>NC_086447.1:413046966-413402800 GCF_028390025.1 Pseudophryne corroboree | reverse complement strand
TCCCTGTCACGCTCAGTCTCTCTCTCTATCACCCTCAGTCTCTCTCTGTGTCACCCACTATCTCTCTGTCACCCTATGTCTCTTTCTGTCACCCACTATCTCCCTGTTATGCACTCCCTCCATGTCACCCACTATCCCCCCAGTCACCCACTATCTCCCTGTCACCCTCTGCCTCTCCATCACCCTTGCTTCTCTGTCACCCACTGCCTTGATATCACCCACTACCTCCCCAGTCACCCACTATCTCCCTGTCAACCTCTTCCTTTAACTGTCACCTCTGCCACCCATGTCATCCGCCGCCTTCCCAGTCACCACTATCTGCCTGTCACCCACTGCCTCCCCATGTCACCCACAATCTCCCTGTCACTCTCTACCTTTCTCTGTCACCCTATACCATCTCCCACTGCCTCTCACTGTCACCCACAGCCTCCATGTCACCCTTTGCCTCCCTTTCACTCACTTCTGCCTCTCTCTGCCACCCACGTCACCTGCTTCCTCCCCAGTCACCCACTATCTGCCTGTCACCCACTGTCTCTCTGCTACCCACTGCTTCCATGTCACCCTCTCCCTCTCGGTCAGCCCTGCCTTTCTCTGTCACCCACTACCTCCCCAGTGACTCACTATCTCCCTGCCATTCATTGCCTCGCCCTGTCACTCCCTACCCTCACCCACTGCCTCTCCCCCTTACCAACTGCCTCCATTTCCCACTATCTTTCCCTGTCACCCACTGACTCTCACCATCATCCACCACATCACCCACTGCTTCCCTCTGGCATCACTCACTTCCTCCCCTGTCACCCATTCCCTGGCTTCACCCACTGCCTCTCACTATCACCCACTGCCTCTCCTCTGTGTCACTATCTCCCCAGCACTCTCTCTGTCCTGTCACCCTCTGCCTCTCCAAGGCATCACCCTCTTCCCCATTATACGGATACTGCATTCCCTTTGAGGCCGCACCCTTTGTTGAGAGGCCAAACTCTTGTTGCAAGGCCAAGCCCACTTTCCCAGGGACACGCTCGCTGTCTGCACAGAAAAAATAATACCCCCACTTTTTCCACTGTCTTGGTTAAGGGTAGTGTGTGCAGGGAGAGGGTGCAGGGTTAGCAGTAGTGTAGTGTGTGTGGGAATGGGGATGCAGGGCTAGGGGTAATGTAGTTTGTGCAGGGAGCAGGTACATGGTTAGCAGAATTGTAGTGTGTGCAGGGAGCGGATGTAGGGTTAGTGGTAGAATAGTGTGTGTGGGGAGTGGGTGCAGGGTTAGCAGTAGTGTAGTGTGTGGAGAGAGCGGGTGCAGGGTTGGTGGTAGTATAGTGTGTGGGGAGCGGGTGTAGGGTTAGTAGTAGTATAGTGTGTGCGGGTATAGGGTTAGCAGTAGTGTAGTGTGTGCGGGGAGGAGGAGAAGGGTTAGCGGTAGTATAGTGTGTGTGGAGAGCAGGTGTAGGGTTAGTAGTAGTGTAGTGTGTGCAGAGAGCGGGTATAGGGATAGTGTAGTGTGGGTGGGGAGCGGGTGCAGGGTTACTAGTAGTGTAGTGTGTGCAGGGAGAGGGTGTAGGGTTAGTAGTAGTGTGACACCCCGGTCCGAAGGTGTGAAGTGATTCAACTGCAGCTGATAATTCTTCAGGAACTTTCTTTGCAACCAACACACCGTGACAGAGAGGCAAGCGTAAAACTCCACTTTCTTGAGCAGACACAGAAAGACCCGCAGCAGGTACAACGCAATTTTAATGTAACACACTAAGCAATTACAATTATCACGGTGACATTGACAAAGTCTGAAAATTATGGACAGAGAATTTATGTTTACATACACCAAAGGAAATTAAACTTGGGTATAAGCTGGCATTTCCTAAAATGACACAGTCTCATATAACCAGCAATATCAATAGGCAGGTGAGTTGCAGGAACAGGTAAGCAAGCTGGCATTGTCTCTATAATAACACAGTCTTGTATAACCAGCAGTAACAATAGGCAGGTACGTTGCAGGGACAGGTAAGCAAGCTGACGTTATCTCTATAATAACACAGTCAATAATAACCCGCCCTGGTAATAAAAGCACACAGATACATTACCTTTAACAGGCACTGCTGGGCGGAGCTTGAATAACACAGTCATTCATTATCCGCCTTGGTAATAAGAGCACACAGGTATATTACTTGAACAGGCACTGCTGGGCGGAGCTTGCATAACACAGTCAATAATAACCCACCTTGGTAATAAAAGCACACATATATTAACTTGAACAGGCACTGCTGGGCGGAGCTTGCATAACACAGTCAATAATTATCCGCCTTGGTAATAAAAGCACACAGATGAATTAAGCAGGTTTTGTACAACCGATATACACACCATCAGCATCAATTGAAGCACTAAGTACACCCTTGATGTACTGAATTACCACCTTTCACGCTTAAAGCCCTTACCACACCAGTAACTGCTGGTTTTATATTCCCAGCATAGTAGCATTAACATAACATTTCTTCCATTTCCAATAACCCATTAAGCGTTGAACACATCACGTTTACACCATACAGTTTACAATGCATCGGTCCCTGGGAACAGGGATCTATAACCACATTTCTTCTTCCCTTTCCCAAAGGGGATTGACCCTGTGCAGCTTCACACAGTTTAAACTCTTACGGGGTTCCTGGGTCAAAGGGAGCCTACCCCAAAATTAAATAATACTGCGGGCTCAGGTGAGGGGATCCTTCCCCGTCATTAACAAAGTATTCCCCGTGCAGAGTAGAGCACCATAAACTAAGGGGAGCTTACTCTCCCCTAATAGGCTAAGTTGAGGGGCCCGTAGAAATGAGGGAAGCCTACCACCTTTATTAATGTCCCTATTGCAGAGTTCTGGCAGCAGAGGGGTTAAATAGGGCAAGGCAACTGAGGGGCGTCTTTTCCCTAATAAAACAAATAGGCCAGGACTGCAGGAACGGAGATAAAGTACCAGCCAATCAACACCTAACTGCCATGTTGCAGACTGGGTTTGAAAATGACAGTTAGGTGTTGATTGGCTCAGAGCCGGCCCTAACCAATATGATGCCCTAGGCAAGATTTTGGCTGGTGCCCCCTAGCACCACCGCTGGTTCTGCCTCTGACCCTGTACCCCTTTCCCAGCACCATCACCCCTCACCCATAGCAGTTCATATTTTGGTGTTTGTACCCCCTATATTTTAAATAGGAACAGTTTGCACATCTTCTGATGAAACAGCCCCAGGATTGAGGCTGAGAAACGCGTCAAGCATTCCTCCTAGCATCCCGCCCGGTATCCTGCTGATTGCTATCACCAGAGATTGACCATATCCAAAAGCACGTCTTTGGCGGCTCCCGCTACATCACCGCGAGTGAGCGGTATATGGTTTGGATCCATACGTCTTTGATTGCCATCTCGAGTGTCCAGTCCACTATTATATAGAGATGAGCGCCTGAAATGTTTCGGGTTTTGTGTTTTGGTTTTGGGTTCGGTTCCGCGGCCGTGTTTTGGGTTCGAACGCGTTTTGGCAAAACCTCACCGAATTTTTTTTGTCGGATTCGGGTGTGTTTTGGATTCGGGTGTTTTTTTCAAAAAACACTAAAAAACAGCTTAAATCATAGAATTTGGGGGTCATTTTGATCCCAAAGTATTATTAACCTCAAAAACCATAATTTACACTCATTTTCAGTCTATTCTGAATACCTCACACCTCACAATATTATTTTTAGTCCTAAAATTTGCACCGAGGTCGCTGTGTGAGTAAGATAAGCGACCCTAGTGGCCGACACAAACACCGGGCCCATCTAGGAGTGGCACTGCAGTGTCACGCAGGATGTCCCTTCCAAAAAACCCTCCCCAAACAGCACATGACGCAAAGAAAAAAAGAGGCGCAATGAGGTAGCTGTGTGAGTAAGATTAGCGACCCTAGTGGCCGACACAAACACCGGGCCCATCTAGTAGGAGTGGCACTGCAGTGTCACGCAGGATGGCCCTTCCAAAAAACCCTCCCCAAACAGCACATGACGCAAAGAAAAAAAGAGGCGCAATGAGGTAGCTGTGTGAGTAAGATTAGCGACCCTAGTGGCCGACACAAACACCGGGCCCATCTAGGAGTGGCACTGCAGTGTCACGCAGGATGTCCCTTCCAAAAAACCCTCCCCAAACAGCACATGACGCAAAGAAAAAAAGAGGCGCAATGAGGTAGCTGTGTGAGTAAGATTAGCGACCCTAGTGGCCGACACAAACACCGGGCCCATCTAGGAGTGGCACTGCAGTGTCACGCAGGATGTCCCTTCCAAAAAACCCTCCCCAAACAGCACATGACGCAAAGAAAAAAAGAGGCGCAATGAGGTAGCTGACTGTGTGAGTAAGATTAGCGACCCTAGTGGCCGACACAAACACCGGGCCCATCTAGGAGTGGCACTGCAGTGTCACGCAGGATGTCCCTTCCAAAAAACCCTCCCCAATCAGCACATGATGCAAAGAAAAAGAAAAGAAAAAAGAGGTGCAAGATGGAATTGTCCTTGGGCCCTCCCACCCACCCTTATGTTGTATAAACAAAACAGGACATGCACACTTTAACCAACCCATCATTTCAGTGACAGGGTCTGCCACACGACTGTGACTGATATGACGGGTTGGTTTGGACCCCCCCCAAAAAAGAAGCAATTAATCTCTCCTTGCACAAACTGGCTCTACAGAGGCAAGATGTCCACCTCATCTTCACCCTCCGATATATCACCGTGTACATCCCCCTCCTCACAGATTATCAATTCGTCCCCACTGGAATCCACCATCTCAGCTCCCTGTGTACTTTGTGGAGGCAATTGCTGCTGGTCAATGTCTCCGCGGAGGAATTGATTATAATTCATTTTAATGAACATCATCTTCTCCACATTTTCTGGATGTAACCTCGTACGCCGATTGCTGACAAGGTGAGCGGCGGCACTAAACACTCTTTCGGAGTACACACTTGTGGGAGGGCAACTTAGGTAGAATAAAGCCAGTTTGTGCAAGGGCCTCCAAATTGCCTCTTTTTCCTGCCAGTATAAGTACGGACTGTGTGACGTGCCTACTTGGATGCGGTCACTCATATAATCCTCCACCATTCTATCAATGTTGAGAGAATCATATGCAGTGACAGTAGACGACATGTCCGTAATCGTTGTCAGGTCCTTCAGTCCGGACCAGATGTCAGCATCAGCAGTCGCTCCAGACTGCCCTGCATCACCGCCAGCGGGTGGGCTCGGAATTCTGAGCCTTTTCCTCGCACCCCCAGTTGCGGGAGAATGTGAAGGAGGAGATGTTGACAGGTCGCGTTCCGCTTGACTTGACAATTTTGTCACCAGCAGGTCTTTCAACCCCAGCAGACCTGTGTCTGCCGGAAAGAGAGATCCAAGGTAGGCTTTAAATCTAGGATCGAGCACGGTGGCCAAAATGTAGTGCTCTGATTTCAACAGATTGACCACCCGTGAATCCTTGTTAAGCGAATTAAGGGCTGCATCCACAAGTCCCACATGCCTAGCGGAATCGCTCCCTTTTAGCTCCTTCTTCAATGCCTCCAGCTTCTTCTGCAAAAGCCTGATGAGGGGAATGACCTGACTCAGGCTGGCAGTGTCTGAACTGACTTCACGTGTGGCAAGTTCAAAGGGCATCAGAACCTTGCACAACGTTGAAATCATTCTCCACTGCACTTGAGACAGGTGCATTCCACCTACTATATCGTGCTCAATTGTATAGGCTTGAATGGCCTTTTGCTGCTCCTCCAACCTCTGAAGCATATAGAGGGTTGAATTCCACCTCGTTACCACTTCTTGCTTCAGATGATGGCAGGGCAGGTTCAGTAGTTTTTGGTGGTGCTCCAGTCTTCTGTACGTGGTGCCTGTACGCCGAAAGTGTCCCGCAATTTTTCTGGCCACCGACAGCATCTCTTGCACGCCCCTGTCGTTTTTTAAAAAATTCTGCACCACCAAATTCAAGGTATGTGCAAAACATGGGACGTGCTGGAATTTGCCCGTATTTAATGCACACACAATATTGCTGGCGTTGTCCGATGCCACAAATCCACAGGAGAGTCCAATTGGGGTAAGCCATTCCGCGATGATCTTCCTCAGTTGCCGTAAGAGGTTTTCAGCTGTGTGCGTATTCTGGAAAGCGGTGATACAAAGCGTAGCCTGCCTAGGAAAGAGTTGGCATTTGCGAGATGCTGCTACTGGTGCCGCCGCTGCTGTTCTTGCGGCGGGAGTCCATACATCTACCCAGTGGGCTGTCACAGTCATATAGTCCTGACCCTGCCCTGCTCCACTTGTCCACATGTCCGTGGTTAAGTGGACATTGGGTACAGCTGCATTTTTTAGGACACTGGTGACTCTTTTTCTGAGGTCTGTGTACATTTTCGGTATCGCCTGCCTAGAGAAATGGAACCTAGATGGTATTTGGTACCGGGGACACAGTACCTCCAACAAGTCTCTAGTTGGCTCTGCAGTAATGATGGATACCGGAACCACGTTTCTCACCACCCAGGATGCCAAGGCCTCAGTTATCCGCTTTGCAGTAGGATGACTGCTGTGATATTTCATCTTCCTCGCAAAGGACTGTTGAACAGTCAATTGCTTACTGGAAGTAGTACAAGTGGGCTTACGACTTCCCCTCTGGGATGACCATCGACTCCCAGCGGCAACAACAGCAGCGCCAGCAGCAGTAGGCGTTACACGCAAGGATGCATCGGAGGAATCCCAGGCAGGAGAGGACTCGTCAGAATTGCCAGTGACATGGCCTGCAGGACTATTGGCATTCCTGGGGAAGGAGGAAATTGACACTGAGGGAGTTGGTGGGGTGGTTTGCGTGAGCTTGGTTACAAGAGGAAGGGATTTACTGGTCAGTGGACTGCTTCCGCTGTCACCCAAAGTTTTTGAACTTGTCACTGACTTATTATGAATGCGCTGCAGGTGACGTATAAGGGAGGATGTTCCGAGGTGGTTAACGTCCTTACCCCTACTTATTACAGCTTGACAAAGGGAACACACGGCTTGACACCTGTTGTCCGCATTTCTGGTGAAATACCTCCACACCGAAGAGCTGATTTTTTTGGTATTTTCACCTGGCATGTCAACGGCCATATTCCTCCCACGGACAACAGGTGTCTCCCCGGGTGCCTGACTTAAACAAACCACCTCACCATCAGAATCCTCCTGGTCAATTTCCTCCCCAGCGCCAGCAACACCCATATCCTCCTCATCCTGGTGTACTTCAACACTGACATCTTCAATCTGACTATCAGGAACTGGACTGCGGGTGCTCCTTCCAGCACTTGCAGGGGGTGTGCAAATGGTGGAAGGCGCATGCTCTTCACGTCCAGTGTTGGGAAGGTCAGGCATCGCAACCGACACAATTGGACTCTCCTTGTGGATTTGGGATTTCGAAGAATGCACAGTTCTTTGCTGTGCTGCTTTTGCCAGCTTGAGTCTTTTCATTTTTCTAGCGAGAGGCTGAGTGCTTCCATCCTCATGTGAAGCTGAACCACTAGCCATGAACATAGGCCAGGGCCTCAGCCGTTCCTTGCCACTCCGTGTGGTAAATGGCATATTGGCAAGTTTACGCTTCTCCTCCGACAATTTTATTTTAGGTTTTGGAGTCCTTTTTTTACTGATATTTGGTGTTTTGGATTTGACATGCTCTGTACTATGACATTGGGCATCGGCCTTGGCAGACGACGTTGCTGGCATTTCATCGTCTCGGCCATGACTAGTGGCAGCAGCTTCAGCACGAGGTGGAAGTGGATCTTGATCTTTCCCTAATTTTGGAACCTCAACATTTTTGTTCTCCATATTTTAATAGGCACAACTAAAAGGCACCTCAGGTAAACAATGGAGATGGATGGATTGGATACTAGTATACAATTATGGACGGGCTGCCGAGTGCCGACACAGAGGTAGCCACAGCCGTGAACTACCGCACTGTACTGTGTCTGCTGCTAATATATAGACTGGTTGATAAAGAGATAGTATACTCGTAACTAGTATGTATGTATAAAGAAAGAAAAAAAAACCACGGTTAGGTGGTATATACAATTATGGACGGGCTGCCGAGTGCCGACACAGAGGTAGCCACAGCCGTGAACTACCGCACTGTACTGTGTCTGCTGCTAATATATAGACTGGTTGATAAAGAGATAGTATACTCGTAACTAGTATGTATGTATAAAGAAAGAAAAAAAAACCACGGTTAGGTGGTATATACAATTATGGACGGGCTGCCGAGTGCCGACACAGAGGTAGCCACAGCCGTGAACTACCGCACTGTACTGTGTCTGCTGCTAATATAGACTGGTTGATAAAGAGATAGTATACTCGTAACTAGTATGTATGTATAAAGAAAGAAAAAAAAACCACGGTTAGGTGGTATATACAATTATGGACGGGCTGCCGAGTGCCGACACAGAGGTAGCCACAGCCGTGAACTACCGCACTGTACTGTGTCTGCTGCTAATATATAGACTGGTTGATATAGAGATAGTATACTCGTAACTAGTATGTATGTATAAAGAAAGAAAAAAAAACCACGGTTAGGTGGTATATACAATTATGGACGGGCTGCCGAGTGCCGACACAGAGGTAGCCACAGCCGTGAACTACCGCACTGTACTGTGTCTGCTGCTAATATATAGACTGGTTGATAAAGAGATAGTATACTCGTAACTAGTATGTATGTATAAAGAAAGAAAAAAAAACCACGGTTAGGTGGTATATACAATTATGGACGGGCTGCCGAGTGCCGACACAGAGGTAGCCACAGCCGTGAACTACCGCACTGTACTGTGTCTGCTGCTAATATATAGACTGGTTGATAAAGAGATAGTATACTCGTAACTAGTATGTATGTATAAAGAAAGAAAAAAAAACCACGGTTAGGTGGTATATACAATTATGGACGGGCTGCCGAGTGCCGACACAGAGGTAGCCACAGCCGTGAACTACCGCACTGTACTGTGTCTGCTGCTAATATATAGACTGGTTGATAAAGAGATAGTATACTCGTAACTAGTATGTATGTATAAAGAAAGAAAAAAAAACCACGGTTAGGTGGTATATACAATTATGGACGGGCTGCCGAGTGCCGACACAGAGGTAGCCACAGCCGTGAACTACCGCACTGTACTGTGTCTGCTGCTAATATAGACTGGTTGATAAAGAGATAGTATACTACTAATATTATATATACTGGTGGTCAGGTCACTGGTCACTAGTCACACTGGCAGTGGCACTCCTGCAGCAAAAGTGTGCACTGTTTAATTTTAATATAATATTATGTACTCCTGGCTCCTGCTATAACCTATAACTGGCACTGCAGTAGTGCTCCCCAGTCTCCCCCACAATTATAAGCTGTGTGAGCTGAGCAGTCAGACAGATATATAATATATATAGATGATGCAGCACACTGGCCTGAGCCTGAGCAGTGCACACAGATATGGTATGTGACTGACTGAGTCACTGTGTGTATCGCTTTTTTCAGGCAGAGAACGGATATATTAAATAAACTGCACTGTGTGTCTGGTGGTCACTCACTATATAATATATTATGTACTCCTGGCTCCTGCTATAACCTATAACTGGCACTGCAGTAGTGCTCCCCAGTCTCCCCCACAATTATAAGCTGTGTGAGCTGAGCAGTCAGACAGATATATATAATATTATTTATATATAGATAATAGATGATGCAGCACACTGGCCTGAGCCTGAGCAGTGCACACAGATATGGTATGTGACTGAGTCACTGTGTGCTGTGTATCGCTTTTTTCAGGCAGAGAACGGATTATAAATAAAACTGGTGGTCACTGGTCACTATCAGCAAAACTCTGCACTGTACTGAGTACTCCTAATGCTCCCCAAAATTAGTAAATCAAGTGTCTCTCTAATCTATTCTAAACGGAGAGGACGCCAGCCACGTCCTCTCCCTATCAATCTCAATGCACGTGTGAAAATGGCGGCGACGCGCGGCTCCTTATATAGAATCCGAGTCTCGCGATAGAATCCGAGCCTCGCGAGAATCCGACAGCGTCATGATGACGTTCGGGCGCGCTCGGGTTAACCGAGCAAGGCGGGAAGATCCGAGTCGCTCGGACCCGTGAAAAAAAACATGAAGTTCTGGCGGGTTCGGATTCAGAGAAACCGAACCCGCTCATCTCTACTATTATACACTGCTCTTTTCAACTTCCTCGGTGCCGCAGCTTAGCGGTGTGGGCAGCCGGCGCCCACCACTTGAAAGGAATTACCGATCAACTGTATTTCAGCAGAGGCTGGGGTAAGCACAACACTAGACTGTCAAAATAGCGGTTTAAGCTTAAATGTCATCGTGCTGTGCATTGAACTGCGCTTATTAAAGCTACCCGATAAAAGCCTCTCAAATATTGAATGAGAATATTGGGAGCAGATAGTTGTTAAGTGGACAATACAAACGTGAACTGCTTCCTATATTTACACTACGGATGGACTTTCAAATCTTCAAAACATCCAATGAGCTCATATGTCCAAATAGCCCACATGTGGAGCTTTCAGCAAGGAGCTTCCTATAATTACAAGTGCTATATTACCATCTGAAGCAAAGGTGGTTACATTGTTTTAGGGGAGCTTTTGAATGTGCTATTTATTTGCTGCTACTTTAAATTTAAGCTATTAATGTTTGGTACATAATATTTGTTGTGTTTTCAAGCCACAGGATACCTGGTTTTATTCACTAAATTGTGATAATTACTTTTTTAATAAATTGTATAATACTTTCAACGACAGCGCTTCTCTGTGTTCTTTACCATTTTGGGTTTGAAAATGACAGTTAGGTGTTGATTGGCTCAGAGCCGGCCCTAACCAATATGATGCCCTAGGCAAGATTTTGGCTGGTGCCCCCTAGCACCACCGCTGGTTCTGCCTCTGACCCTGTACCCCTTTCCCAGCACCATCACCCCTCACCCATAGCAGTCCATATTTTGGTGTTTGTACCCCCTATATTTTAAATAGGAACGGTTTGCACATTTGGCGCACAGCCCGGAATGGGGTGTGTTTTTGCTGGCAAGGGGCATGGCCACACAATAGTAACCCCAATTCCAATTATGTCACACAGTACTGCAACTTCATTCACATTTGATCATGCGATAGTGTCCCCAATTCATATTACATCCCACAGTAGTATCACTTTACCTTATAAACGTTAATACTCACAGTAGAGCCCCTTATTCACATTACATCACACCCTATTGCTCTTTATTTACATTAGCCGACACAGTAGTGCCCTTTCTATACGCAACGCCACATAGTAGAGCACCTTATACACATAATGCCACACATTAGTAATGCATTTATACACAATTCCACACCGTAATGCTCCTTACACATATGAGACACATTATTAATGTCCTTATAAACATAATGCGCCTTACACATTATGACAACCTTTATTAATGCCCTTTTACACATAATGTCCCTTACACATAAGCCACATATTATTAATGCCCTTATACATATAATGACACATATAGTGCCCCCTACACATTTGCTGCACATTATTAGTGCCCCTATACACATAATGACACACATACAGTAGTACCCTTTTACACATATGCCGTACATTATTAATGCCCTGATACACATAATGACACGCATAGTGCCCCTTACACATATGTTGCACATTATTAATGCATTTCTACATGACACACATAATGCTCCTTACACATATTCCGAACACTACTGCACAACCAACCCACTCACATGCACACAGCAATCACACTGCTACTAACACTGTGACCTCTGCCTCTGCTTGGAAACAGATGTGTCCTCATAAATGTTGCCTCAGTGCTAACATCTGGCACCTTTTTTTTAATGAAAATGCATCTTATTTGCATTGCTATGTGGCCATGATGCACAAGTAGCTTCTACTGATTAAAATTATATGCAGCATCCCTATATACTGTGTGAGACTGTGGCTGTATCTGCATATGAAATACTACACACAGAATATAGGCATGCCACATATCATTTTAATCAGCAGAAGCTGCTGATGCCCCTAGGCATATCAAACGCCCTAGGCAATTGCCTAGTTTGCCTATGCCTATGGCCGACTCTGGATTGGCTGGTACTTTATCTCCAGCGACTTTATCTCCATCCAAGGCTTATTAAAGAGACCCCTTAGGGGACCCTACCACTTTACTACTATTTCCACTTGCAGAGCTATTGCAGTGGAAGGTGACTTGCCGGGGCAGAGTTATGCAGCGGAAGGGGTTACAGTGTTCTCACCACCTGCTGTGGCTCTTCCGCCACCTCCGACCCGGCTCCAGGATCTTCGGCGCCACCCGGGATTGCAACCTGGGGGGCCAATCAGTGTGGGGTAGTATCATGGGCTGAGCAGGTGGGTTAATTATAGAAAGCTGTTGCGCCAATATCTCCCTGTGTAGGCTGACAGGGTCAACAAGAGGCCAGCCTAATTGTTCTATAGGCACTATTGATTCTACCTAAATGTGAAGGGACTATTGTACCCAGGGGGACCCCTGTATATGTATATACACAAAAAAAATGTAGTGTGGGGGTATTACATTCCCCCCTAAAATTATACGTGTCCTCACGTATAGGCGGTTATGCCACTATCCATATACAGCATACTGATTACAAATGCAGAAATTTAAACATAGAATACAGAGTTTGCAGTTTTCTTTGATACAGGACTGTTCGTTACAGTACTGGGATTTGTATGCCTTAATCTTTGTACTGCAGAGGGAGGATTCCTCTAGTACTTCTAATGGGACGACTGACTTCTCCGCCCTCTACCAATGGCGCACCCAGGGGGATTTCCGAGCACCCAGAAACCCCCCTCCACCCAAAAAAATCTATATATATATATTTTTTTTTGCTGCATTTTGCGAGCCGAGTATTATTAATGGCTGTCTAGTGTCGTCTGCAGCCTGCTGTCTTCCTGGTGGCACTTGTAAGTGCTTAATAAAAGTTTACTTTATTTTAACTATAGTACATATATATCCATGTAAGCTCGCAAGAGCAGGGACTTCTTTCCTCATGTGCCTTTCCTTTTCTTACTTATACTATCTTATACTCCATATTCCCTTTGATGGCACCTAACCCCAGGTTTTCTATACCTGTCCTATTTTGTCCTGTACTGTAAGTGCGGTTTTCTTGTTTGCTCATTTTATTATGTACTGTGTAATGGGCGCTGCGGATCCCTTGTGGCGCCATATAAATAAAGGATGATAATAATAATAATAATAATAATAATAATAATTATACATATATACACATGTATTTACATACATATAAACACACAGACACACACACATGATATATATACACATGTATATATACGTGTACTGTATGTATGTATATATATGTATGCATGCTTAATATGCTATGTGTGTATATATATATATATATATATATATATATAGGTGTATATACGGTATATCTGTGTAGATATGTATATGTGTGTGTATATATATATATATATATATATATATATACACACTCACACACACACACACACACACACACACACACACACACACACACAGACTCACTAGTTTTACGGACCCAGCATATACTGGGTCACCTCAGTCCTCACCCCTGGCTTCTCCCAGTTCTGGATACCTCCCCATGCAAATCCTGCGTTTGCCACTGTCTACCATAGATTCAGGGGTCATCTCTATAGTATTGGGATCAACAAACCCATTCCCTGGCTGGGATACCCAGTGAACCACAGCATATCCAAAAGGATTGCATATTGTCTGGTCTGCAGGGGAGCTTACCCTCTCTGTCATGGGAGTTTCACAGTCTATATTTCTCTCAGGAGAGGAGGTACAAAGCCAAAGACGATTCCGATGCACGATCTTGCGGTGATCCCCAATTGCAATTTCGTATGTCGGTTGATCAGAATGCAGTATGCCTACCACATGATAAGGAATAGCTTCCCACCATGAGTCTAATTTACTTTGACGGGCATTATTCCGTAGCCAGACATTGTCACCGATATGTAAGGGTTCTGCTTCTGCCGTCACATTGTAGTGATCTTCCTGTCTGCATTGTACATTGCTCATACGCTGTTCCACGATCTCTTTAGCTTCTTTAATACAGGCTTCATGTTCCTTCACCCAATCGCCTTGGGGTGAAAAAAGATCTTCACTTGGTGTAGGTACTTCCATCTGTAGGTCTATAGGCAGTCTTCCTTTCCGACCGAACATTAGGTAATATGGAATATAGCCAGTAGAACAGTGTTGGGTATTGTTGTACAGAAACCTAAGTTCAAACAGCAAACTTGGCTAATCCAATCTTCTAGGTAATGGTATTGCTCAAAGCATGTTGATTAGCATTTGGTTTATCTTCTCACACAGTCCATTACATTGCGGGTGTTACACCGTAGTTCTCAATTTTTTGCATTGATAAAGCCCGCACAATTCAGCGAATAGTTGGGATTCGAAGGCGGTGCCCTGATCTGTTAAGATTTGCTCTGGGTATCCATAAGGTTGTACGAAATGTTTTCAAAACATAATAGCAGTTGTCTTTGTGGAAATATCTTTTACTGGCACTGCCACGACGACCTTCGTATAATGGTCGATGATGGTTAAGGCATATTGATAGCCACTGCGACTTGCTTCCAACTTTACGTGATCCAAGGCCACTAGCTCCAGAGGACGGCTACTAGTGATCGGGTGAAGAGTAGCTCTTTGTTTTTGATCAGGGCTTCTTTTGAGGCTACAGTGGTGACAGGAGTTGCACCATTTTTCCACATCCTCCCGTACCCCAATCCAATAGAACCATTTTCTGATTGCAGTCTCGGTTTTCTGTTGTCGAAAGTGCCCCGATTCATTATGATATTTTTCCAAAATGAGAGTTGCATAGACCTGTGGAAGTACTATTTGAAATGTTGAGTGATGAGATTTAGGGTCAATAGATTTACGAAGTAGCAGCTCCCTTTGTACCTGTAGTTTTTCCCTTTGCCTCCAGAGTTTAACAAGTTTGGGATGCTAATCTTTGAGCCTTTGGAAGGGGATGCAGTCAGTTTACCTTCAATCAAAATCCCGACGTTCAAAATCCTGACACCAATTGACCGATGGTCAAAATCCCGACAAGGTCAAAATCCCGACATGGACAAAATACCGACATTTAAAATACCGACAAGGTCAAAATACCGACATGTAAAATGCCAACAGGTCAAAATACCGACATGAGTTTTTCATGATTTTTTTCATTGAAACCGACTTGTGCATACTTTACCATCCCAGTGGACCTGGAGGGGGAATATAATAGTGTGCCGAGCGCAGCGAGGCACCGTGCCCGAAGCATGGCGAGCGCAGCGAGCCATGCGTGGGGACGCGGTACACTTTATATGGTGTCCATGTTGACTTATGTCGACATATACACACACAAAAACAAAAACCGCATGTCGGTATTTTGACCTATCGGCATTTTACATGTCGGTATTTTGACCTTGTCGGTATTTTAAATGTCGGTATTTTGTCCATGTCGGGATTTTGACCTTGTCGGGATTTTGACCATCGGTCAATTGGTGTCGGGATTTTGAACGTCGGGATTTTGATTGGAGGTATTTCATACCGATCCCTTTGGAAGACTGTCTTTCTAATTCAGCAGGCGTTTTTTCTTCCGAATTGTGGGATCTTCCTCCTGAACCTTCTTCCAAGGACTGTCTCCTAAGCTCTGCTCCCATTGGTGATTAGGTGAGGGGTTCTTGACTTCATGTGAGGATACAATTAATTTCAGCTGGCTATTTTTAGTGTGGAGCTGTGGAAGTTCTGTCTCTTCCCAGAGGTCCTCCTCTTGACTCTCGATGGGTCTTGGAAGTCTAGAGAGGGCGTCGGCATTGCTATTCTGCCTGCCCTTCCGATATTTAATGTTGAAGTTGAAGTTTGCCAGCCTTGAACACCAGCGCTGTTCTAAGGCACCCGGGTGCGCCATTTGCAGGTGGGCCAGTGGATTATTATCCCTAATAACTGTAAAAGATGAAGCGGCTAAATAGTACTTGAACTTGACAGTTATGGCCCAAACAACAGCCAGAAGCTCTAATTTAAATGTGCTGTAATTTTCGTCATTCCACTCGGTTTTGGTTATTCCCCGGCTGGCATAGGCAATTACTCTCTCTTGATTCTCTTGAACCAGTGCTAGGACCGCTTCCAGTCCCTGACAACTGGCATCAGTATAAAGGCGGAATGGCTGGTCATAATTCGGGTAAGCTAGGATTGGAGCACTAGTCAGAGCCTTTTTTAAAACCTTGAAGGATTGTTGTTGCGCTTCCATCCACCGAATGGGTCCCTTTGGGACTGGCCGCATTTTAGAAACTCCTCTGAGTAGAGTGAAGAGGGGTGCACCAATCTTGGAGAAATTCTGGATGAAGCGTCTGTAGTATCCTGCGAATCCCAGGAATGCTCGGACATCGTTTAGGGTATTTGGAATCGGCCACTCTTGAATCGCCCACATCTTCTCTGGGTCGTGTGAAATTCCATTCGCGCTTACAAGTATTGTACTGAAATCTTCAAAAGATAGCACTTTGACGGTTTTACTTTCAAACCATATTCAGCCAGGACCTGGATAATATAATGATGTCACCAAGGTACAATAGAACCATATCATAGTTCTGATGCCCCAAGCAATGCTCCATTACTCTTTGGAATGTACCGGGAGCATTACATAGCCCAAAGGGCATTCGTTCGAACTCATACAAGCCCATGGGTGTCACAAATGCTGTTTTCGCCCTGTCTTCGGGGGCCATTGGTATTTGCCAGTACCCACTGGTGAGATCCAATGTAGAAAAGTATTTAGCCGAATTGAGTGCTGTCAAAGTCTCTTTAATCCTGGGAAGTGGGTAGGCATCCTTATGGGTTACTTGGTTCAGTTTGCGGTAATCCACTCAAAATTGTAGTGTGCGATCTTTTTTTTGTACTAACACCATGGGGGCTGCCCATGGGCTGTAGCTTTCCTTAATGACTCCAGACTGTAGCATATCCTCCAACATGTTCTTTACAGGCTGGTAAATAGCCGGGGGCAAAGGACGATGGCGTTCCCGGATCGGGGTAATGTTGCCAGTAGGTATTCGGTGCTGAATGGTCATTATGCATCCAAAATCTCCCAGTGCTTGACTAAATGCTGCTTGGTTTTTCTGTACCACACGTAATACTACACCTCTCTGTTCTTCTGGAGTCTCAGGTGTCCCAATTTCAATCTCCTCCCACCGTGGCTGGTTATCTTTGCCACCGGCAACTTTTCCACTTGCATGTTCATTTGTGTTTCTGGGCTGACCAAGGGGTATACATCCTGAAAAGTTACTCTAGACAAAGTAGCGACAGGTTGGTTCCCATACAAGTACACTGGGTGGTCAAATGGATTGAGGAATCTTACAGGCAACCTTCCTTTCTTGACTTGTACAACACTTCTGGTGATGATGGCCTTAGAGGATGCTCCCGAAGAACTTGTTTCAACTATAGCTTCATAATCCTGACCTCCTGGCCCAACTTTACTTTTACACCAGAGTATTGTTTCTGTGTTGGGTTCCAATCTGACGGCATGGTGTTCTGCTATCCTAATTTTCCCCACTCGACCATTGGTGCTGGTAAAGCTCTGCTGTGCCCTTATGTTTTTTATGGTTCTCTGCAATCCCTGTTTTTCTTGCCCCGGGCATGTCTCTTCTTCTCTCTGTAGAGCAATCACCAATTCATTCGGACAGTTCTGCAGGATGTTCATCCTTAGTATCATCGCGGATACCCCTTTTTCACTTACATCCGTTATATCACACCCTTGTTGCTGAAGACATGTATCTCCAATTTGAATGTCACATTCCCAATAACCTCTACAAGGAATTGGTTGCCCATCACTGGACAGGAGATTCAACCAATTTGGGGGAGGAGGTATCAGTGCCACATTGTGCCAATGCTCTCGAAATTTATTCCACTGGATCGTAGTGACTTGGGAAGCGGTATCCAGCAGAGCCGAGATTTCCTCTCAATTAATACAAATTTTTAGTTCTGGACACCGGCCCATGTACTTTGAGCACCACATTTCTCTGTCTGGACCTAGTTGGGGAAAGTCTCCCGAGGGTCGGTCCCTTGCCACGGGACTTCTGAGTTTAAAGCCTCTGACTGGCACTGCCATTCTGCATAACCGCTCTGCTGACATCTGCGACATATTGGACGTCCCTGTTGGTCAACTTGATCTGCAGGACGCCACCCGGGCCTTGCTGGAGCTCTCCAGTTGTCGCAAAATGGCTTGGGTGCAGCTCTCCAGTTCCCGTGGCATTCAGTTATCCAGTTGCCTTGAGGTTCCTGTTGCCTTTCCTTCCAAGACTTAACTTCTTGCATAAATTCCACTATTTGTCTCCTAAGCATCTCCACAGGGTCTCCTGCCATGTGTTGCACATGTTGAACTGGAAGACTTGAGTTTGCATGCATTGACTGCTCGGCTTTATCATGGCTTGGTCTCAGGATTTTGATAGCATTCTCCTTGAAATCCAAGAATGTTTCCTCAGGAGCTTACCTCCTTAACAGCTTCAGTTGGGACTTGGCTGCTTCCCCCCTCCCTTACTCCTTCAATAAACTGACAGATTAAGGTTTTATCCACTTCCCGAATTTCTTCTGTGTCCACCTGTTGGATGGCTTTTAGTGCTTCATGCAGACTGAGAGCAAAGTCTCTTAAAGATTCACGTGTTGTTGTGTTCTTGTGTAAAACCGAGTTTTTAGTTCAGAAATTATCTTGATCTCAAATATTTTGGTTAACCTTTCAAATATTTGTTCCACATTCTTCTTTTCACAGTCAGGCCATGAATTAACTTCTCTCAATGTGGGACCCTTCAATTGTCCTTTCAAGACTTCTACTTTTTGGCTCTCTGTAGCACAGTCTTGTATAACCAGCAATATCAATAGGCAGGTGAGTTGCGGGAACAGGTAAGCAAGCTGGCGTTGTCTCTATAATAACACAGTCTTGAATAACCAGCAATATCAATAGGCAGGTGAGTTGCGGGAACAGGTAAGCAAGCTGGCGTTATCTCTATAATAGCACAGTCTTGTATAACCAGCAATGACAATAGGCAGGTACGTTGCAGGGACAGATAAGCAATCTGGTGTTGCATCTATAATAACACAGTCTTCAATAACCAGCAATATCAATAGGCAGGTGAGTTGCAGGAACAGGTAAGCAAGCTGGCATTGTCTCTGTAATAACACAGTCTTGAATAGCCAGCAATATCAATAGGCAGGTGAGTTGCGGGAACAGGTAAGCAAGCTGGCGTTGTCTCTATAATAGCACAGTCTTGTATAACCAGCAATGTCAATAGGCAGGTGAGTTGCGGGAACTGGTAAACAAGCTGGCGGTGTCTCTATAATAACACAGTCTTGAATAGCCAGCAATATCAATAGGCAGGTGAGTTGTGAGAACAGGTAAGCAAGCTGGCGTTATCTCTATAATAACATAGTCTTGAATAACCAGCAACATCAATAGGCAGGTGAGTTGCTGGAACAGATAAGCAAGCTGACGTTGTCTCTATAATAGCACAGTCCTGTATAACCAGCAATATCAATAGGCAGGTGAGTTGCGGGAACAGGTAAGCAAGCTGGCATTGGGGGTCATTCCGAGTTGATCGTAGCTGTGCTAAATTTAGCACAGCTACGATCGTTAACTCATACATGCCCCCCCCCCGCACAAATACAATAGCACAGTCTTGTATAACCAGCAATATCAATAGGCAGGTGAGTTGCGGGAACAAGCTGGCGTTGTCTCTATAACAACACAGGGGGTCATTCCGAGTTGATCGCTTGCTAGCAACTTTTTACAGCACTGCGATCAGGTTAAATGTCGGCAAAACTGCGCATTTGTATGCACCGCAATGCACATGCGCTTCGTAAGGGTACAAAGAGGATCAGTGCGGGGCGATGGATTTAATGAAGAATCCATTCGCACAGCCGATCACAAGGTGATTGACAGAAAGAGGGCGTTTATGGGTGTCAACAGACCGTTTTCTGGGAGTGTTTGGAAAAATGCAGGCGTGTCCAAGCGTTTGCAGGGCAGCTGTCTGATGTCAATTCCGGGACCAAAAAGACTGAAGTGATCGCAGCGGCTTAGTAAGTCCAGAGATACTCAGAAACTGCAAATACTTTTTTGTGCCGTCGGCTACAACAGCGTTCGCACACTTGCAAAGTGAAAATACACTCCCCCATAGGCGGCGACTATGTGATCGCAGCGCTGCAAAAGTTGCTAGTGAGCGATCAACTCGGAATGACCCCCACAGTCTTGAATAGCCAGCAATACCAATAGGAAGGTGAGTTGCAGGAACAGGTAAGCAAGCTGGGATTGTCTCTATAATAGCACAGTCTTGTATAACCAGCAGTGACAATAGGCAGGTACGTTGCAGGGACAGGTAAGCAAGCTGGCGTTGTCTCTATAATAACACAGTCAATAATAACCCGCCTTGGTAATAAAAGCACACAGATACATTTACTTGAACAGGCACTGCTGGGCGGAGCTTGCATAACACAGTCAATAATTATCCAACTTGTTAATAAGAGCACACAGGTATATTACTTGAACAGGCACTGCTGGGCAGAGCTTGCATAACACAGTCAATAATTATCCGTCTTGGTAATAAAAGCACACAGATATATTAACTTGAACAGGCACTGCTGGATGGAGCTTGCATAACACAGTCAATAACAAACCCGCCTTAGTAATAAAAGCACACAGGTATATTACTTGAACTGGCACTGCTGGGCGGAGCTTGCATAACACAGTCAATAATTATCCGTCTTGGTAATAAAAGCACACAGATATATTAACTTGAACGGGCACTGCTGGATGGAGCTTGCATAACACAGTCAATAACAACCCGCCTTAGTAATAAAAGCACACAGGTATATTAACTTGAACAGGCACTGCTGGGCGGAGCTTGCATAACACAGTCAATAATAACCCACCTTGGTAATAAAAGCACACATATATTAACTTGAACAGTCACTGTTGGGTGGAGCTTGCATAACACAGTCAATAATTATCCGCCTTGGTAATAAAAGCACACAGATGAATTAAGCAGGTTTTGTACAACCGATATACACACCATCAGCATCAATTGAAGCACTAAGTACACCCTTGATGTACTGAATTACCACCTTTCACGCTTAAAGCCCTTACCACACCAGTAACTGTTGCTTTATATTCCCAGCATAGTAGCATTAACACAACATTTCTTCCATTTCCAATATCCCATTAAGCGTTTAACACATCACGTTTACACCATACAGTTTACAATGCATCGGTCCCTGGGAACAGGGATCTATAACCACATTTCTTCTTCCCTTTTCCAAAGGGGATTGACCCTTGTGATGTTAGTGTATTAGAATGCTTAATATTTGTAGACACTCCCTTACTAATATGTGTAAGCCTGAATCTTCAGTGATGGTCCCTGGGACCAAGGGGATGCTGGGAAGTGGGTGGTCCAGTGTGCAGTGTGCCTGGAGTTGGTGATGGAATAAAACAGCACAGCAGTGAACTCACATGGCTCTGTATCCTTATGACTGGATTTACAAACATATGAACAAAACATGGTGTCAGAAGTTTAACTTGGACTGCTAGTGCTCTCAGAGTGTGAAAGAATCTTGCCGCAGTCTGTAAGGCTGTGATACTCAGTGTCTGCAAGGCCTGCCGTGTGCTCCTCTCTTCAAACAGTGAGTAACCATGGATAAACTGGCTCCTCCAACTGGCATGCTGATTTCTGGTAACTTTTCTGAAAACTGGAAAAGATTTAAGCAAAGGTTTAATATATATCTTGCTGCATGTGGAGCTGATACAGAGGCTAACAAAACTAAGGCATCCATTTTCCTCCATGTGATAGGAGAGGATGTGCTGGACATTTATAATAGTTTTCAGTTTGATGAGGGGCAGAATATGGTGCTATCTTCTATAATGCAAAAGTTTGAAGATTACTTTGTGCCAAGGAAAAATGTGACATATGAAAGATATACGTTTTTCACATGTGATCAGAAGTCTGGAGATGGATTTGATCAGTATGTTACAGAGCTGCAATCACTCAGTAAAACCTGTGAGTTTGGTGATTTAAAGGATTCACTGATTAAAGATCGTATTGTCTGTGGAATACCTGATAATGGACTCAGAGAGAGACTGCTGAGAGAGCAAGACCTAACACTAGATAAGGCAGTGACTATGTGCAGATCTGACATCACAAGTAGAAGATGACTGCAAATTGATGTTTACAGAATACAGAGACTTGTTTGAAGGTCTAGGTTGTTTGCCTGGAGAGCATAAAATAAATATAGACACGCAAGTTTCTTTAGTGATACACCCCTGTAGAAAAGTGCCGTTTGCACTGAGAGAAAAACTGAAACAAGAGTTAAATCGCATGGAAGCCTTGGGTGTGATACAGAAAGTTGATGAGCCTACTGAATGGGTATGCTCCTTAGTAATTGTTGAAAAGAAAAATGGACAACTCAGAATATGTCTAGACCCCAGAGATTTAAACAAAGCTATTAAACGAGAACCTTTCAAACTGCCAACCAGAGATGAAATCATGTCGCAATTTGCGGGAGCAAAATGGTTCAGTAAATTGGACGCATCTTTAGGATTCTGGCAAATGAAGCTAGATGAGGCCAGCTCAAATCTTTGTACATTTAATACACCAGAAGGTCGATACAGATTTATTCGACTACCATATGGAATATTGTCTGCTCCAGAAGTATATCACAAAAAGATACACATGATTTTTGAACATATTCCAGGTGTTGAAACAATGATGGATGACATTATTGTCTGGGGATCTACAAAGGAAGAACATGATTCTAGATTGAGACAAGTAATGGAACTTGTCAAGAAAGTGAATCTAAAGCTAAACAAGGACAAATGTGAATTTGGCATGAATACACTTACCTTTATGGGTGATGTGGTCTCGGATCAAGGTGTAAAACCAGACCCAAGGAAAATATCAGCCATAGTGAACATGGAACGTCCTAACAACAAAGACGATGTCAGAAGATTCCTAGGAATGATTACTTAGGAAAGTTTATTTCTCAACTCTCTGAACGAACAGCCTCTCTTAGATGGTTGTTGGACAAAGATAACGAGTGGATGTGGTCACATGAACAAAAAGAAAGTTGGCAAAACTTGAAACAGATCATTACAGAGCAACCAGTGCTAAAATTCTTTGATCCTGCGAAAAGAATAAGAATTTCAGCAGATGCTTCGCAATTTGGCCTAGGCTCAGTGCTGTTACAAGAACATGAGGATACATGGCAACCAGTAATCTATGCATCAAGAGCACTGACAAGTGCTGAAATAAGGTAAGCTCAGATAGAAAAAGAACTTCTAGCGATCACATATGCATGTGAGCGATTTCATCAGTTTGTGTATGGTCAAATATTTACAGTGGAAACTGACCACAAGCCATTGGTAGCTATCATGACTAAATCATTACATGACTGTCCCATGAGAATTCAACGAATGCTTATCAGACTACAGAAATATGATGTACACTTGCTGTACTGTCCCGGCAAATACATGTACATTGCTGATACACTTTCTTGTGCTGTGGACAAAAGTGAAGGTTCCAAAAGTCTGATGGATGAAGAGATAGAAGCCTATGTTAATTTGATCGTAGCTTCTCTACCAGTGTCTCTTGCAAGACAAGAACAGATTAGGAAAGAAACTGAAACAGATGACACAATGAAAGTGTTGAAAGATGTAATTCTGAAAGGTTGGCCAGCAGAAAAACATGCGTGCCCGCTGTCTATCCATGATTATTGGATGTACCGCAGTGACCTTACAGTTGTCGATGGTATTATTTACAAAGGCAGTAGGTTTGTCATACCTGCACGACTAAGAAAAACTATGCTGTGCAAGATACATGAAGGCCACTTAGGAGAAGAAAAATGTAAGCGGAAAGCGCGTGAAGTTATGTATTGGCCAAGAATTAACTAAGACATAGCACAGACTACAGCTACATGTGAATTATGTCTTATGTATAAACCGAAACAACAAGTTGAGCCACTGAGTCCTCACGCAGTGCCAGAGACCATACCAGAAAGTTGGCGCAGATTTGTTTAATTGTAATGGGAAAACATACATTGTTGTGACTGATTATTACTCTAACTACCCTGAGGTGAAGACACTACATACAACTACTAGTAAAGCCGTAATCAATTGCATGAAGTCAATCTTTGCAAGGCATGGTGTTCCTATGGAAGTGTTCACTGACAATGGTCCTCAGTTTTCCAGTGCTGAATTTAGACAATTTGCTGATGAGTGGGAATTTGTCCATACTACGTCAAGTCCCCACTATCCACGCTCAAATGGGTTGGTGGAAAGTTCAGTAAAAACTGTAAAGAGTCTCATGAAAAAAGCTCAAGAAGGTAAAGAAGATTTCTACAAAAGTCTTTTAATCTACCGCAGTACACCTTTACAGAATGTACTTTCTCCTGCACAAATGCTGATGGGAAGGAGGATTAGAGCAAATCTCCCGATACATGATGAACTGCTTAAAACACATAACTCAGCGTTGGTCAGACTGAGTAAGGAATGTCAACAGGCGAAACAGAAACTGTTCCATGACAGGCGAACAAAAAGCTTGTCTGATCTAAAATCGGGTGACCAAGTCCATCTCAGAGATCACGAGAAAGGTATTTGGGTGCAGAAAAGTATTGTGCAAGCACAAGTAGCACCAAGATCTTATACTATACGTACAGAGCGTGGAACGGAAGTAAGAAGAAATCGGGTGGATTTAAGATCTCAACCTAACCATAATGAAGACAACATGACTGAAGAATACCCTTCATCTGACATGTATGATGATCCTCATAAATGGTGAACAAACCACGATTCTAGAAAGGTCCAACATGGTCGATGAAACACAGACTGTGTATGAAAGACCCAAAAGGGAAATACGTAGACCTGAGAGACTCATTGAAACGTGTTAGATGATGTTCTTAATATGACGTTGTTAATTGTTGCATTGAAGCGTACAGGGCTTATCTTTAAAGAAAAGAGGATGTGATGTTAGTGTATTAGAATGCTTAATATTTGTAGACACTCCCTTACTAATATGTGTAAGCCTGAATCTTCAGTGATGGTCCCTGGGACCAGGGGGATGCTGGGAAGTGGGTGGTCCAGTGTGCAGTGTGCCTGAAGTTGGTGATGGAATAAAACAGCACAGCAGTGAACTCACATGTCTCTATATCCTTATGACTGGATTTACAAACATATGAACAAAACAACCCTGTGCAGCTTCACACAGTTAAAACTCTAATTGGGTTCCTGGGCTAAGGGGAGCCTACCCCTAAATTCAATAATACTGTGGGCACAGGTGAGGGAATCCTATCCTGTCATTAACAAAGTGTTTCCCGTGCAGAGTAGAGCACCATAGACTAAGGGAAGATTACTCTCCCCTAATAGGCTAATTTGAGGGGCACGTAGAAATGAGGGAAGCCTACCACCTTTATTAATGTCCCTATTGCAGAGTTCTGGCAGCAGAGGGGTTAAATAGGGCAAGGCAACTGAGGGGCGTCTTTTCCCTAATAAAACAAATAGGCCGGGACTGCAGGAACTTAGGGGACCCTACCCCTTTACTACTATTTCCACTTGCAGAGCTATTGTAGTGGAAGGCAACTTGCAGGGGCAGAGTTATGCAGCGGAAGGGGTTACAGTGTTCTCACCACCTGCTGCGTCCTCACTTTCCGTCCAAGCTGCCCTCCCGTCCGGTCCAGGGTCCTTGGTTCAGGTCCTCCCTCGCCCAGCCATCCTCAGCGGTGTCTGCGCTCCTTGAATCAGTCGTCGTATAAGCGGTGCTCTTCCTCTGGGATCCGGCAGCGGTGCGGACGGCTTCCTTCACATGCGGTGTCCTCCCGTTGCCGAAGTTCTTCTTTAAGCAGGGTCCTCTTTCCCTCTCCCTCTGGCCCCCGGCGACTCCAAATCTCCGTCCCGATCCAGCAGGTAGGCGGTTCCTTTACTCTCGCCGGCTTCTCCTCCAGGGCTCCACTGCTCTCTTCCTGCGTTGTGTTGCGTCTTTTAAGGGGTAAGAGCTCTCTAGACCACCCCCGTCCCTTCTCATAACTGGCTCCTCAGGCCCCGGTAACAGCCCGCCTCAGGGATCTTCTGCCTTGCAACCTGGGGGGCCAATCAGTGTGGGATAGTTTCACGGGCTCCGTTGTTGCTGAGCAGGGGGGTTAATTATAAAAGGCAGTGGAGCCAATATCTCCCTGTGTAGGCTGACAGGGTCAACAAGAGGGCAGCCTAACTGTTCTGTAGGCACTATTGATTCTACCTAAATGTGAGGGGACTATTGTACCCAGGGGGACCCCTGTATATGTATATACAAAAAAAAAAGTAGTGTGGCGGTATTACAGTAGTATAGTGTGTGCGGGGAGCGGGAGCAGGGTTAGCGGTAGTATAGTGTGTGCGAAGAGAAGGTGTAGGGTTAGTAGTAGTGTAGTGTGTGCGGAGAGCGGGTATAGGGATAGTGTAGTGTGGGTGGGGAACGGGTGCAGGATTAGTAGTGTAGTGTGTGCGGGGAGAGGGTGTAGGGTTAGTAGTAGTATAGTGTGTGTGGGGAGCGGGTGCAGGGTTAGCAGTAGTGTAGTGTGTGCGGAGAGAGGGTGTAGGGTTAGTAGTAGTATAGTGTGTGCGTGGAGCGGGAGCAAGGTTAGCCGTAGTATAGTGTGTGCAGAGAGCAGGTGCAGGGTTAGTAGTAGTGTAGTGTGTGCGGGGAGCGGGTGCAGGGTTAGGGATAGTAAAGTTTGTGCGGGGAGCGGGTACAGGGTTAGGGGTAATGTGTGCAGGGAATGGGTGCAGGGGCAGTGTAGTGTGTGCGTACAGCGGGTTCAGGGTTAGCAGTAGTGTAGTGTGTGCGGTGAGCAGGTGCAGGGTTAGTGGTGATGTGTTCGGGGAGTGGGTGCAGGGTTAGGGGTAATGTGTGCGAGGAGTGGGTGCAGGGTTAGCGGTAGTGTAGGGGTAGAGCGAGTTCAGGGTTACCAGTAATGTAGTGGTGTGCGGGGACCGGGTGCAGGTTTAGGGGTAAAATGTGCGGGGAATGGGTGCAGGGTTAGGGGTAGTGTAGTGTGTGCAGGATGCGGGTTCAGATTTAGCAGTAGTGTAGTGTGTGTGGGTAGCGGGTGCAGGGCCAGGGGTAATGTAGTATGTGCAGGGAGCAGGTGCACGGTTAGCAGAAGTGTAGTGTGTGCGGGGATCGGGTGTAGGGTTAGGGGTAGTGTAGTGTGTGCAGGGAGCAGGTTCAGGATTAGCAGTAGTGTAGCGTGTGCGGGTAGCGGGTGCAGGGTTAGCAGAAGTTTAGTGTCTGCGGGTGTAGGGTTAGGGGTAGTGTAGTGTGTGCAGGGAGTGGGTTCAGGATTAGCAGTAGAGTAGTGTGTACGGGGAGCAGGTGTAGGGTTAGGTGTAGTGCGTGCAGGGAGCAGGTTCAGGATTAGCAGTAGTGTGTTGGGGAGCAGATGCAGGGTTAGCAGAAGTGTAGTGTGTGCGGGAAGCAGGTGTAGGGGGTTTGGGTTAGTGTAGTGTGTGCAGGGAGCAGGTCCAGGAATTGCAGTAGTGTAGTGTGTGTGGGGAGCAGGTCCAGGGCTATGGGTAATGTAGTTTGTGCAGGGAGCAGGTGCACGGTTAGCAGAAGTGTAGTGTGTGTGGGGATCGGGGGTTAGGGGTAGTGTAGTGTGTGCAGGGAGCAGGTTCAGGATTAGCAGTAGTGTAGTGTGTGCGGGGAACGGGTGTAGGGTTAGGAGTAGTGTAGTGTGTGCAGGGAGCGGGTTCAGGATTAGCAGTAGTGTAGTGTGGGCGGGGAGCGGGTGTAGGATTAAGGGTAGTGTAGTGTGTACAGAGAGCCGGTTCAGGATTTGCAGTAGTGTAGTGTGTGTGTGGAGAGAGGGTGCAGGGTTAGCGGTAGTCTGTGCGGGGAGCAGGTGCACAGTTAGCGGTGGTGTTGTGTGTGCGGGGAGCAGGTGCAGGATAAGCGGTAGTGTGTGCGGGGAGCGGGTGCAGGGTTAAGGGTAGTACCTTTCCTATGCCAGGTCCATTAAAGCTGTCTGCAACACTGGAGAAGAGATCCGGAGGAGAAGGGCAGCACTGCAGAAGGTGAGAAATTAAGGACAAATTAAGCTAATTGGAAACTTTCAATTGCTTAGTCATTAGGGGGGTGTCCAAAGGGTTCCAGAACAATTCTTAAAATATGGGTTTTAGGTTTAATTGGACTTGCTTTGGAGGCGCTTAAAAAAGTTTAAAGGGATAAAGAAAAAAAATTGCACACAACTGAATATCAAAAATCTCGCACCTACGGAAAAACCACCACAGGTGCAATATTTTAGGTAAATTTTCACCTAATTGAATATGCTCCCAAGCACACGTGTGTGTGTGTGTGTGTGTGTGTGTGTGTGTGTGTGTGTGTGTGTATCTAGGTACTTTTAGCAGGGCACTGCATCCTGCCCGTTATTACATTAGCTATTTAAATTACACCCACATTACACAAACCATGCCCCCGACATTATTGTCACGCCCATCATTGCATTGCTTTCCATGTGAACGCTGGGCAAGTGGCCCAGCGTTCACATGAAAAGCAATGCAAAGATGGGCTTGACAATAATGTCGGGGGCATGGTTTGTGTAATGTGGGTGCAATTTAAATAGCTAATGTAATAACGAGCAGGATGCAGTGCCCTGCTAAAAGTACCTAGATAGATACACACACACACACACACACACACACACACACACACACACACACACACACACACACACACGTGTGCTTGGGAGCATATTCAATTGTGTCTGCCCCCCCCAGGCTAAAAGTTGCCAGCCAGCCCCTGGCCTGGTCGCAGCGGAAGTCCTCGTCTCTCTGTACAAGTGTTTCTGATTTTAGTACTAAATCTAGTTCTTGTTCAGTCCAGCCTCGCAGTATTCTGTATGCAGTTTATATCTATTCCCTTTTCCAGCACTGCTTGTCTTTGAAACTACCTTATTCTTTATCTGCTTACCACGTATTGTTTACCCCATATGTGTGCCGGTACCCCTGTTTATTCTTCATACCCATTCTATCATAAGCTTGGTACCCCAGTTATGCGGTATCTTATTCCCTGTACTTTTCCTGTTTGTTTGTTTGTTTGTTTGTTTGTTTGAGTGTGTGGTTCTCTCCATCCTTTCTTTATCATCTCATTTCTCTTCTTCCCATATTTCCTGCATGTTTCATATTCAGGCAGACCAGTTCCCCCATATTGTGCTCAGTTTATATTCCCGACCTCATTATCATTGTCTCTTCTCTTCGCCCTTTTATCTAGTTCCTGCTTCCTTGTCTTTTCGTTAGTCTTTCTCCTTACCGGCATTAATTCGGGTCACTCAGGTTTTGGCCTGTACTACCTTCAGTAGCGTAAGTCCTGGTGGCATCCCTGTACCGGTAGGCGTGTCTAGCCTTAAGGGAAAAGCGGCTATTATAGGCAAGAAGACCTACTGCTGAGTTCTACGAATCTTAAGCCTTGGGTGCACAAGGGTCTTTGCACAGCAGATATTACGGCTTCAGCTTCCTTAACCACTTGCTCGTCATGGTTGCATCAGATGCGACCACACCAGCAAGTGTTTAATCTGACCTGGTGGCACAGGATGTGACCAGTCAGATAAAGAGTGTTTGCAGCGGCAGGGAAGAAAAAACAGGATTTTGATACCTACCGGTAAATCCTTTTCTCCTAGTCCATAGAGGATGCTGGGGTCCACTTCATAACCATGGGGTATAGACGGTTCCGCAGGAGCCATGGGCACTCTTAAGACTTTTCAATCGGTGTGACCTGGCTAATCCCTCTATGCCCCTCCTTCAGACCTCAGTTATAGGAACTGTACCCAGGGAGACAGACATTTCGAGGAAAGGATTTACTTTAAACTAGTGGTGAGATACATACAGATGTAGCCACCTTTATCTTGACCGATTCTCCGCCTAGACGGACGTTTAGTCACGCTAAGGCGATAGCTGAGTTTAATCACAGGCAGGCGCGTTGAGGCGATTCTAGATACTCAGCATGCATTACACATCTCCACCACTGGGTGGCTAATGCTCCACTAATCCAGTACTTTCGATCGTACAGTATAGCGGCGGATTGATCTACAGCTCTGGCAATTGGTCAGTGACGACTGTAATGTTAATACTGCAGGTGTAACGGGAGGCGGTGGAAAAAGATGGTGACCTACTGTATGTGTATGGAGTACTGTATGTGTACGGAGATGCAACTAATTGTGTAAAAGGAAGAATGTATAGTACAATGTATAAACACCGTGCTTTTAAAATACATGTACAGTACATGAGCGTCTGAGTTCCCTAAGGCATAATGGGAATGTTGGGCTAGCGGGAGGCGGTGGAAAATACTGTGCTTTAGAAATGCGAGCGTCCGAGTCCCCTAAGGCATAAACCAACACCAATGGGGAGGGGGCCGGGCGCTGTCTGCTGTACTTTTACACATGAAATTGTAACTCTCATGAGGCATCGTGGGCTAGCGATGAAGGCTCCCACCTCCCATGCTGGGGGTCCAGGGTTCGAGTCCTGATGTGCTTTTTTTTTATTGTAATGTGTACATACTATACTGTATTATTTTATTTTCATTGTAAGACAGTCAATGGAAGGGTGCACACAAGTTTCACATAAATCAGAGTACATCTGCAGGAGCGATTCTTTACGCTAAATGCAACTACACAGCGGTAATGAGTAGAAATTAGTGTATTCTGACGCAACTAACTGAGCAAAACAGTATTGTAGATCTTCGGCGTTTGTGTATTGCACAGGACCTGAATTCCCTCCCTGTCTACTGCATGACCTGTGCAGGCTCCCAGGGGGGAAGGGCGATGGGGGTAGGGGGAGACGATGGAAAATACCGTGCCTTTGAAATGCAATTACATGAGCGTCCGAGTCCCCTACAGCATAAACCAACACCAATGGGAAGGAAGTGCCAACCTTTTTTTTTATGTGTTCCCATGACATTCACTTTAATATTATTTTTTTTTCTCTCTAATACATCCAATGGAAGGATGCACACAGGTTTCACATAAATCAGAGTAGATCTGCAGGAGCGATTCTTTACGCTAAATGCAACTACACAGCGGTAATGAGTAGAAATTAGTGTATTCTGACTGAGCAAAACAGTACTGTAGATCTTCGGCGTTTGTGTATTTCACATGACCTGAATTCCCTCCCTGTCTACTGCATGACCTGTGCAGGCTCCCAGGGGGGAAGGGCGATGGGCTAGCGGGAGGCGGTGGAAAATACCGTGCTTTAGAAATGCGAGCGTCCGAGTCCCCTAAGGCATAAACCAACACCAATGGGGAGGGGGCCGGGCGCTGTCTGCTGTACTTTTACACATGAAATTGTGACTCATGAGGCATCATGGGCTAGCGATGAAGGCTCCCACCTCCCACGCTGCGGGTCCAGGGTTCGAGTCCTGAAGTGCTTTTTTTTATTATTGTAATGTGTACATACTATACTGTATTATTTTATTTTCATTGTAAGACAGTCAATGGAAGGGTGCACACAAGTTACACATAAATCAGAGTACATCTGCAGGAGCGATTCTTTACGCTAAATGCAACTACACAGTGGTAATAAGTAAAAATGAGTGTATTCTGATGCAACTAACTGAGCAAAACAGTACTGTAGATCTTCGGCATTTGTGTATTGCATTGGACCTGTGCGGTCTCCCAGGAGGGAAGGGCGTAGGGCAAGACAGTGGAAAATACCGTGCTCAAAGAAAGGGCATATTCAAAACTAAGGGAAACTGTCACACAGTAACAACGTTGAATGCCTGGAATGCACGACATCTGAGACGTCTGATAAGAGATGTGAATAAAGAAAAGAGAGTTGAACAGGCACAGCGATGGATTGAGAGTGGTGAAACATTTCATGATGTAATTTTCACAGATGAATCGTCTGTTGCCCTTGAGCGGTTCTCCAGAATGTCATTCCGGAAACGTAACCATTTCTCATTAAAACCACGCCCAAGGAATCCATTGAAAGTCCATGTATGGGGAGGCATATCACGATTAGGAGCTGGTCCCCTATTATTTTTCGAAGGTACTATACTTTATTCTGTGCCTGTGTTCTGTAAAAATACATGCTGTACTGTAGAGTTCATGTAACTGCACAATAAAATGAGTTGCTTATTAATGAACATTTTTTTATTTCTATAGGGATCATGGATAAGAAATTTTTCCAAGAAACAATAGTTGAGGGATGTATAGTGCCATTTGTGAATAAATATTACCCAACTCACCATAGGATATTCCAAGACAATGATCCTAAACACTCCGCCTCAGCCAAATTTATGGAAGAGAAAGGTATGAATTGGGAACGCACACCACCAGAGTGAGTATTCTTTCAACAGTGTACAAGTAAAATTTTGGATATTACTCTAGTACTGTAAATTTATTTTTTGGTTCAATAAACAGTACAATACCGTATGTTTAATTTTCTCTATTTAATATCATTAATTGACTAACTTTTTTTCTATACTCTTTTTTTAGATCACCAGACATGAATCCAATTGAATTAGTGTGGGCTCAATTGAAGAGGTACATTAGGAGCCAACAACAAAACAGCAGCTCTTGGATGGGATAAAGAAATTTTGGCTAGAAGTACTCACACCTGAACAATGTAATAATTATATAAATCACCTGTATAAAGTATTACCTGTTATAGTCGAAAGAAATGGTCAAGCCACAAATATGTAGTTCTGTACTGTATTTTCTGTTTAAAATTTTAAATTGGTGCATTATTAAAAATGTTTATATAATTGCCTTTGTCTGATTATTGCATAAACTAATGTAGAATATTATACAGTAGTAATGTTATTGATGTGTATGAACAGTTATTTTCAGTTTTATAAGTCCTGAATAAGAGTACTGTACATTTTGATCAGTACAGTGCATGGAATCGGATGTTGTAATAAATACTTTTTTTACATTAATATTGATGCTTTTCCAATAAATATTCCATTATACAGTATGGTATGGTACAGTACATGGGGGTAACTGTACAGTATGATGTGCCGTTATGGGGGATAAATACTATATCCACTAAATGTACAGTAAAAATTTTTTTTCTTATTACAAACACACAAATGCATCCCAGACGGAAATCTGCTATACACAGCAGACAGCTTATGGTGACAGAACTTCCCTACTGTATCCCCACCCATAGTCGTGGTATATTTTAGATTGCCTAATGAGACACTCCTGCAGCATTGCCAATGATTCATGTAAAACCTGTGTGCAAACAATATCTCTATTGAATGCACAGTACAGTAACAGTACAGTATACAGTATTATCAGAGCCATACCTGACCAACATGATGCCCTAGGCTAGATTTTGGCTGATGCCCTCTTGCACAAATGTTAGTTCCGCCTCTAACCCTGCACCCCTTTCCCAGCACCATCACCCATTTTGGCGCTCCTACCCCCTATATTTTAAATAGGAACAATGTGCACATTTAGTGCCAGCCCAAAACAGTGCATGATCTTGCTGGGAAGGGGCATGGTAACACAATAATACCCCCAGATGAAATGACACAACACAGTACTGCAACTTTATTCACATTATATCTTGCAATAGTGTCTCTTATTCTCGTTACATCATATGATAGTACCACATTACTCCTAACAGTATTGACCCTTATTCACATTACACCCCACCACATTGATCTCTATTTACATTAGACCACAGGTTCTCAAACTCAGTCCTCCGGACCCCACACAGTGCATGTTTTGCAGGTCTCACAGAATCACAAGTGAAATAATTAGCTCCACCTACTGTATGGACCTTTTAAAATGTGTCAGTGAGTAATTAATACACCTGTGCACTTGCTGGTTTACCTGCAAAACATGCACTGTGTGGGGTCCCGAGGACCGAGTTCGAGAACCACTGCATTAGACCATGCAGTAGTGCCCTTTCTTTATGTTACGCCAGAAAATATTGTAGTACACCTTATACACATAATGCCGCAAATTAGTAATGCATTTCATATTTAAATTTTCAGATTTCATTTCATAGAGCCGCAGTCACACACAGAATATAGGCATGTACTGTAGCATCTCATTTTATTCAGCAAAAGCTGATTATTCCCGTTTGGCTAGTTTGCCGGCTCTGTATATTACAATAGAAAAAAATAATAGTGTCAGTGAAAAAAACACCTCATGACAGATACTGTACACAAGCTCATGTCTAAATATACTGTAATCAGTGATATTAAGCCTTAATGGCTAGGGGACTTGGCCGCTGACTTACTGTACTGTACCACATCCCTGACTTTAATGTACCACACTGTTGCTTAAACTCCTTGTTTTGGGTTTGTATACTGTACATTATACAGCATTTATTTGATCATTCTACGGGACCTCATTGCCTCTGTGTACTGTTATTTTAGCGAGGGGATTGTGACGCTCCTTCAGCATTGCCCCGTAGCCTTCAAAACATCTGCTATCTCTCACTCCATCTCCGAGCGCTGCCTGCCATGTGGTGGGGGTTCAGGGGCGACGGCCATTTTGTCAGTGTGCTATGCGATCGAGTCCGGTGTATCGTAATGTGCATAGACCTCGCTTATCCCTATCGCCCCTGTGTATTTTAGCTAGGGGATTGTGACGCTCCTTCAGCTTTGCCCCGTAGCCTGAAAAACTTATGCCACCCCTCACTCCTTATCCGAGCGTTGCCACGTGGTGGGGGTTCACGGTCGGCGGCCATTTTGTCAGTTTGCTATGCGATCGAGTCCGGTGTACCGTAATGTGCATAGCCCTCGCTTATCCCCATCGCCCCTGTGTATTTTAGCTAGGGGGTTGTGACGCTCCTTCAGCATTGCCCCGTAGCCTGCAAAATCTGGACTGTTACTTGCTCCATAGCCTAGGGCCTCCGTGGGGCTAGGAGTCATAGGTGGTAGCCATTTCTATTGAGTCTGCTACAGAATTGTATGTGTACTGTACGGTGCATAGAACCATAACAGTGGAACCGCTCCTGCAGCTTTGCCCTGGTTTATGTAAATAAAAAAAATAATAAAGTGTCTGGAAAAAACTAACATGCATTCGTACTTTAGGAATCGAACCCGGGACTCTGAGTATAGGAAGCTGAACACTTCACCACTTCGCCGTAGACAGATGAATAAATCCATTAGTTTTGATTATGCCATAATGGCTACGGGATTAGGACGCTAACATACTGTACAATATTCCTAGTATCATTAGGCAATAATGAACTTCTAACACGTCCATTTGCGTCAGTGTACACTACTGGTTTTATGTTGCTTTGTCTGCGGGATTTGGACGCTTACATATTCCTAAAGTACTGTAAATGGACCATACAGTATACTGCATGCTGTACTATTTGCGTCTGTACTGTATATAATGTATTAAATAATGCAGCGTAATGAGACGCTGTACTTAACGAGACGCACTAGTAAAGTAGTCCTTACTACAGTATACAGTATATTTCAGTATTGTATTTTACGGGAGACCACACGCATGCGCAGTGGTGATTGTAAAAAGCAATATCTGGTGGATGATCGTAGGTATTACACGTAAAGGTAGCGCCAAACGCTCTGTCTGCCTCCGTGCGATTAGATACGCCTCTCTGTGACTAGGCGCGCCTCCCTACGCCCCAGTACGCTGCGTATGCTCGATCGGGACAAACGCCTCAGCCACTCAAGATAAAGGTGGCTACATCTGTACCAGCTCACACCTCAACCATGCCGCACAACATGGCATTCAACATGACACACGCCAACAGGCATGAATCAATTACAGCAACATGCTGAAACTAATATAACACAACTTGTGTATCTAATAACAAAAAACTGCAGGTAAAGTACGCACAGGGACGGGCGCCCAGCATCCTCTACGGACTAGGAGAAAAGGATTTACCGGTAGGTATCAAAATCCTGTTTTCTCATACGTCCTAGAGGATGCTGGGGTCCACTTCATGACCATGGGGTTTATACCAAAGCTCCAGTACGGACGGGAGCGTGCGGATGACCCTGCAGCACCGATTGACCGAACTTGAGGTCTTCATCAGCCAAGGTGTCAATCTTGTAGAATTTTGCAAATGTGTTTGACCCTGACCAAGTAGCTGCTCGGCAAAGTTGCAATGCCGGGACCCCCCAGGCAGCCGCCCAGGATGAGCCCACCTTCCTAGTGGAAAAGGGCCTTCACCGACGTCGGTAACGGCAATCCAGCCATAGTATGAGCGTGCTGAATCATACCTCTGATCCAACGCGCAATAGTCTGCTTGGAAGCAGTACACCCAATATTGTAGGGAGCATACAGGAAAAAAAACTCTGTTTTCTGTATTCGAGCTGTTCTAGTGACGTAAATCTTCAAAGCCCTAACCACATCTAGAGACTTTGACTCAGTGAATGTGTCAGTAACTACTGGCACCACAATGGGTTGGTTTATGTGGAAAGATGAAACCACCTTTGGAAGAAAATGTTGATGAGTTCTCAACTCTGCTCTATCTTCATGGAAGATCAGGTAAGGGCTCTTGTGAGACAAGGCCCCCAACTCAGACACCAGCCGTGCGGATGCCAATGCCAAAAGCATCACAACTTTCCAAGTGAGAAACTTCAACTCTATCTCTTGTAGAGGTTCCACCCAATCTGATTGAAGGAACTGCAACACCACATTAAGGTCCCATGGTGCCACTGGAGGCACAAATGGAGGCTGGATGTGCAGAACCCCTTTCACGAAGGTCTGAACCTCTGGAAGAGAGGCCAATTGTTTTTGGAAGAACACTGACAAGGCCGAAATCTGGACCTTGATTGACCCCAATCTAAGGCCCGCCTCCACACCAGCCTGCAGAAAATGGAGAAAACGTCCCAACTGAAACTCTTCCGTAGGAGCCTTCTTGGATTCACACCAAGACACATATTTTCTCCAAATACGGTGGTAATGTTTCGACGTTACTCCTTTCCTGGCCTTAATAAGGGTGGGGATGACTTCCTTGGGAATACCCTTACGGGCTAGGATCCAGCGCTCCACAGCCATGCCGTCACACGTAGCCGCGGTAACTCTTGATACAAGCACGGCCCCTGCTGCAGCAGATCCTCGTGAAGAGGAAGAGGCCGAGGATCTTCTATGAGCAACTCCTGAAGATCTGGGTACCAAGCCCTCCTTGGCCAGTCTGGGGCAATGAAGATTGCTCGAACTCTTGTTCTCCTTATGATCCTGAGCACTTTTGGGATCAGCGGAAGTGGAGGGAGGACATACACCGACCGGAACACCCACTGGCCCACTAGCGTATCCACTGCTATTGCTTGAGCGTCTCTCGACCTGGAACAATATTTCTGAAGCTTCTTGTTGAGACGAGATGCCATCATGTCTACTTGAGGAACTCCCCAAAGACTTGTCACCTCTGCGAAGACTTCTTGGTGGAGGCCCCACTCTCCTGGATGGAGATCGTGTCTGCTGAGGAAGTCTGCTTACCAGTTGTCTACTCCCGGAATGAAAATTGCAGACAGAGCCTTTACATGTCTTTCTGCCCAGAGGAGGATCTTCGTCACCTCTGCTATTGTCGCTCTGCTTTTCGTTCCGCCCTGCCTGTTTATGTACGCGACTGCTGTTACATTGTCCAACTGGATCTGCACGGGATGATCTTGAAGAAGATGTACCGCTTGTTGAAGGCCGTTGTAAATGGCTCTCAATTCCAGCACGTTTATGTGAAGGCAGGCTTCCTGACGACCATTTTCCTTGGAAGCTTTCCCCCTGAGAGACAGCTCCCCAGCCTCGGAGACTAGTATCCGTGGTTACCAGGACCCAGTCCGGAATCCCAAACCTGCATCCCTCTAGTAGGTGAGAACTTTGTAGCCACCACAGGAGCGAAATCCTGGCTTTTGATGACAGGATTATCTTCCGGTGCATGTGTAGGTGGGATCCTGACCACTTGTCCAACAGGTCCCACTGGAATACCCTGGCATGGAACCTGCCAAACTGTATGACCTCGTAGGCCGCCACCATCTTCCCCAACAACCGAATGCACTGATGGATCGACACACTTAATCGTTTCAATATCTGTTTTACCATTTTCTGGATTTCCAGAGCCTTTTCCACCAGAAGAAATACTCTCCAGAACCATCCCGAGAAAAGACAATCTTGTCATCGGTTCCAACTGTGACTTTGGATAATTTATGATCCAACCGTGTTGTTGGAGTATTGACAGGGAGAGTGTGATGTTTTGTAACAACTGCTCCCTGGATCTCGCCTTTATCAGGAGATCGTCTAGATAAGGAATTATATTGACTCCTTTTTGACGCAGGAGAACCATCATCTCCGTCATCACCTTGGTGAATACCCTCGGCACCGTGGAGAGACCGAAAGGTAACGTCTGGAATTGGTAATGGCAATCCTGAACCGCGAATCTCAGATAAGCCTGGTGAGGAGGATAAATAGGAACATGCAGGTAAGCATCTTTTATGTCTACAGACACCATGTAGTCCCCCTCCTCCAGACTGGAAATCACTGCCCTCAGTGATTCCATTTTGAACTTGAATCGTTTCAAGTAGAGATTCAGATTTTTCAGGTTTAGGATCGGTCTGACCGAGCCGTCCGTCTTCGGAACTACAAAAAGGCTTGAATAAAACCCCTCCCCTTGTTATGACAAAGGTACCAGGACTATGACCTGATCCTGACATACATTTTGGATTGCCGCTGTTACTGCTTCCCTTTCTGGAAGAGAAGCTGGCAAGGTCGATTTGAAAAATCAGCATGGGGGAACGTCTTGAAACTCCAGCTTGTATCCCTGGGACACTATTTGCAACACCCAGGGATCCAGTTCAGACAGAATCCAACCTTGGCTGAACTGTTTGAGACGTGCCCCCACCCGAGCAGCCTCCCACAAAGGAGCTCCAGCGTCATGCTGAATATTTGGCAGAAGTAGGGGTAGACTTCTGCTCCTGGGAACCTGAAGCTGCTGTGGACTTCTTTCCCTTTCCCCTTCCCCTACCTGCAAAGAAGGGGGAACCTCTCGCTTTTTTGTATTTATTGGGCCGAAAGGACTGCATGTGCGGGTTATATGTCTTTTTTGCCGGTGCAGGCGCAGAGGGCAAAAATGTCAACTTACCTGCGGTAGCCGCCGAAACTGACGCATCCAGTCCATCGCCAAATAAGGCCTCACCTTTATATGGGAGAGCCTCCATATTTCTTTTGGAATCTGCATCCGCGTTCCACTGGCGAATCCACAACGCCCGCCGAGCCGATACTGCCATGGTAGCGGCTTGTGAACTCAAGAGTCCAATATCTTTCATTGCTTCTAGCATGTATGCGGCAGCGTCTTTGATATTCCCTAACTTAAGTAGTATCTCATCTTTATTAATTGTGTCAATTTCTGATGACACGCTTTCTGACCATTTTTCAATAGTGCGACTCACCCACGCGCAAGCAATTGTGGCCCTGAGCAGCGTACCATTGGCAACATAAATGGATTTCAATGTAGTTTCCATCTTTCGGTCTGCCGACTCTTTTAGTGAAGCCGTGCCAGGTGCAGGGAGAATTACCTTCTTTGTCAACCTGGACAGTGCACTGTCTAACATGTAAATACCAAATTGCTTTCTAACAAATATTTAAAATGCCCACTCTAATATATACTGCAGAAGCCAGGCGCATCTTATTACCATATACGATAAAAGTGCGCTGTACATCTCAAAACACTACATCCCTTAAGAGAAAATAATACACCCACACATTATCTGAGTTCCAAAGCCCATTGATGTATATATTTGTTATTAAAAGGATATGTATTCAATATATCACAATGTACAGTATACAGATGTAGCCACCTTTATCTTGAGTGGCCGCGGCGGTTGTCCCGTTCGACCATACGCAGCGTACTGTGGCGTAGCGAGGCGCGCCTAGCCACAGAGAGGCTATCTAATCGCACGGAGACAGACATTTGACGTTTGGCGTTACCTTTACGTGTAATACCTGCGATCAGCCACCAGATGTCGCTTTTTACAATCACCACTGCGCATGCGTGTGGTCTCCCGTAAAATACAATACTGACATACATAATAAGGACTACTTTACTAAGGCGTCTCATTACGCTGCATACAGCAAATACTGTACTCATTACGCTGCATTATTTAATACAGTACTGTACAGTATATACAGTACGACACCGACGCAAATACAGTAGTACAGCATACAGTATATGATCCATCTACAATACTTTATGAATACTGTATGTGAGCGTGCAAGTCCCGCAGACAAAACACAGTACTGTAAAACCAGTAGTGTACACTGTCGCAAATGGATGTGTGTTACAAGTTCACTATTGCCTCTCAAGATTAGGAATTTTCTACAGTGTTATCGTCCTAATCCCGTAGCCATTACAGCATAATCAAAACCAACGGATTTATACATTTGTCTGCGGCGAAGTGGTGAAGTGTTTCGCTTCCTATACTCAGAGTCCAGGGTTCGATTCCTTAAGTACTGTACGAATGCATGTTACTGTAGTTTTTTTCAGACACTTTATTATTTTTTTTATTCACATACTGCAAACCAGGGCATACAGTAGCTGCATGAGCGGTTCTATGCGATCGAGTCCGGTGTACCATAATGTGCAGGTTCTATGCAGGTTAAGGTACTATGCTCCGTACACAGTACACATACAATTCTGTAGCTGGGCAGACTGAATAGAAATGGCTACCACCTATGACTCCTTGCCCCACAGAGGCCCTAGGCTACGGAGCAAGTAATAGTCCAGATTGTACAGACTATGGGGCAATGCTGAATGAGCGTCACAATCCCCTAGCTAAAATACACAGTATGCATATTATGGTACACCGGACTCGATGACATACAGTACTGTAGCACACTGGCAAAATGGCCGCCGCCCCTGAACCCTTGTGCAGGTTATGGGGCAATGCTGAAGGAGCGTCACAATCCCCTAGCCAAAATACACAGGGGAGGGATAAGCTACTGTAGGATTGCATACAGTATTACGGTACACCGGACTCAATCGCATAGCACACTGTCAAAACGACCACTACCCATGAACCCCCACCTCCTGAACCCCCACCTCGTGGCAGGCAGCAGTTGGGTATGGAATGAGAAATGGCATAAGCTGTGCAGGCTACGGGGCGATGCTGAAGGAGCGTCACAATCCCCTAGCCAAAATACACAGAGATACTGTAAGCGAGGTCTATGCACATTACAGTACTGTACGTTACACCGGGCTCGGTCGCATAGCAAACTGACAAAACACAAGTTTTACAGTACATACAGTAAAGCAGGCCAAAGCTGCAGGAGAGTTTCTACTGTAAAGGTTCTATGCACCGTACGGTAATGTACACATACCTGTACAATTCTATAGCAGGGCAGACTCAATTGAAATGGCTACCGCCTGTGACTCCTACAGTAGCTCCTAGGAGGCACTCAGCTATGGAGCAAATAACAGCACAGATTTTGCAGGCTACGGGGCAATGCTGAAGGAGCGTCACAATCCCCTAGCTACAATACACAGGGGTGATAGAGATAATCGAGTGGCTGGAGGGGGGTCCCCTTGATTTAAGGGGCCCCCACTCCTCCAGGGTACTCCGGCCAGGTGTGACTAGTTGGGTATTTAATTCCATGGCCGCAGGGACCTGTATAAAAGTCTCCCCCGGCTGTGCATTATCTGTCCAGCTAGTGGAGCCCAGTGCTGATTCAAAAAATATGGGGAACCCCTACGCTTTTTTTGTCCCCCTTATTTTTTGCACCAGGACCAGGCGCAGAGCCCGGTGCTGGTTCTAAAAAGATGGGGGATCCCGTGTCCATTTTTTCCGTATTCCTTCCGGAATTCGACTGCAATTGCATATACAGTACTGTACCCCTTAATGTCACTGCTTACAGTATACAGTATTTAGACATGAGCTTGTGTACAGTATCTGTCATGAGGTGCTTTTTTCACTGACACTATAACTTTTTTCTATTGTGATATACTGTACAGAGGCGGCAAACTAGCCAAACGGGAATAATCAGCTTCTGCAGAATAAAATGAGATGCTACAGTACATGCCTATATTCTGTGAGTGACTGCGGCTCTATGAAATTAAATCAGAAAATTTAAATATGAAATGCATTACTAATGTGTGGCATTACTGTACTGTATGTGTATAAGGTGTACTACAATATTTTCTGGTGTAACATAAGGAAAGGGCACTACTGCATGGTCTAATGCAGTGGTTCTCAAACTTGGTCCTCAGGACCCCACACAGTGCATGTTTTGCAGGTAAACCAGCAAGTGCACAGATGTATTCATTACTAACTGACACATTTTAGAAGGTCCATACAGTAGGTGGAGCTAATTTTTTCACTTGTGATTCTGTGAGACCTGCAAAACCTGCACTGTGTGGGGTCCTGAGGACTGAGTTTGAGAACCTGTGGTCTAATGTAAATAAAGATGAATGTGGTGGGGTGTAATGTGAATAAGGGGCATTACTGTTAGGAGTAATGTGGTACTATGATATGATGTCATGAGAATAAGAGACACCACTGCATGATATAATGTGAATAAAGTTGCAGTACTGTGTTGTGTCATTTCATCTTCGGGTATTATTGTGTTACCATGCCCCTTCCCAGCAAGAACATACTGTACACTGTTTTGGGCTGGCACTAAATGTGCACATTGTTCTTATTTAGATTATAGGGGGTAGGAGCGCCAAAATGGGTGATGGTGCTGGGAAAGGGGTGCAGGGTTAGAGGCGGAACTACGTAGCATCTGTGCAAGAGGGCATCAGCCAAAATCTAGCCTAGGGCATCATGTTGGTTAGGTTTGGCTCTGATAATACTGTATACTGTACTCTTACTGTACTTTGCATTCAATACAGATACTGTTTGCACACAGGTTTTACATGAATCATTGGCAATGCTGCAGGAGTGTCTCATTAGGCAATCTAAAATATACCACGACTATGGGTGGGGATACAGTAGGGAAGTTCTGTCACCATAAGCTGTCTGCTGTGTATAGCATATTTCCATCTGAGATGCATTTGTGTGTTTGTAATAAGAAAAAAACATTTTACTGTACATTTAGTGGATACAGTATTTCTCCCCCATAATGACGTATCATACTGTACAGGTACCCTCATGTACTGTACCGTACCATACTGTAAAATTGAATATTTATTGGAAAAACATCAATATTAATGTAAAAATAAAGTATTACAACATCCGATTCCATGTACTGCACTGATCAAAATGTACAGTACTCTTATTCAGGACTTATAAAACTGAAAATAACTGTTCATACAGTACACATCAATAACATTACTACTGTATAATATTCTACATTAGTTTATGCAATAATCAGACAAAGGCAATTTTATCATTTTTTTTAATAATGCACCAATTTAAAATTTTAAACAGAAAATACAGAACTACATATTTGTGGCTTGACCATTTCTTTCAACTACAACAGGTAATACTTTATACAGGTGATTTATATAATTATTACAATGTTCAGGTGTGAGTACTTCTAGCCAAAATTTCTTTATCCCATCCACCAGTTGCTGTTTTGTTGTTGGCTTTGCAACACTCCTAACGTACCTCTTCAATTGAGCCCACACTAATTCGATTGGGTTCATGTCTGGTGATCTAATTAAAAAAAAAAAAAAAGCGTATAGAAAAAATTAATTACAGTACATTACAGTAAATAGAGAAAATTAAACATACAATATTGTACTGTTTATTAAACAAAATTTTTTTTTACAGTACTAGAGTGCTATCCAAAATTTTACTTGTACACTGTTGAAAGAATACTCACTCTGGTGGTGTGCGTTCCCAATTCATACCTTTCTCTTCCATAAATTTGGCTGAGGCGGAGTGTTTAGGATCATTGTCTTGGAATATCCTATGGTGAGTTGGGTAATATTTATTCACAAATGGCACCATACATTTCTCTACTATTGTTTCTTGGAAATATTTCTTATCCATGATTCCTACAGAAATCAAAAAATGTTGTTCATTAATAAGCAACTCCTTTTATTGTGCAGTTACACGTACTCTACAGTACAACATGTATTTTTACAGAACACAGGCACAGAATAAAGTATAGTACTGTACTGTACCTTCGAAAAATAATAGGGGACCAGCTCCTAATCGTGATATGCCTCCCCATACATGGATTTTCAATGGATGCTTTGGGCGTGGTTTTAAAGAGATATGGTTACGTTTCCTGAATGACATTCTGGAGAACCGCTCAAGGGCAACAGACGATTCATCTGTGAAAATGACATCATCAAATGTTTCACCACTCTCAATCCATCGCCGTGCCTGTTCCACTCTCTTTTCTTTATTCACATCTCTTATCATTGGAGATATCCTGTGAAGAGCCAAAAATAATGAAATCAGATACAGTTATGAAATTACAGATTTACAGATTACTGTATATACAGTAGACTGTATGTGCAGTATACTGTATTATATACCTACTGTATACATTAAACTGTACATACAGTACATTAAGTTACATACAGAGTAATATATATATACATACTGTACATACACACAAACACACACACAGTATACAGTATGTAATCATCACAATAAGCCGGCAATGCTTCATTGCTGTCTCTGAGTGCCTATACAGTAGGTATCTCTTTTGGGATAGAATACTGTATATACAGTATATACACACACACATACTGTATATAGTATAAAGTACACACTCTGTATAATGATTTATGGCATTATTATATCACGTATCAAGGGATTATTAACAGTGCATTTACTGTATGGTTTATACTGCTTTCAGTATTTTACCTTGTTGCGCCAAAGGTCCATCCCATTTTCCGTCGCATCCTTCTGATGCTGGTGGCCGATATGTCCAGGTCATACTTGGAATGGAGAATTCGTTTTATTTGCAGAGCAGTACGCTCATCATCCTCACGAGTTAGTTCCTCCACAATTTGTTGCACTCTCCTACAGTACAATACAGTATGAAAAATATGAATTCATGAACAGCACAATCACAGTTACAATTGATGAAGTTTTTATTTTATTTAAAAAAAATTGTTTATGGTATAAAGCAAGTCATTTAAACATTACAGTAGTGTACAGTACGTACCATGTGCATTTTGTAGGAAATACAAATCTGGGCGTTGTTCTCTCGAATGCATGATAGCGCACCGTTTCTAAAGTGACTATAATGCCACTTTCCTTGAGCCATGCATGGATCTCTTTGATGGTTTTATTTTCTTTTTTCATGTTGGCGATTATCTTGCTCATCGTTTTGTTGATAGTTACTGGCATGTTGTCCAACTATAATTCCTGTATGGAGAGAAAACATTTGTGAATACTGTAGTCTAAAATTTACACATCTGAAAATGCATAAGAGTTTTATGATAGAAGTTAATACTGTACATGTTTACTATCCAGTACCTGATGTTCAAATTTAAGTATTGTATACTGTACAGTACTGAAAATACAACTTCAGTGTTATGGACTGCAATTAGTTTCCTGTATGAAACAGATACAGTACAGTAAATAACCCTCCTTGGAAGTGCATGGGCCCTGTGAGACTTACAGTAGTGTACAGCATAAGGGTCGACTGACATGATGTACAAGCATTACATACAGTACATGTCAGTACTGTATGTAAATTCTTCAATTATTGCCTAACAACAATGCTGCTTACTGTATATTAAATACTGTAGGCCTAGAAATGTGCATCTCAATATAGTAGTTAAAAACACAGGGGCCTATGTGGATAAGCGAGTTCTATGCACACAAAAAATGGCCACCGACCGTGAACCCCCAGCACGTGGCAGCGCTCGGATATGTAGTGAGATACAGTATGGCATACATTTCACAGTTCAGGGGGCAATGCTGAAGGAGCGTCACAATCCCCTAGCTCAATTACATTGGGATAAGCGAGGTCTATGCACATTACGGTATACCGAGCTGGATCGCTTAGCAACCTGACAAAATGGCCGCCGACCGTGAACTCCCAGCACGTGGCAGCGCTCGGATATGTAGTGAGATACAATATGGCATACATTTCACAGTTCAGGGGGCAATGCTGAAGGAGCGTCACAATCCCCTAGCTCAATTACATTGGGATAAGCGAGGTCTACTGTATGCACATTACGGTATACCGAGCTGGATCGCTTAGCAACCTGACAAAATGGCCGCCGACCGTGAACTCCCAGCACGTGGCAGCGCTCGGATATGTAGTGAGATACAATATGGCATACATTTCACAGTTCAGGGGGCAATGCTGAAGGAGCGTCACAATCCCCTAGCTCAATTACATTGGGATAAGCGAGGTCTATGCACATTACGGTATACCGAGCTGGATCGCTTAGCAACCTGACAACATGGCCGCCGACCGTGAACTCCCAGCACGTGGCAGCGCTCGGATATGTAGTGAGAGATGGTATACATTTTAAAATACACCGGGATAAGTTGTACAGGCCATGGAGCAATGCACAGGGACATTCATCATTTACGTACAGTATATAAATAATTGTAAACCGTAAATGAAAGAATTACCGGTCAAATACTGTATGACGAAACTGTGTCAATGAGCTGGAACAGTATGGCCTGTGAAGAAGTTATCGAAGGCAGAAACGGAGAGCAAATTATCAGGAGATTTCTGAAAGGTCGGAGAAGATCCACACAGCAAGTCTGCCTACGAGGAAACAGCTTTGCAAAGTGGGTAGCGGGGCGGTGACTGAGACGCTCTTTTATTCACATTCACACAAAAGGAATTCTTACCGCTGTGATTGGTGCCAATATAGGCGCATTCATCCTTACACCAATCACAGAGCATACTGTACAGGTACTTTTGAATGTGAATAAAAGAGCGTCTCAGTCACCGCCTGCTACCCACTTTGCAAATCTGTTTCCTCGTAGGCAGACTTGCTGTGTGGATCTTCTCCGACCTTTCAGAAATCTCCTGATAATTTGCTCTCCGTTTCTGCCTTCGAAAACTTCTTCACAGGCCATACTGTTCCAGCTCATTGACACAGTTTCGTCATACAGTATTTGACCGGTAATTCTTTCATTTACGGTTTACAATTATTTATATACTGTACGTAAATGATGAATGTCCCTGTGCATTGCTCCATGGCCTGTACAACTTATCCCGGTGTATTTTAAAATGTATACCATCTCTCACTACATATCCGAGCGCTGCCACGTGCTGGGAGTTCACGGTCGGCGGCCATGTTGTCAGGTTGCTAAGCGATCCAGCTCGGTATACCGTAATGTGCATAGACCTCGCTTATCCCAATGTAATTGAGCTAGGGGATTGTGACGCTCCTTCAGCATTGCCCCCTGAACTGTGAAATGTATGCCATATTGTATCTCACTACATATCCGAGCGCTGCCACGTGCTGGGAGTTCACGGTCGGCGGCCATTTTGTCAGGTTGCTAAGCGATCCAGCTCGGTATACCGTAATGTGCATACAGTAGACCTCGCTTATCCCAATGTAATTGAGCTAGGGGATTGTGACGCTCCTTCAGCATTGCCCCCTGAACTGTGAAATGTATGCCATATTGTATCTCACTACATATCCGAGCGCTGCCACGTGCTGGGAGTTCACGGTCGGCGGCCATTTTGTCAGGTTGCTAAGCGATCCAGCTCGGTATACCGTAATGTGCATACAGTAGACCTCGCTTATCCCAATGTAATTGAGCTAGGGGATTGTGACGCTCCTTCAGCATTGCCCCCTGAACTGTGAAATGTATGCCATATTGTATCTCACTACATATCCGAGCGCTGCCACGTGCTGGGAGTTCACGGTCGGCGGCCATTTTGTCAGGTTGCTAAGCGATCCAGCTCGGTATACCGTAATGTGCATACAGTAGACCTCGCTTATCCCAATGTAATTGAGCTAGGGGATTGTGACGCTCCTTCAGCATTGCCCCCTGAACTGTGAAATGTATGCCATACTGTATCTCACTACATATCCGAGCGCTGCCACGTGCTGGGGGTTCACGGTCGGTGGCCATTTTTAGTGTGCATAGAACTCGCTTATCCACATAGGCCCCTGTGTTTTTAACTACTATATTGAGATGCACATTTCTAGGCCTACAGTATTTAATATACAGTAAGCAGCATTGTTGTTAGGCTTTACGCTACCCACTTTGCAAATCTGTTTCCTCGTAGGCAGACTTGCTGTGTGGATCTTCTCCGACCTTTCAGAAATCTCCTGATAATTTGCTCTCCGTTTCTGCCTTCGAAAACTTCTTCACAGGCCATACTGTTCCAGCTCATTGACACAGTTTCGTCATACAGTATTTGACCGGTAATTCTTTCATTTACGGTTTACAATTATTTATATACTGTACGTAAATGATGAATGTCCCTGTGCATTGCTCCATGGCCTGTACAACTTATCCCGGTGTATTTTAAAATGTATACCATCTCTCACTACATATCCGAGCGCTGCCACGTGCTGGGAGTTCACGGTCGGCGGCCATGTTGTCAGGTTGCTAAGCGATCCAGCTCGGTATACCGTAATGTGCATAGACCTCGCTTATCCCAATGTAATTGAGCTAGGGGATTGTGACGCTCCTTCAGCATTGCCCCCTGAACTGTGAAATGTATGCCATATTGTATCTCACTACATATCCGAGCGCTGCCACGTGCTGGGGGTTCACGGTCGGTGGCCATTTTTAGTGTGCATAGAACTCGCTTATCCACATAGGCCCCTGTGTTTTTAACTACTATATTGAGATGCACATTTCTAGGCCTACAGTATTTAATATACAGTAAGCAGCATTGTTGTTAGGCAATAATTGAAGAATTTACATACAGTACTGACATGTACTGTATGTAATGCTTGTACATCATGTCAGTCGACCCTTATGCTGTACACTACTGTAAGTCTCACAGGGCCCATGCACTTCCAAGGAGGGTTATTTACTGTACTGTATCTGTTTCATACAGGAAACTAATTGCAGTCCATAACACTAATATTAAGCCCACTCCATTATCCACTCCTCCCCTGTGTATTAAACACCCCCTACCACCCTGGAAGTCATGTACTGTACCAGGGCCCCTTCATTCAGCACAATGCCCCCTTCTACAGTTTAGTGTTCTCCTTCCTGCCCCATCTGTGCAGTAAAGGAATAATTAGCAGAAATTATTTCTCCAGGTCCTACTGTACATACTGAGCGAAAGATAGAACCCCCCCTATCCCCCGCGGAGCATCAAAGCTGCCGCTGATAGCTCCCCCCACCCCTTCCGCTGGTGAGTGGGTAGGGGCCCCAGTGCATTGCTGTGTCCAGGGGCCCACACTGCTGTTAAGATGGCTCTAGTAATTGAGCTAGGGGATTGTGACGCTCCTTCAGCATTGCCCCTGGACTGTACCATACTGTATCTCACTCCATATCCAAGCGCTGCCACGTGCTGGGAGTTCACGGTCGGTGGCCATTTTGTCAGGTTGCTAAGCGATCCAGCTCGGTATAACGGAATGTACATAGACCTTGCTTATCCCGGTGTACTACAGGTATGTGCAGTAGTACTGAATGATTGCTATCACTTGTGGTGAAACACCTATCTTATCAAATACAGTAACTACTGTACAGTATAGTTGTTCGCACAGGTGATGGTAATCATACTGTATATTTAAACTGAAGTCCGTAACAGAGCATTCTGTCCCTCCTGCAGAGGTTCTTGTTGGGAGGCACAGGGAAAAAAGGCAAATACTGTACAGTACAGTATTTGCACTTTACTGTTGTGCACTTTATTTGAAAATGTACAGTTGTTTGCTATTTTTAGCATGCTGTGCTTTACATGTTTTCTTATTGTGGTTTTTATATTTTTAGACAAAAGACAAAGAATGCAGACTACCAGATTTTACGGGAGTGCCAAAACCCACCCATCAGTGGCACAGAAACTTGCTGCATTAGTTCCACAAAAGAAGAAGAAAACTGCCAAGGCGGCTCAGAAAGAAAATGTGGTGAAACCACGAAAAAATGCCAAGGCAAAGAATAATACGTTGGAGATGATATGTGGTGTGGCAAATGATGTAATTGTTCCATCTCCTGCAGATCACAGTGTTCAGCCAATGAATCTGGAAATACCGGTGCTAGAGGACGTGACAAACACGCTGCATCAGGAAGCTTCTTTTTTGGACCATGTAGCCACCCCTGGACAAGAAGACATGACACATTCACCACGAAGAAGGTTGCATTTCACAGATGTGAACACCAAAGTGCAGGACTGCCAGTGTACCTGTCCTGTTTTACTAAAGGAGCTACTCAGTAAGGTGACCAATATGGAGTCAGAAGTTGGTGGACAGGTCAATCAGCTGCAGACCGATGTGGCTGGCCTTAAAGAAGGCATAAAGGAACAGATGGTAGAAGCCATGAAGAAAGTCATTGAACAAACGAGGGAAGAATGGCAAGTTGGAGTTTGCCGCACCATCATTGCAACACACCACCAAGCGGTTCAAGTCAGCGGCCTGGACGACCGAGGCCTGGAGGACCGCAGAGGAGGCCTGGAGGACCGCAGAGGAGGCCTGGAGGACCGCAGAGGAGGCCTGGAGGACCGCAGAGGAGGCCTGGAGGACCGCAGCGGACTGGACGAAGTCAGCGGCATGGACGACCGCAGAGGAGGCCTGGAGGACCGCAGAGGAGGCCTGGAGGACCGCAGAGGAGGCCTGGAGGACCGCAGAGGAGGCCTGGAGGACCGCAGAGGAGGCCTGGAGGACCGCAGCGGACTGGACGAAGTCAGCGGCATGGACGACCGCAGAGGAGGCCTGGAGGACCGCAGAGGAGGCCTGGAGGACCGCAGAGGAGGCCTGGAGGACCGCAGAGGAGGCCTGGAGGACCGCAGCGGACTGGACGAAGTCAGCGGCATGGACGACCGCAGAGGAGGCCTGGAGGACCGCAGAGGAGGCCTGGAGGACCGCAGAGGAGGCCTGGAGGACCGCAGCGGACTGGACGAAGTCAGCGGCCTGGAGGACCGCAGAGGAGGCCTGGAGGACCGCAGAGGAGGCCTGGAGGACCGCAGAGGAGGCCTGGACGACCGCAGAGGAGGCCTGGACGACCGCAGAGGAGGCCTGGACGACCGCAGAGGAGGCCTGGAGGACCGCAGCGGACTGGACGAAGTCAGCGGCATGGACGACCGCAGAGGAGGCCTGGAGGACCGCAGAGGAGGCCTGGAGGACCGCAGAGGAGGCCTGGAGGACCGCAGAGGAGGCCTGGAGGACCGCAGCGGACTGGACGAAGTCAGCGGCATGGAGGACCGCAGAGGATGCCTGGAGGACCGCAGAGGAGACCTGGAGGACCGCAGAAGAGACCTGGAGGACCGCAGAGGCCTGGACCACAGCAGCGGACTGGACGAAGTCAGCGACTTGGGCGAACGCAGAGGAGGCCTGGAGGACCGCAGAAGAGACCTGGAGGACCGCAGAAGAGACCTGGAGGACCGCAGAAGAGACCTGGAGGACCGCAGAGGCCTGGACCACAGCAGCGGACTGGACGAAGTCAGCGACTTGGGCGAACGCAGAGGAGGCCTGGAGGACCGCAGAGGAAACATGGAGGACCGCAGAGGAGGCCTGGAGGACCGCAGAGGAGGCCTGGAGGACCGCAGAGGAGGCCTGGAGGACCGCAGAGGAGGCCTGGAGGACCGCAGAGGAGGCCTGGAGGACCGCAGAAGAGACCTGGAGGACCGCAGAGGAGGCCTGGAGGACCGCAGAGGAGGCCTGGAGGACCGCAGAAGAGGCCTGGAGGACCGCAGAGGAGGCCTGGAGGACCGCAGAGGAGGCCTGGAGGACCGCAGAGGAGGCCTGGAGGACCGCAGAGGAGGCCTGGAGGACCGCAGAGGAGGCCTGGAGGACCGCAGAGGCCTGGACCACAGCAGCGGACTGGACGAAGTCAGCGACTTGGACGACCGCAGAGGAGGCCTGGAGGACCGCAGAAGAGACCAGGAGGACCGCAGAAGAGACCAGGAGGACCGCAGAAGAGACCTGGAGGACCGCAGAGGAGGCCTGGAGGACCGCAGAGGGCTGGACGACCGCAGAGGCCTGGATTCAAGTGTGCTGTTGCCAGGAACACCAATGATGACCAGCACACCTGCTCACAGGCCACTTCGCAATACATTCGGAGGCTCTCTGAACAATATTGCCGTGGCTGTCATCTCAACTTCCCTGGACGACCATCTGTACAGAGCTTCAAATGGACATATTCAGAAATATGCATATTCTCTGTTCCAGCACCATGTACGGTACGACAAATACTTGACGTGGGCCAATCGTGTGAACTTTGATGGTTCCAAGGGCAAACTTCCGCTGCCCAAAAATCTGGTACATGACATCATGGCTAGGTGTGAACGCCGCGTGAGGATTGGTGATCCAGAAAAGAGGAAGATAAGGGATACCATAAACTCTGTGCTGAGAACGAAGAGGAAAATGACTTGGAAGCTCGACTATGATGAAACCAGATCATTACCTACCTCCTAGCTTCAGCACATCAGCTTCACACAGCTGAAGCTAAAAAATTGTGTCAATGTACCTGTATGACCTGTACATTTTCTGGGGCTGCATGCACTGTGCTGAATCCACTTGGAGCAGCTCGGTTACTCAAAGGGGAGTGCATGAACTTGGCTCACCACATTCCTGGTAATGTAAGGGCCTGTTACAAGTTGCCCCTTTTATTCCTGTTGATTTTTTGGGCGCTGCTGTATCTATCCAGTAGCAGCCGAGTCCATTGTGCTGTGTCCATCTGGGGCCTTGGGCTGCGTTTCCATCCAGGGGCTGCTGTTGTCAGTCCTCTATTCTGGTGTCCGTATGCGACAGTGTTAAAAAGCAAAAGACAAAAACGAAAAATAATTCAAAAAAGCAAAACCTAAAAATAAAGTACAAAAACCATTACCCCGCACCACCACCACAAAAAAATAAATTATAAAAATGTTAAAGTTGATATTGTTACTGTATTTGTGCTGTTACCTTTTGATTAAAGTACCGTACAGTATGTGTGATGTTGGCTTTATTACAATACAGTACAGTATGTGTGATGTTACATGTTCCAAATGATTTTGTCCGTAAATAAAGTGTTTCTTAAAATAAACATGACGTGGTTTCCAATGTTTGTATTCCCAACTTCCTGTACTGTATAAATTAGTACTACTGTATGATGGGAATTCAATTAAGAGTGGTATACTGTATGTAAAACAACTTGGTTAGGCATCTTGCATTTCATATTTTAATAAAAACCACAGGAAACTTCTATTTTTAAAAGTTTATTGAAGAAAAAAAAGGTGTTTTTTTTTAAATAAAGTTTGAAAGTTAATTAAAACAAAAAAGTAGTTTGTTCTTCGTTACATTCTTTTCTTGTGTATATAGATATCTGTGGGGGAAAAAAAAAAAAAAGTATTAAAGTAAAGACACTCATGTTCATTTGTTTTCCAAGAAAATTTGTGGAACCACACAGCCCAGCAATAAGTCATGCTGGGCTGTGTGGTTCCACAAAAGGCATGCGGTACAAAGTGAAATAGTGGTGTCAGTGGTCAGCACTTTGACACGCTAACATTTGTGGAACCACACAGCAATGGCTGACACACATAAAATGGCTGACACACACAAAATGCCTGACACACACAAAATGCCTGACACACACAAAATGCCTGACACACACAAAATGCCTGACACACACATGCTGGAGTGAAAACACATGTTTGCCAAACAGTCGACAGCACATGTCGGCCAGATGGCCGACCAAACTTGCTCCAAATCACCCCAAACTGGCCAGAAAGCACCCCAGCACACTCAGGAGGTACTGTACACCACAGCTAAATTAGGAGAGAATTTCATTACAAACAGCCAGATCTTGCAGATTATCTGCCAGATAATTGTATGGTGTACAGTATGCCTATCTTATACAGTAGAAAAAGATACTATACAATGGAGTACAAGAACAAAAATTTTTATTAAATAAAATTAAATTAAACTTAATAAAATATTAAAATAGTGGTCCACTAGGAGGTGGACCACCACCCGCTGGAGCTGGATGGCACGCTGCAACTGTTCTGTGGGAAAAAAAGGACAGTATTACAAAACAAATACTGAATACTTTACAGTGTAGTAATGGCAATACAGTACTTTACTCTATATTAGACAATATTGTTATTTACAATGTACAGTACTGTATTGTCAGTACAGTAAATCAAACACTACTGTATGCTGTCGAGGTAATTTAAACATTGCTTTAGTTTACCTCTTGTATAAGTGGGCTGCTGCCTGCCCGCTTCTGGGCCAGCCCACCTATCTTGCCCCTGTCTGGGGCCCCCATAAATAATTGGCACTATATTGGAGAAAAAAAAACATTTAGTCACATTCAAATAGTAAACAATTATTACTGTATACTGTAGGTACAGTATTATACTGTATTGCTGGTATTCAAAATATAAAGTACTGTACAAGAGTTTAGCTTCAATAGGTCATAAACAAATTGTCAAAGGAATTAAACACCACAGTACAAATACTGTAGACATTTACTGTATGTATTAGCAGTCATGACATTTCATGACCGCTTCAGAAAAAAGAGGGTTACAGTACTGTAGGTGGTGTTGTAGGGAGTACTATCCATAATAGTGGACTGTACTCAGAGCCAGCCATAAATAATATGATTCCCTAGTCAAGTTTTTGGATGCTGCCCCCTTGCACAGATGCTATTTCCGCCTCTGAGCCTGTACCCCTTTCCCAGCACCATCACCCCTCAACCATAGCAGTCGTCATTTTGGTGCTCCTCCAACTTACTGTACTGTATGTTTAAAATAGCAACAGTGTGCACATTCGGTGTGCATCCCAAAACGGTGCATGTTCTTGCTGGGAAGGGGCAAGGCCACACAGTAATTCCCCAATCTGAAATGACGCCACACAGTACTGCAACTTTATTCACAACATATCATGCAATAGTGTCTCTTTTTCTCGTTACATCATATGATAGTACCACATTACTCCTCAAAGTATTCCCACTTATTCACATTGCATCACATCATATTGCTCTTTGTTCACATTAGACCACACAGTAGTGCCCTTGCTACAGTATATGTTACACAACAAAGTACTGTATACACATAATGCTGCACATTAGTAATGCATTTTGTATGCACAGAATATACTGTAGGCATGCTGCATATCATATTAATCAGCAGAAGCTGCTTGTGCCCCTGGGCATTTGGCAAGTATGCCTATGCCTAGGGCAGGCTCAGACTGGAGATCAGTACGTAATCCCGCTGGACGGGATCCCGGCAGTCAAAATACAGACGCCGGAATCCCGACCACACAATCCCGACAGGGGCGGCGAGCGGAAAGCAGCCCCTTGCATGCTTGCTTCGCTCGCCACGCGGTGGGCACGGTGCCTCGCTACGCTCTACACACTATTATATCAGTAGTCAGGAAACGCAGCATGCATTTGTGGAGTGAAGAGGGTGAAAAAGGAGAGAAAGTACAGTTTGTACTGTAAGGTTATGTCAGAGGGTGTGAAGATGATCAGCTCAGTGTTATACATGTTACAGTAAGTTAGAATACAGTACAGTGCATTATGTATTTCTATTTTATTACCAGGTGTCTCCTCCACTGGTTGGCGACGGACTGTAAAAAGATAATACAGTACAGTTAGTCATATCAGTTTGACTTAAAATAATGTCGGAGAAAAAAAAATACTGTAATTACAGTACCAACTATTGCTACTGTACAGTATACTGTATTTACCAAAAATGTATTCTGGCTCGTCGTCTGTGGGTAAAAGAGAAGAATATTATAAGATACAGTATACAGTAAAAGTATAGTAATAGTACACTAGTGTCCAGGCCCAGTGTCAGGTGGGTAAAAAAAGGTATGCTTGTGACAGGCATGGTGATTCCAAGGGACCCCACCGAGACCATCAGAAAATTTGTGAGTGACCCGTATGCCGGTGATTATGACTAGAATAAGGTACAGTAGCAACTCTTTTTTCTTTTGAATTATGTATACTGTACAGTACTGTATGTGCATATTGTACAGTACACTTAAAATATTTAGCAGTTACTGTAGTGGTAATTTTTGGGATGACAGTATTAGCATACTGTAAGCATCCAACTGAGGCCCCCAAACAGATGCCGCCACTAGGTACAGTACGTGCCTCTCGTGCCTAATGGGAAATTCATCACTGACAGTATCTAGAGAGATGAATGGAGAGACAGTGACAAGGGGTGAGAGAGAGAAAGAGAGAGAAATTGAGTAAGATGGGTGTTTTTTTTAGAACAGGATGTTGTCCATACAGTAGCAACCAATCAAATATTACCTACTGTACTGTATTATCGTCTGTAAGTGTAACTAGATACTGTAAATGTTAATGTGGGATGTGATCGGTTGCTACTGTATGGGCAATATCACCAGTTCAAACAAAAACAATTTTCATCCGATTTCTACGCATTTGCCAGAAAAATCTGATGAAAAGTGCTACTCTGATGGCATCAGATCAATGTCAGTAATAATTCTTACCACTAAATGCAGCAGCATCATCATCATCCTCCTCCTCCTCCTCCGTGGCCTGTTCCAGTGTAGGGCCTGTGAAAAAAAACATTAATGTGAAAAAAAAAAAAGGTTAATTCCAGGAAATACACATACCCTCCAACATGGTACAAAATGCTCTGGTTCTGGACTTCCCTCTTAATTTATTATTGCCATCACCTGTGAAGAAACAGCTTTCTTATCATATAACTAGTTCAACACAGGTGATGGAAATCATAAATTAAGAGGGAAGTCTAGAAACAGAGCAGTGCGGCGGGTCATGTTGGAGGGTCTGCATACAGAAACATAGAATTTGATGACAAATACTGTAAGAACCACTTTGCCCATCTAATCTGCCTCTTTTTTTTAACCTTTTTTTTACATCAAACCTTATAACAATTTTCCCCAAACATCACATGATGCAAAGATAAATAAATAAAAAAATAAATAAAAAAAGAGGTGCAAGATGGAATTGTGATTGGGCCCTCCCAACCACCCTTATGTTATATAAACAGGGTCTGCCACACGACTGTGGCTGAAATGACTGGTTGGTTTGGGCCCCCACCAAAAAAAGAAGCAATCAATCTCTCCTTGCTCAAACTGGCTCTACAGAGGCACGATGTACCGGACTGGACTTACTTAATGGGTGCAGTGAGGTGATGGACATAGAGGTAGAGTCCTGGTCCTCCTCCTCCGCCACCGCCTGTGACAGTGTAGGGCCTGTGAAAGCAAAAAATCCATGAAATATACTTTTGTATTCTGTGTTGAATACAGTAAAGCAAAAATTCAGTCAGGAATTGGAGGAGGAGAGTAAATTTCGCACACAGAGACGAGAATGTCGAGGCCAGAATCAGGGGGTAGTGGAGGAGGGTTAGGATACCGTACCTCACCCTGTTGGGATTGCTGCAATCAGGATGCCACTGTCGGTCACCTGACCGCTAGAATCCTGACTGCTGGTCACGCAAACCCAACCCATTGGTTTAACACAATGTACAGTACAGTACAATACTGCAGTTTACTTACCAAGTTGGGGAGAGGGTTTTTCATCCTCACTGTCAATAATTACTGAGTTGAAAATAAAAAAATATTATAAACAAAATACAGTAGAGTACAGTTACTACAAAATTGCACAGTAGTACAGTGCTACAGGAGGCAGAGATATATTCATAATACAGTAGGAGCAGAATGACTGTCCAGCGGTAGGGGACATACAGTACTGTATTTAAAAGACCTGCTGTCTGGATCCCGACATTCAGAATGCAGAGTGTGGATTCAGAGTATGATTGGAGGGTTAGGCTAGTGGAGGGTGGGTCGGATGCACAATTTTGGGCACCATAATACAAAATGGATATCGTGGAACTACAAAAGGTTTAGAGGCGGGCGACCAAAGTGATGAAGTGGATTGAGAAGATGGAATACAAGGAAAGGCAGGCTAGGCATGTTTACATTGGAAAAGAGGAGATTAAGAGGGGACATGATTAACCTTTACAAATATACTGTATACAGTAAGGGGACAATACACAGGAACGGTTTTTGATAAGATGGACACAGAGGACACGTGCACAGTAACTCTTGTTGAAGTAGAGGCGATTTCGCACAGAGGCGAAAAGGGGTCTTCACAGTGAGGGAAATACTGTACAGTACATGTTTGGAATTCCCTGCCTGAAAAGTAATAAAAGTGGACTTGGTCAATACTTTTAAGAATGGGCTTGAGAAAATCCTACTGTACTTACTATAATCTGGCTCCTCTTCCTCCCCCGAATCAATGGGAATGAGCTCCTCCTCTGTATCAATTACGAGGCGGTCTGTGTGTAAAAGATGACAAGTATTGTAAAATACAAAAATTACAGTAATACTGTAGGAAACTAGTGTGTCTGTAACAAAAAGTAATTATTACCACTTCCGGAGCTCTCGGATGCAGCAGGTGGTGGTGGTGGTGGTGTTGGTACTGTGGGAAAAAAAATAACAGTACTGTAAGTGAAGCTGTCAATTTGAAACATGTACTGTACAGTATCCAGGACACATGTACAGTAGTGTAACAACGATGACAGTAGCACCAGAATTCTCGTTACACAATACCTGGCAGCGCAGCAGGTGGTGGTGGTGGTGGTGGTGGTGGTACTGTGGGAAAAAAAAATAACAGTACTGTAAGTGAAGCTGTCAATTGGAAACATGTACTGTACAGTATCCAGGACACATGTACAGTAGTGTAACAACGATGACAGTAGCACCAGAATTCTCGTTACACAATACCTGGCAGCGCAGCAGGTGGTGGTGGTGGTGGTGGTGGTACTGTGGGAAAAAAAATAACAGTACTGTAAGTGAAGCTGTCAATTGGAAACATGTACTGTACAGTATCCAGGACACATGTACAGTAGTGTAACAACGATGACAGTAGCACCAGAATTCTCGTTACACAATACCTGGCAGCGCAGCAGGTGGTGGTGGTGGTGGTGGTGGTGGTGGTACTGTGGGAAAAAAAATAACAGTACTGTAAGTGAAGCTGTCAATTGGAAACATGTACTGTACAGTATCCAGGACACATGTACAGTAGTGTAACAACGATGACAGTAGCACCAGAATTCTCGTTACACAATACCTGGCAGCGCAGCAGGTGGTGGTGGTGGTGGTGGTGGTACTGTGGGAAAAAAAATAACAGTACTGTAAGTGAAGCTGTCAATTGGAAACATGTACTGTACAGTATCCAGGACACATGTACAGTAGTGTAACAACGATGACAGTAGCACCAGAATTCTCGTTACACAATACCTGGCAGCGCAGCAGGTGGTGGTGGTGGTGGTGGTGGTGGTGGTACTGTGGGAAAAAAAATAACAGTACTGTAAGTGAAGCTGTCAATTGGAAACATGTACTGTACAGTATCCAGGACACATGTACAGTAGTGTAACAACGATGACAGTAGCACCAGAATTCTCGTTACACAATACCTGGCAGCGCAGCAGGTGGTGGTGGTGGTGGTGGTGGTACTGTGGGAAAAAAAATAACAGTACTGTAAGTGAAGCTGTCAATTGGAAACATGTACTGCACAGTATCCAGGACACATGTACAGTAGTGTAACAACGATGACAGTAGCACCAGAATTCTCGTTACACAATACCTGGCAGCGCAGCAGGTGGTGGTGGTGGTGGTGGTGGTGGTGGTACTGTGGGAAAAAAAATAACAGTACTGTAAGTGAAGCTGTCAATTTGAAACATGTACTGTACAGTATCCAGGACACATGTACAGTAGTGTAACGATGACAGTCACACCAGAATTCTCGTTACACAATACCTGGCAGCGCAGCAGGTGGTGGTGGTGGTGGTGGTGGTGGTGGTACTGTGGGGAAAAAAATAACAGTACTGTAAGTGAAGCTGTCAATTTGAAACATGTACTGCACAGTATCCAAGACACATGTACAGTAGTGTAACAACGATGACAGTAGCACCAGAATTCTCGTTACACAATACCTGGCAGCGCAGCAGGTGGTGGTGGTGGTGGTACTGTGGGAAAAAAAATAACAGTACTGTAAGTGAAGCTGTCAATTGGAAACATGTACTGCACAGTATCCAGGACACATGTACAGTAGTGTAACAACGATGACAGTAGCACCAGAATTCTCGTTACACAATACCTGGCAGCGCAGCAGGTGGTGGTGGTGGTGGTGGTGGTACTGTGGGAAAAAAAATAACAGTACTGTAAGTGAAGCTGTCAATTTGAAACATGTACTGTACAGTATCCAGGACACATGTACAGTAGTGTAACAACGATGACAGTAGCACCAGAATTCTCGTTACACAATACCTGGCAGCGCAGCAGGTGGTGGTGGTGGTGGTACTGTGGGAAAAAAAATAACAGTACTGTAAGTGAAGCTGTCAATTTGAAACATGTACTGCACAGTATCCAGGACCAAAAAGGGGTCCGGCCAATAAACAATCTGCATCAGAGAAGCAAGATACAGTATGCTTAAAGTATACAGTACTATATACTAGATCGCCAACAAACGTAAATTAACAAACAACTATCACTGGAATTTACCATCCTCATCCCGTAGCGAAGCACGGGTATTCAGCTATCTACAATGTTATTTATACTTTGTGTTTAATATTTACATTTAGTTTTGTAAACAGACATTCTTAACATTAACGGATTGCAGCGAGTTATCTGTGATGGTCAGGACAGGGGGTTGGGACTATAGAAATCACTATGTACTGTACACTACTGTATTTGACAATACTTACCAGCTTGGCGGCGCCTGTCCCGCCTCCTGTGACGTCGTGCTACCAGCCCTGTAAAAATATATATACAGTATAATGGCAGCATACTGTACAGCCAATGAAATTCAACATTGACAGCATCTTTATGACATCACAATAAATGGAATTGTTCATTCTAGTACCCTGCACCTAATCACTCAGGAGGGCATAGTGTACTGTACTGTCTTCAAAACTTAAGGGGCACATTTCTAAATGTGACATACAGTACACTTACAGTATCGCTACAGTACAGTAGGTCCAGGGTATTAGACAGAACACTACCTTTATAGACATTGTAACACACATAAGCATTGCCCTTATAAACATTATGACACACATCAGCATGCAGCCCTCCCACCCTTAACCATCTCAGTACTGTTCATTACATTACAAATTGATTTCATGACAGATGATGCAGTACTCACCTGAATTCATCTTATTCACGTCATGTCACAGTAGTGCAGTTTATTCACGTCACAGTACTGTCCTTGATTCACGTTGTGTCACACAGTAGAGCACCATATTCACGTCACAGTATTGTCCTTGATTCACGTTGTGTCACACAGTAGAGCACCGTATTCACGTCACAGTACTGTCCTTGATTCACGTTGTGTCACACAGTAGAGCACCGTATTCACGTCACAGTACTGTCCTTGATTCACGTTGTGTCACACAGTAGAGCACCTTATTCACGTCACAGTACTGTCCTTGATTCACGTTGTGTCACACAGTAGAGCACCGTATTCACGTCACAGTACTGTCCTTGATTCACGTTGTGTCACACAGTAGAGCACCTTATTCACGTTACTGTACGTCACAGTAGTGCAGTAGTATATCCACATTACGTCACAAAGTAGAGATCTGCCAGTCATGAACCTTATGCAAGAGTAATGCACGTCAGAACACATTAGGCCACTGTAACATCCCTTAGAATAATTTCTGCCAAAGTAACATCCCTTAGAACACTGTACTATCTGAAACACAAATTTCGGCACACTGCAATTAAACCACACAATGCACTGCACGACTGCGTGATATGACAAACTGCACATTTCCCTGCAAAATATGATACAATGTACACTACACAAAAAACTGCAATTACCACATGTGTATACAGTACACTGCACGACAGTGCTGGCCCTAGCCAGGTACAGATACAGCCGCAGTCACGCAAAATATAGGCATGCCGCATATCATTTTAATCAGCAGAAGCTGCTGGTGCCCCTAAGCATAGCAAATGCCCTAGGCATTTGCCTACTGTAGTTTGCCTATGCCTAAGGCCGGCTCTGCTGCACGATGTGATTCACTATGTATTACACTCACTGCACAATACCATATTCTGAATGTACACTGCATGACACGCTGCAATTACGCAGCACGATACACTGTGATACATTGCATATACTGTACACTGCATGATACTGTACACTGCACAATCGTAGACCACCTGGATTGTAAAGAACTACTGTATATACACAAGTTTAAAAAAATAACAATTGTTTTTGTAAAACGCATGTCGATCTTTTTCCATGTCAACTTAACGACCATGTCAACCTACAGTAACTGGTGTCAACCAATTTCAAAAGCCGCACCATCTAGGTCGACGCAAAAAAACAAATTGACCTTTTGACCCGGGTTAACGTTTGGTCCTTGTTTAACCATTTGTTTACCACAAATACTGTACAGTGCTGTATAGACCGGATACCTGCTGCTACAGCAGCCCCTGCTATAATGTACTGTACCTGTAACTACAGTAACTTAAAGTACAGTAATCTACAGTAATGTACTGTACTTACAATCCCTTATGGCCTGCAGGCGTCGTGGGGTCCGCCTCACGAGGTCACTCCACCTCCTCTGGAGAGACCTCACCGTTCTCCTCCGGTTGTAGGTCCGGAGGATATCCCTGCTGGCCCTCCTATATGCCCTTACTTTCTCCTCGTTGCTGGCGAGAGTTCTGTCCCGCCAGCGAACGAGGAGACGCAGCTCACCCATAGCATAGGGACGGTCACGTACAGGTACTACAGGTACAGCAGCCATGCTTATGCTCAATGAGCGATCCAGACGTCGTGCGTCTCAGACGTCGTGCGTCTCAGGCGTCGTGCGTCTCAGACGTCGTGCGTCTCAGGCGTCGTGCGTTCCAGGCATTCAACGTACAGTACTGTAGTTACTGTACTTTGTGACAGTTTCCCTTAGTTTTACATATGCCCTTTCTTTGACCACAGTATTTTCCACTGTCTTGCCCTACGCCCTTCCCTCCTGGGAGCCTTCACAGGTCTTATGCTATACACAAATACCGAAGATGCACAGTCCGTCAGAATACACTCATTTCATTCACGCTGTTTGGGTGCATTTAGCGTAAAGAATCGCTCCTGCAGATGTACTTTGATTTATGTGAAACCTGTGTGCATCCTTCCATTGACTGTCTTACAATGGAAATAAAATAATACAGTGCATTATTACAGAAAAAAAAAAAAAAAAAAAGAAAGAAAGCACATCATGTCTCGAACCCTGGACCCCCAGTGAGGGAGGTGGGAGCCTTCACCCCTAGCCCACGACGCCTCATGAGAGATTTCTATTTTCATGTGTGAAAGTACTGCAAACAGCGCCCGGCCCTCGCCCCATTGCTGTTGGTTTATGCCTTAGAGGACTCGGACGCTCGCATTTGTAAAGCACGGTGTTTTCCTCCGCCTCCTGCTAGCCTGTTGCCCTTCCCCCATGGGAGCCTGCACAGATCATGCAGTAGACAGGGAGGGAATGCAGGTCATGTGCAATACACAAACGCCCACTGTAGTACTACTGTATTTTGCTCACTTACAGTACCGTACTGTAGGTTGCATTTAGCGTAAAGAATCGCTCCTGCAGATGTACTTTGATTTATGTGAAACCTGTGTGCATCCTTCCATTGGATGTACTGTATTGGAGAGAAAAAAAAAAAATGTTAAAGTGAATGTCACGGGAACACATTAAAAATAAGGTTGGCACTTCCTTCCCATTGGTGTTGGTTTACAGTATGCCGTAGTGTACTCGGACGCTCATGTACAGTAATTGCATTTCAAAGGCACAGTATTTTCCATCGTCTCCCCCCTACCCCCATCGCCCTTCCCCCCTGGGGGCCTGCACAGGGAGGAAATTCAGGTCCTGTGCAATGCACAAACGCTGAAGATCTACAGTACTGTTTTGCTTAGTTGGTAGCGCCAGAATACACTCATTTCATTCACGCTGTTTGGGTGCATTTAGCGTAAAGAATCGCTCCTGCAGATGTACTTTGATTTATGTGAAACCTGTGTGCATCCTTCCATTGACTGTCTTACAATGGAAATAAAATAATACAGTGCATTATTACAGAAAAAAAAAAAAAAAAAAAGAAAGAAAGCACATCATGTCTCGAACCCTGGACCCCCAGTGAGGGAGGTGGGAGCCTTCACCCCTAGCCCACGACGCCTCATGAGAGATTTCTAATTTCATGTGTGAAAGTACTGCAAACAGCGCCCGGCCCTCGCCCCATTGCTGTTGGTTTATGCCTTAGAGGACTCGGACGCTCGCATTTGTAAAGCACGGTGTTTTCCTCCGCCTCCTGCTAGTCCTCCATTCCCATTATGCATTAGCGAACTCAGACGCTCATATATTTTATATTTTAAAAAGCACGGTGTTTATACATTGTACTGTACATTATTCCTTTTACACAATTACTGTAGTTGCGTCTCCATACACATACAGTACTGTACTCCATACTTTTTCCACCGCTTCCCGTTACGCCTACAGTATTGCCAGAGCTGTAGATCAATCCGCCGCTATACTGTACGATCGAAAGTACTGGATTAGTGGAGCATTAGCCACACAGTGGTGGAGATGTGTAATGCATGATGAGTATCTAGATCGTCTCAACGCGCCTGCCTGTGATTAAACTCAGCTATCGCCTTAGCGTGGCTAAACGCCCGTCTCGGCGGAGAAACAGTCAAGATAAAGTTGGCTACATCTGTACATATAGTTACATGGGGGGTCATTCCGAGTTGTTCGCTCGCAAGCTGTTTTTAGCATCTTTACACACGCTAAGCCGCCGCCTACTGGGAGTGAATCTTAGCATCTTAAAATTGCGAACGAAAGATTCTCAAAATTGCGATTACACACCTCTTAGCAGTTTCTGAGTAGCTTCAACCTTACTCGGCATCTGCGATCAGTTCAGTGCTTGTCGTTCCTGGGTTGACGTCATAAACACACCCAGCGTTCGCCCAGACACTCCTCCGTTTCTCCAGCCACTCCCGCGTTTTTCCCAGAAACGGTAGCGTTTTTCCGCACACACCCATAAAACGGCCAGTTTCCGCCCAGTAACACCCACTTCCTGTCAATCACACTACGATCACCAGAACGAAGAAAAAGCCGTGAGTAAAATTCCTAACTGCATAGCAAATTTACTTGGCGCAGTCGCACTGCAGACATTGCGCATGCGCACTAAGCGGAAAATCGCTGCGATGCGTAAAAAAATTACAGAGCGAACAACTCGGAATGACCCCCCCGGTTACAATTTATACAGTAATCAGTTAATACAAAATACATACAGTTACAGGCCAACACACAATACCATTCCCTCAATGCATCCTCCTCTTAATATCTCTCTCTCTCTCAGCAAATAAATACAGGAACTGGTCTGGCAACATCTCCACCATCGTCTGGGACAAAACAGCAACTAACTCCTGGTGTCTGATCAGCAATGTGTTATCTAGTTTGGGGGAGTGCACACTGACATGCCTCTGACATGTCTTACACACGCGTACAACACATACACAGACACACTGGGACTTATAGGGGACAGACCCACAGTAAAATCTGTCAGAGGGACACAGTTTAGGAGCAGCCAGTTCACAACCCCAGCACCAGTATCTAATGCCTGTGAACACAGAATGCCCACTGACATGCAGCGCTTTTTACAGAGTAAAACACACTTGTAAAGCACCAAATTTGCTTGTGCCCCCCCCCTGTTTTTCACCCTGATACTTGTAGTCAGAAGTGAAGGAGGACCAGCGATGTCTCTGCAGCCTGAGGAGAGAGAAAATGGCGCTGAGCAGTGTGCTGGCTGCCTGAGGAAGAAGCTCCGCCCTTTTTACCTCAGAAACTTTTCATAATAGTTATACAGGCGGGGGTAGGGCTGTGCCTGGGCATCTTATGCCCCCTTTTTGCCAGTTTATAGAGGTGTTTTTTGCTGCCCAGGGTGCCACCGCACCCTGCACCCTGCAGTGCTTGTGTGTGTGGGCAGCAATGGCGCGCTGTGCTCACGCCAGCTGCGCTCTACCTCAGCCGTCACTTTTCTTGATAGAAGATCTGTCTTCTTCTACTTACCTGTCTTCTGACTTCTGGCTCTGTGAGGGGGGTGATGGCGTGCTGTGGGAGTGAGCATCTAGACACGGCTAGCGTTCAGTACCCTTCAGGAGCTAACGGTGTCCTGTCAGCCAGAAGCAGAGCCATGAAACTCTTCAGGAAGTTGGTTCCTACTTCTGCCCCCTCAGTCCCACGAAGCAGGGAGACTGTTGCCAGCAGTTCTCCCTGAAAATAAAAAACCTAACATAAGTTTTTTCAGAGAAGCTCAGTAGAGCTCCCCTAGAGTGCATCCAGTCTGCCTGGGCACATTTCTAAAACTGAGGTCTGGAGTAGGGGCATAGAGGGAGGAGCCAGTTCACACCCATTGAAAATTCTTAAGAATGCCCATGGCTCCTGCGGAACCGTCTATACCCCATGGTCATGAAGTGGACCCCAGCATCCTCTAGGACTTATGAGAAACTTCCCTCTGCTGCTGCTGTCAGAGGGAGCGGAAGGTCCCTCTGCTTCCCTGCACCCTCCCCTCAGTGTTTCCGTGCTGCCGATCGGTCAGCATGGCAGGACCCCCTACCCAGCGGCTGCAAACAATAGCAGCCACTATATGTAGATAATGTTTATCGACTATGTCACGTGTGCCATTAACTGAGGATTGCAGAGATGAAGGCAAGACACATAAAAATACATTCACATAAATTTGGGTATGGTTGACGTCTTTTCCGGTTGGATGTTTCTGGGTAGAGGGGGAAACAGAGAGAAATGAAACAGGCTATGAAATTCATTTGCAATCCTTATCATAACACTGTTTCTACAGATGGGTCATAAATCAAATCTGCCGCTGTAACAACGCCCTCGCTCCTTAGACTCATCAAATTTGTGCTGCGTTTGTGCAGCGTCAAAATTCGAACACATCTGAATATCAAACCAATAATTATGACGACACCCAGGATACAAAGGAGAAACTTTCCCACTTGTGGCTATCTTACGTACACGTTCGGAGTTGATAGGTATATTATCAGCTCTGTGTGAAAAGGTCATTGTCTGGTTATTCCATGTCACTTCCCAATTTCCTGGTTTCCGGAAATTGGACACATTAAAGCATAACAGTGACCTATCTACGTGGTACTGGTGGAGCTTCAAGCTAGGGGGCCTAGAGATATTGAATTTCTTGTCCACCGGTCTCCCACCCCGTAATTCGAGTACCTCATCTATCGTTAAAGGATATGGCACTAATCCCAATTACTCTTTCCTTGAGGTACTTGTGTGCACACCCAGCATTCTGTTTGGTTTAAAACCATACCCAGTAATGAGTGGTAATCACTCAAAGGATGTCGGCCAATGTCAATATTACTGTTTGACTGACATCTCTGGATGCACTCATCTTCGACTATATTTTCGCAATTTCTACATATACAATATTCATTAGACAATAACCCTTCACATTGCCTCCGAGCTCCGTGACTACCAGATCTCTTACTGATAACAGCCTTTACTAGAGTGATACGCCGCTCCTGGGGTTCTACGAATCCGTACTCTCCATCAGAACCCATTCCAGATCCATGCTCAACGTCTCTGGGGCCCTCACAAAAACAGATTGTCCTGATCAAAAACAGAGTCACAAGAAAAAGCCAGAACACAGTCTCTTGGTGTGGATCCATTTTGTTACTGAACAAAAATAGGAAGACTGAAAAAAAAGAAAAATGGTACGACAACCGTCCTTGATTTTGTTGTTCTCCTTGCTCAGGTGCCTCTCAGCTTTCCCGGAACAAATTCTCTAGTGATACAAGGTTCTCTTCACCTTTCTCTTTGTCACAAGTTTTCTCCGGGTCAGCGACCTTCTTGTAGTGGGACGAGTGGACCCAAGTCTCTCTCTCGGCGACCTGCAGTGCTGTCGTGCTGGTCAACAAAACTTGATACGGTCCTTCCCACCTGTCTATGAGGCAACCTGAGCATAGAAAATTTTGAATCATCACATAATCCCCAGGTTCAATGTCATGACAATTACTGTTCGGTAGGTCAGGAATCGCCAGTTTTAGATTCCTTTGCTGGTTTCTCAGTTGCTGGCTCATCCTAACCAAATATTGCACAGTTATTTCGTTATTGCACTTCAAATCATCCTGGGGGTCTATCATTACATGGGGTTGTCGTCCAAAAAGAACTTCGAAGGGTGCTAAGTTAAGCGGTGACCTGGGAGTGGTTCTGAATGATGCTGTACAACACTAGTGGCAATGCTTCTGGCCACAACAACTCAGTTTCAGCCATCACTTTGCTCAGCTTGTTCTTAATAGTGCTGTTCATTCTCTCCACCTTCGCACTTGCCTGTGGCCGGTATGGAGTATGCAGCTTACTATTAATACCCATCAGTTTGCACATGACCTGACAGACTTCACCTGTAAAATGGGTACCCCTATCACTTTCAATCATTCTAGGGATACCATATCTGCACACAAATTCCTGCACGATTTTCTTTGCAGTGAACACGGCAGTATTTGTGGCAGCGGGGAATGCTTCTACCCAGTTTGAAAAGACATCAGTACATACTAACACATATTTCAAATTCCTACAGGGTGGTAACTGTATGAAGTCGATTTGTATTACCTGGAAAGGTCCGTCTGTAGGAGGGATATGGGATGGCTCCATTGGTATTGTCTTACCAATATTATTCCTCAAACAAGTAAGACATGTCATTGCTTTCTTACCTGCATGAGAAGAGAACTCTGGTGCACTCCAGTAGGCTCTCACCAATTTGCACATACCTTCCTTGCCCAGATGAGTCAGACCGTGTGCCGCCTCAGCTAGGCTTGGAAGATATGCCCTGGGGGCCACTGGCTTACCGTGTCCATCTGTCCAAAGTCCTGAGGACTCCTGACCATATCCCTTCGCCTTCCAGACTGCCCTCTCCTGTAGGGAACACAAATTTTGCATTTCAATTAATTGTTGCATGTTACCCATGTTAAATGTCATCAGTTGTGTGATGTTGGTTTGTATGGTGGTGCTTGCTGCTGATTTTGCAGCTTCGTCTGCCCGGCTGTTACCAAGTGAAATTGGGTCTTGGTTGTAAGTGTGTGCTTTACACTTGATAACAGCCACTCTGTCCGGTCCCTGTATGGCTGTCAGAAGCCTTTTGATGTAAGACGCGTGCGCTACAGGTGTGCCAGCTGCCATCATGAAATTTCTGAGACACCACAGGGCCCCGAAATCATGCACCACTCCAAAGGCGTACCTAGAGTCCGTGTATATATTAGCTGACTTACCCTTTGCCAACTCACATGCTCTGGTCAGTGCTACCAGCTCAGCGACTTGTGCTGAGTGAGGTGGACCAAGGGTTCAGCTTCTATGATACCTTCGTCATCTACAACTGCTTATCCGGTGCACAGGTCTACCAATTCTGTCTGTCTGTGGCAACTACCGTCAGTATAGAAGGTAAAGTCTACTCCTTCCAGTGGGTTGTCACTGATGTCAGGTCTCGCAGTGAAAGTTTTGTTCAGGTACTCCATACAATCATGCGTATCAGTGTCTGCACTAAATTCTCCTTCACCCTCGTTCTCATCCTCCACCCTTTGTGCATGACCAGGCACACTAGGCAAATAAGTTGCAGGATTTAGTGTGCTGCACCTCTTTATGGTGATGTTTACAGGGGCCATCAGTGATAGTTCCCACCTTGTAAACCGAGCGGATGAGACATGTCTGGTTTGGGCGGAGTTTAGCAAGGCTGATACTGCATGAGGTGCATGGATGGTCAAGTCATGTCCTAACACTATGTCCTCGCTTTTACTTACCAGCAGAGCTATGGCTGCAACACTTCGCAAGCAAGTGGGGAGAGACCGTGCTACAGTTTCCAACTGTGCACTGTAGTAGGCTACCGGTCTGCTGGCATCACCATGTTTCTGTGTTAAGACTCCTGCCACGCACCCAGCGCCTTCAGTACCGTATATTAATTCAAAGGGCTTCTCGTAATCTAGCATACCCAATGCTGGTGCTTGTGACAATCACTGTTTTAGTCTCTCAAACGCCAGTTCGGACTCATCTGTGTGAGAGACCCGTTCTGGTTTATTCAAGGAAACCATTTCTTGCAAAGGTAGTGCCAGTATAGAGAACCCTGGAATCCAGTTCCGACAGTACCCACACATTCCGAGGAAAGTGCGGATCTGTTGCTGAGTTTGCGGCAGAGTCATGTCGCGGATGGCCTGTATTCGGTCAGTGGTCAGGTGCCTAAGTCCCTGCGTCAGGCAATGTCCCAAGTATTTAACCTTAGTCCGACACAACTGCAACTTATCCTTTCAAACCTTGTGTCCTGTCTGGGAGAGGTGAAACAGAAGCTGTTTAGTGTCTGCCAAGGATGACTCAAATGAGTCAGAGCACAACAACAAGTCATCAACATATTGTGTTAGCACCGACCCACTCTCAGGTTGAAAAGATTGCAAACAGTCATGTAAGGCCTGGGAGAAAATACTTGGGCTGTCAATAAAACCTTGGGAGAGACGAGTCCAGGTGTACTGTACTCCCCTGTAAGTGAAAGCAAAGAGGTATTGGCTGTCAGGGTGGAGAGGGACAGAAAAGAATGCAGAACATAAATCAATGATGGTGATGAATTTGGAGGTTGAGGGAATCTGCATGAGGATGACAGCTGGATTGGGCACTACGGGGAATTGACTCTCAACTATCTTGTTTATCCCCCTTAGATCCTGCACTAGCCTGTAACCCCTCCCCCCACTCTTTCACAGGGAAGATGGGACTATTGGCTGTGCTGGACTTCCTGACTAGGATGCCCTGCTGTAGCAGCCGTTCTATGACGGGGTATACTCCTAATTCCACCTCTGGTTTCAGAGGGTACTGGGGATTTTTGGAGCTATCCTGATATCATTTACTTGGACTGCTACTGGGGCTACATTCGCCATCAATCCAGTGTCCTGTCCATCTTTGGTCCAAAGGGAACCCGGTATTTGCGAGATAATTTCCTCTTCCTGCGATGGACATGTGTCTATAACAGTGGAGTGTAACATTAGCCTTTGAGGGGTGTCTAATATATCTTGTACCTCCTGTGCATGGTTCTCAGGGATATCTAAGAACACACCCTCAGGGGTACAGTATATGACACACCGCATTTTACACAAGTCTCTGCCCAGTAGATTAGTCGGAACCGATGCAGCCAACAGGAAAGAATGTTTGGTTTGCAATGGCCCTATCGTAATCTCTGCAGGTCTACTCAAAGGGTATTGTTGTACTTTTCCCATTACTCCCATTGCCGAAATCGTTTTACCCATGGTTTTTACACCTGTGGTGGAATTTAGTACTGATCTGACCACCCCTGTGTCTACAAGAAAAGGTAGTGGTACACCAGCTATATCAACCATGACCTCAGGTTCACTACCAAGGCCAGCAATCAATTTCACTGGCTGCAGACTACAGGTGTGGCCTAACCTCTATTGTGTAGTGGGACCCTCCTGCAGGGCATTGGCAGCTGCAATATGTGAGGGGGATAACTGTGAGTTTTCGGGGGCCTGCCAGTCCCTCCTGGGTGGGTACCTCCTTGTTTCCCCTCTATGCGGCTCATAATCCCTTCTATGTGGTCCCTGATCCCAACTATGTGTATTGTAGCGTGGTTCGTATTCAGGTCTAGGGGGTCTATATTTAGTATGTGTCCCATTACTCATACAATACCTGGCCACGTGCCCTTCCCTCCTGCAATTAAAACATGTTACCATCCTTTTCCAATCATCAGGGGTCTGGGGTTTAGGCTGATGAGACTTCCCTGTAAGAGCCTGTATACTTACCATCATCAGCTTATCCCATTGTGACTCCCTGTGCTTACTAATGTTGCGATCATGCTCGATGGCAGACTCTCTTAGCGCAGCTACCGAAATACCTCTCCAATTTGGCAGAGAGGTTTGCACCCTTGTCCTCAGTGCCTCCTTTAATCCATCCATTAGTACAGAGACAGCTACCTCCCTGTGGTTGGCATTCTCCTTAATATCTTCTATCCCAGTGTATCTAGCCATTTCCTGCAGTGCTCTATGGAAATACTCAGATGCCATTTCACTGTCCTTCTGTCTTATGGAGAAAATTTTGTTCCACTTAACAACAGTAGGGAAATACACTCCTAATTGTAGGCTAATTTGCTTTACATTCTCCTGGTTGTACTCATCAGTTAGAGGCACTTCTTCATCTAATTTACAATCAGTTATGAATTTGGGATTTCAATGTTTGAGGGTAAACTCGCTCGTAGCACTGTTCGCCAATCTTTGTTCGTGGGCTCGTGGGCATTGCCCAATTCTTTAATGAATTTCTGGCATCCGACTAGATCTTTTCTGGGATCAGGGAATTCTGACATAATTGATCTCAGTTCTGATCGGGACCAAGAACAATGCATTGCAATGTTCCTGATGGGAGTTACTCCCTGATTATCAGTTTTCCCATTGGGGACTGTAATCACCCTGACTGGATTTAACTCAACCACATCCTTTTTGTTTGACTCTATAATACGGGGAGCTATTGTCTCTGCATAATGTATGGTGCCGTACTTACCGGTGGACACGACCTCACTCAGCCCTCCACTGGGGGGCATCGCCACTGTTCTCAACGGTTGGGCCATGACCACCTGAGTATCCTGTATGGTAGCTGCTAAAGAGAGTGCCGATATCGTGCTAGGCTCATCATCTTCCTCATAACCTTGGGGAAAATTCAAAACGGGATACAACTGGCAAGGGTTAGGGTTAACACATTGATTATTTTGCTATCCTTTACCGATGCACCATTGGTTGTAGCCAATTTCTCCCCATCGACATATGGTGGTGGTGGTGCGCTCACAATCGCTTTCCCGTTAGGTTTGGAACCTGCTGTGCGAGCCAGTTCCCTTTGCACCTCCCCCTCTTGTTGCCACAGATTTAAACAGTCCGTATGTCTGACCCTCTGTTTTCTAGATTTGATCAGACATATTCTAATCCTTTTGCTCTGCAGTACCTCTGATTCAAAGCTACCCACCCTAGGGAATGATGCCCTATCTTCAGCAGTCATACGTACCCATTCATCGCAATAAGCCTCCGCGTGTGGACCATATTTCCCACACATTTTAAACCGAGCTGACCCCTTGGGCCGTAGCTCTCCTGCCTGAACCCTGGCTGCTGAAAATCTCTCATTTGAGCTCTTGGCTCCCATTGTGGGCCTTTTATCACAAACACCAAATACACAATGCAAGCAGATGGTGAAAGTTCTCCGAATGCGCCTTCACCCGCTCTCGCCCACGCTGGCCAGTACTACGATACACTGTTAATAGTGGATCGCGATGTACCCAACTTCGGACTCCTATCAGACCTTACAGCACCGCAATTTCTTTCGGTGGAGGTTCTGTTGGAATATTTTCCTGAGAGAGGCATCGAAAAATCCCTTTTTAGTATCTTTCCACTGGAATTTTTGTAGGGTGAAAAACAGAAAAACTTCAATAACTGTTGATCACCCTTTCCAATGGACTTCCACTAGGGAGATTTCCTGACGTAATCAGCGAAAAACCCCTTGTTTACACAATCACGTCTGCGTATGCTTTCCACAGCACATATGACACAATAGTATCACGTTGTGCTGTGTAGAATACGCGGACGTGCGGTTCAATTGCATGGCCTATAGATACTTGTTATCTATATGCTCTACGATCGCGGGAGTCAAATCCACAAGCTGCGCTCCTCAGCCGAAGTGAGACACAAAACCTTAACTTCAATTCAATTCTATATTCACAATTCACAATTCCCTATCACGCTCCTGTGCAAGTCTCCTCACGACTTGCGTATTTCTCTATTTATGTATTCACGTAAGGTAGCGAACCTTACGCCACCGAGCCTCTACTAACTCAGTGTTTCCGCGGGAACCCGATTTTTCCTCTGGGTTCAATACATCCACTCCTACTTTCACTCACTCAAATGCACAGTGATTTTCTATACAGAAACATATCACTCCCTTTGATTGATTGTTTTACCCCAGAGGTAGTACAGTTTAAACAAAATATTACAGTAATCTGCTTTTGAAATTGGATAGTTATGTGCTACAGTATTCAATGTATACTATCCTGCCTTAAATTGAACAGCTATTGTGTGGTTATACCTTGCACACGCAACTCTATGCAACATTGCGTAAACACGCGACCGTGCGTGTCTACGCCACGTGTGCGCTTACAAACGTGCGTTCGCAATTCAATAAACCACACTATCTCGATAAATGTGAGCAATAAAACTACTATCGCTCACTGACACAACACACAATTGTATTTTACAATTACTCCCTTAACACACTATCAAATATATATATAGCAAACAAATGTATCCGATTTCATACAGATCTATAATGACTGTTAAACTATGGCAACAATATGTGAGAAAGCATGCAAAGTATCGGTACGCTTTGTGTACGCTTTTCACGCCAAAAATTACACACAGATTTAAACGGCTTTTTTCCTGTTTGTCCCCTGGGTTACAACCAGCACCTCTAAGACTATACAAGAACAGACTGTGCTCTAACAACACCACCTGGTTTCAAACACAATGCAAGATTACTTAACATGCGTCTCCACCCTTTGTTGTAGATCAAAGTCTGTTTATGGCCTGCAAGTTTGTGAGTGTGTGATGAACCGGAGGAGCCCCCAGTTGTTAAGTCTGATTAACTTTCAGGAAGAAAAGCAATACTTTAAATGTACAACTGTTCAGGCCGCTGCGACCGCTAAGCATGTGTGTGTAAAACCCCTATCAAATATGTACACGTTGCGTAAGCACGCCGGCACGCTGTAAGCACAAAGTTGCTACATGTGCCGCTTAATACACTTTATAACCCCTAACAGGAAAGGAATGCGACACCAATTGTATATGTAATGTTGAGGTCCAACCCAGCAACAACTATTTACTCAAAAGGGGGGTTACAACAGTAATACAATCACATAAGAGATTAAGCTACAATCAATGGATACATACGTTTGTTCGCCAGCGCCACCCGGTCCTGGTCCTCAGTCAATCTGGATAGATGACCTTCAGAGAATGTATCTGACCAGCCAGGAGGCTTGGCTTTTATACATTAGTTCAAATCATGAAACAATAGAAACTGTATTCTCTTCACCCATAGGTTAAAGGGCTGGTCATTTACAGTACAGGAGGGGTCATAGGTTGGTTTGTATAGGTGGACGATGCCTGGTCCAGGTGCACTGGCAGATGTTCTCCACTGGGTTCCCGACGAATATCAAGAGTACAGTAAATACAGTGTAATATTAATATTCTGTTCCTGTGCATATCTATGCGCAGGAGGGTGCTATCTTCTGCAAACTGCTACCAGAATATTGCTCTTAAAATACTGTTCAGCTGGATACCAAACACCACCTCCTAACCTAATTCTGTCTCCTCATATCCTATAAAGCCGAATCCCTCTGTTGTTATACCTTGGAAGTAAATGTAACTCCCTGGTGTGGTGCATGTAGACTATGTGTAAATTACGTGCTATGTGGATGAAATATGAAATATGTCTTTGTGGCTTTTCCATGCGAATGCATATGCTACCGTAATTACTCATACTACGCGCTGATATGCAGGACCTCGTGAGCCAATATATGCAACGTGCGAGTATGCGTACGCATGGCAGAACAAGCACGCACACGGAGGCCACTTGTGTGGAGTTTGTATGTGATGCGTGTGACCATAATATTTTCGACTTCGACATACATTATAATTTAACTTCTCTGGAGAGATGAGCAATAAAATTTGTAGCCAACAACTCCAACATGATAATCTGTCTGTCCGATATAGGAGGAGGAATTGTGCTACAAAAGTTAACACATTATAAGAATGAAATGTACCGGCAATTACATGATATTGAGGTATATTGTAAGCTACAAGGAGACCTTACCAATACTTTCAACATTTGCTAAGGTTATGAAGATTATCAGTGATGAATTGGCTTAGCATTATGTTGAACCATCCTATTACGCCCTTGTTGTATACTCTCCCTGAAAATCATAAGGGACTATAGGGGCACATGTATTAAGCCTGGAGAAGTGATAAAGTGGAAGGTGATAACACACCAGCCAATCAGCTCCTGTCAGGTTACAGGCTGGGTATGAAAAACACAGGAGCTGACTGAATTGTGCATTATTACCTTCCACTTTATCACTACTCCATGCTTAATACATCTGCCCCTGAAACCCCTCCTGGCTGGCCTATTATCATGGCATGTGGCACATTATTTCAACCCTCTTCAATATATCTGGATACAGTTCTTTAGCCTTTGATGTAAAATCATCCTAATTTTCACTTAGACACCACCAAGTTCATGAATAAACTTGAGGGTTTTTGAGGGTTGAGGGTTTTTGGAAACTATACCATCTGATGCATATCCTATTTGTGCCGATGTAACGAGTCTATATACTGGCATCCCTCATAGAGCTTTGGTGAACAGTCATAGTTTGGATATGGCACATGTACAAATTTTGTTACAGTTACTTTAATGTTTGATGGTATAAATTATTTGCAAAAAACATGGTTTCTCCAAACGCACCAGCATATGACAATACTTATATGTTTGAGATCAAACAGGAAGTTTTCTTTAACAATGCTGAAGTTGTGTTTAAAATCTTGTTTTAGACAAGATTTAAGCCGGGTACACACTGGGCGAATTCAAACTGAAAAATAAATGATAACGACAAATGTCGTTATTGTTTTTTTCTTAGGCATATATCGTCCAATGTGTATAGGGGTATTATTGGTGGACAATGCACTCTCCCGCACGTCATTCAGCGATCACCAATATTGAGCAGGCGTGCAGCTTAACCCATCAATGTCGGTCTGAGCTGCATGTTCGGGAATGCCGGCAGTGGCGTCACTGATCGTTATCGTTGAACGATAAAGTTCAGTGTGTACGTGCTATATCGTTGAACGCTATATTGTTATATAGTCGTTCATCGTTGGCATTTCATCAATGTGTACCGGGCTTTATAGGCGATGTATACCTTATTTGGAATGACACTAAAGAATCATTTTTACAACTGATTGAGAGTAGACCCATGATAACGCTTTGTGCCCTGTCAAGTTCACCATTAATATGATCCAAGTTGAAATTAATTTTGTTGTTGTATTAATTACCAGAAAAAGACAGTGAGATCATAACCTATGTGAACACCAAATAGACGGATCATAACACTTTGTTACAAATTGCATGTTGTCACCCTAAAAGTCTTATCACACTCAATGATTTATTTATTAAATAAAATGTCGCACTATGGCCCTCATTCCGAGTTGTTCGCTCGCAAGCTGCTTTTAGCAGCATTGCACACGCTAAGCCGCCGCCTACTGGGAGTGAATCTTAGCTTAGCAGAAGTGCGAACGAAAGATTAGCAAAATTGCGAATAGAAATTTCTTAGCAGTTTCTGAGTAGCTCGACACTTACTCTGCCACTGCGATCAGTTCAGTCAGTTTAGTTCCTGGTTTGACGTCACAAACACACCCAGCGTTCGCCCAGACACTCCCCCGTTTCCCCAGCCACTCCCGCGTTTTTCCCAGAAACGGCAGCGTTTTTTCACACACACCCATAAAACGGTCAGTTTCCGCCCAGAAACACCCACTTCCTGTCAATCACACTCCGATCACCAGAACGAAGAAAAAACTTCGTAATGCCGTGAGTAAAATACCAAACTTCTTAGCAAATTTACTTGACGCAGCCGCAGTGCGAACATTGCGCATGCGCAGTTAGCGGAAAATCGCACCGATGCGAAGAAAAATAACGAGTGAACAACTCGGAATGAGGGCCTATATGTTTTTCATATGTTTTATTTATGAATTAGGGGCATATTTATCATCCTTTAATTGTGACAATTTCTACACTTCCCAGGGGATGTAGATATTGTGACATTCATCAAACTCCAAAAATGCTTTATTTTCCGAGAAACTGTTCACCATCCTGAGATCCTGCAGTGGGACAGACCCTAAGAGACCCAGCAATAAGGAGAAAAATATCACTTTCCGAAAAGCTGTCTCTGCAAAAGGAGCAGTATTTCAGAAGTGATACATTTATTATGCAGGAATGATCAATACTGAAAAAATTGAAGGCTGAGAATTGAAAACTAAAACTTCTCAGTTCACAATTTTGTCATTATTGAATATGCCCCTAACCTTATTGTGGCTATTGGACCAATCTGTTTGGGAGAAAAAACATCCATTTATATGAAAGGTGCTACATAAACACTAAGGGTGGTATTCAATTCTGTTCACCCCCTTCCACACCCGTTCTGTTTCTGCTGACGGGCGTGGTATCATCATTTCAGCTCGCTACCCCCGAAGTAGCGAGGGTGCCCAACCCTTTTTGCAACTAAACCTGATTACTATGGGCGCGTTATGTGCGGTAATGGGGATCACTTTAGAAAGGAGTTTGGGCGTGATGTATCATTTGAATACCGCCCTAAGAGTATTTAATCTTAACTGAATATCTCATTGGGGAATACGTATTGGAACTTAGGCGTTTCTATTTTTTATTCACTATTTTAAAAACATTTTACTTTATGGGTATATTTATCAATAAGGTAATACACTATGCCAGTTTATTTTTTATTTTTAGTTCAATAAAAAAGTTACATGAATTATATAATAACACAGCGCTCAACGGAAGTAAAAATTTATTTAACATTTCAATAATTTCATTTTTTTCCAATTGTTAGCTGCAATGGGTTTTTTTTTTTTGGCTGTGCTGAAACTATATAACCAGACTTCATTGGCTAGTTACACAAGAGTATGATGGGCAGGCAGATGCAGGAAGGAGATGCTGACTGCTGTGTCCCAGGTGCAGCAACTGTGATACACCGTGCTGATCCGCAGGGACAGGCAGACACCCACAGATATTAAAAACAAGAGTAAAGGTACAGTTAGGGTTATGTATTAATTGCCCCCCCCCCCCTCCCTTGCTATTTGTGGTCTGTGCTGCAGTCACATGGGAACAAACACCAGTAGTCATTTCCGTCTTGATCCTATTGTCCTCTTTGTTGGATTCATCAGTGATGAACAGCATCAGGTCCATGGAGCTTTTATTTAATATACAGATCCATTTCCTGCAGAATTCTGCATTCAGTCTTCCATGTTTTTGATCAATAAACTGGGCACACATTAGATGATATATCACTTGATATATCATTCCGATCCACATCGGAACGATATATCAACCATATTGTCTAGTGTGTACCCACGATCGCACGCTCCTACAGGCCATTTTCTGCGATGCCCCATCGGACATGCTGCGCGCCCAGTTGGATGATCCTTGCAATGATGACGTTAATTGTAAATGCATCCGTGAATGATATATGGCACAATATATAATTCAGTGTGTACAGCTGATATATCGTTGTATTGGTTGTGACATCGACTGGGTACAGACATAATTTAGTGTGTACCCAGCAATAGACTTGTTAAACCTGCTTTGTAATAATCAGATAGAGAAATAGAGTATAAATCATAATTTACATCTACTGTGGTGCTTAAAAGTTTATGAATCCACTGGGGGAGGGGCCTGAACTGCACACCTTAGCTACTTATAATGGGATGTGCTACCTACCTGAGACTTAGTACTAAAACATAGAAACAAGAGTAGGTGCATCATACAACCATTAGAAATATAATATATTTAATTATACATCATATCTGAGGTTTTTGGCATAAAATTGGCCAATATTATGAGCCTGCCCACAAATTGTCAAGATAACCTCATCAGCCAGGTACGTAACAGTTAAATGAAAATAACTTTTCAAAACCAGCGCTTCTGAATTGGGGTTCCAAACATAAAGTTATAAATCTTTAAACTCAATATGGTCTACAATGAACCTTCCACAATTATAGTCCAATTTACTGAAAGTCCTTTATCACCGAACTCTGGTTCCTCACTTCCAGTCCTCTTCTTAGAACCTCAAAAATACAAAAGTATAGCACAAAATACTTCTCATAGTGCAGGTCAATAAAAACTATGCATTGCACAAATGTAGAAGTAATTTTTACTGCATACCCTTTGGAGGCCACCCAATAGGCCAATACAGTATACTAGCATAAAGGATTAATATGAATTATCAATCTCCACTCCAAAGCTGCTTAATCAGATTGTTCCACAGGCACCCTCACAAAAAAGCCATGTTCTCCAATAGTGTAAAACTCTTATATTTATTTATTAATACAATTAAAATATAGCCACCAAACAAAGGATGAGTCTAGTACTATGTATGGCCTTTCAGTCAAAGAGAACATGGTCAACAAACAAAGGTAGTTAGTCCTGGGTATCTGACCTCTATTGTGACACTACCGTCTCTCTACTTCAGGCCACATATAGCGCTATGTGTCTGGTTCAGCATTATCACAAGTAAGCAGTCTAAGCCTCCACCAGGTTCGATACATTTGCATGCAGTGATGTCTTGTGAGCCAAAAGATACCTTTCAATGTTTCACTCATTTGTTTTAAAGTAAGCAAAATGCGAGCAGTTGTTCTTCTATTTGCACAATACCACAGTGGAGCTTTCATAATTAAAAGAAACCCTACACTCTCTCACTCCCGGGAAGAATCTACAGTGTTTTCTAGAGACCGCCTTGAAGTGGGGTCCAGGTCTATCTTGTCATAACAAGTTGACTTTTTCCCGGGGCTGAGCCCCTTTCGTTTCTTTTTTCCTTTCATATTACAAGCCCCATTTTGGGACACTGGATGGAGAAGGGATAAAAGGAATGAATCTTTGAGGATATAAATGGCTTTCACAAGTGAACTTAAGGATATACTTTGTACTGGAGTAGAGGGTGCAGGCAGATGCAAACTGGCAGGGAGACAGTTAACTGGAAACTTGAGTGTGAACCACCAGATGTGTTCAGGAGTCTGGGACTTAATATAACAAGAACCTCTAAGCGTAGATATGCAAACTGTGGATGTGGGCTTAACCATAAGAGAGTAATGCATGGTCTGGAGTGCAACAAAATACTTTAGCACAGGTGGTAAGCAACTGATGGATGAGCACACAGATCAAAACTAGAACTTTGATGCAGTACGAGAATGTAGCAAAATAATTACTGTTGTTGGTAATGACCATCCACATACTGTAAATGAAATGTACTCAGTGCTTTATTCTGGCAGCAGAGTGGTAAAGTACAACACAGGAACTCACAGTAGAAATCCAAAGCAATGTAAATGCAGAGTCTACACAGAAGTCCAACAAGAGGTTTGCAGTGGATAATTAGCCAGGAATGCAAACAGGCACAGGTGAGAACCACAGTTTAAGTGTATACCTGCAGAGGCATGGAGCTAATACACAGTAGCAAGGACCAGGTAATTCAGAGTTACTTAGCTGAAAGTCCTTTAGTATTTAACAAGGCAGCGCAAGGCACGGCTGTCACAACTGAGGGATGAGGTTGACTGAGGGAAGCCTCATTTGTAGGGGCTGGCGTATAAGTGAACCGTGGACGTGAGAATAGGGTCCTAGACATACAGTATGATTATAATACCATGAGCCCGAAGGCGCGACCACAACAACGGAGTAAAATTATAAACAGTCAGTTTATTGAACTCACAGTATAACTCTTGGCATAGAGATATCTTCAACAGTGAGTGCAGAATAAAAATGCAGTACAGTTCCTGGAAATGCAACTGGTATTTGAGACTGTGGCTATGCAGTACAAGATAGTAAAGTCCTTGCCAATATCCGGATTTGGAAAATCTGTGGCCACAGTTAACCGCTGTAATAAGGAATGGATAAGTGCTGCACAGTAGATGGTAAACAGGAGACTGGAATAGGAACTGATACACTGAGGTTGAAATATTGTAGATAGCATTTCCAGAGACTACCGGACGGAACCGGCGTGAGGAAAGATGATGAACTCACCACTAGAGCAACAGTTCGATGGTGAGCATCGATGGATACTGTGGTCCGATGTTGTGTGGTAAGGAATGCAGGGCGATATATGAATACCGCTGGAGATGAGATGAAGCACCGCTGAAGACAGATGGTAACACCCAACACTGCTGGAAGCGATGGAATGCTGGAAGCCAGTGGCAAATGTACCTTGAAGCTAGAGAGCGATGCATTAGTGCAGAGCGATATAGGAATACCGCTGAGAACAGAGGGTAACACCCAACACTGCTGGAAGCTGGAAGCCAGTGACGAATGTACCTTGAAGCTTGAGAGCGATGCAATAATGCAGAGCGATATAGGAAAGTGGTATGAAGCAACACTGTAGGCAGGTAAGATCAATCACTGCTGGAAGCGATATGAACGACACGCTGAAGCTGGAAGCCAGTGACACTTTATCACAGAAGCTAGAGTGCGATGCTGTAGATAACAGGAAACAGTAATGATGCCAGGATACCGCTGGAAGCTGGAGGCAGAATAGAACCTGCGCTGGAAGTCAGTATCAGGATTACTGTAGAAAGCTAGTAAGCAGGGCTAGAACACTGCAGGAGTCAGGCTGCACCGCACAATGGTAATTGGTGCCGGTCTCTTGGAGAAGCTGAATCACAGGAGCTGGAATCCCTGGAAAATCAAGCTGAGACTTCACCAAACAGGAGAGACATGTATGCAGGATTGACAACCAAACCACTGACGATTATCCAGCCCTGGAGCAGGATATTTATCCCAGCTGGTAACCAGTCCAGGCTGCAGCAGATAGGCTGAAAACAACATGTGATGCAAAACAAATATGGCTGCGCCCATGTTTGAAACTGGAGGGATAGTCTGTTTGTATTCCACATGTGAGAATTGGCAGTAATGGCGGCGGAGGCCGCAGAGGGCAGGAGACGCCATACTTTAAACGGATGGATGTTTACTATAATGTTGCCATGTCAGCACTGCAGCGATCACAGATGAGCACCTTGAGATTCAGATTTGCAGCACACTGCCCGCAGATAAAGCAGGTGGAATCCGGGCCTGGAACGCCGGGCCAGTCTCAGAAGACACTTAGCAGGTAAATAATGGGGGCTGATAACCTGGATCGTGACAGCGGCAAAACAAGGCAAGGTTTGAACTGGGTCCTGACAAGCCTTCCAGATTAGATCTCAACACAGGAATCAGGTACTGAAACACAGGAAATACAGGTAGTTCAGGTAATCCAGGTAACGTAGGTAATGTTCTTAGGACCGGTAACACAAATAGTAAAAGTAATGTACTTAGGACAAGATAACACAAGGAATACAAGTAATATAACTGGCACTGTGTAGATCTGGTTGCCTTTTATCAGGAGCATGGACCAATGGCAACAAGCCAGGCAACCCAGCCACCTTGATTACAGAATAAATTGCAGCTGACACGCCCCACACATATACACAGGACAGGGCCGAAACTAGGATTTTTGTCACCCGGGGCAAGGTAGTCATTTGACACCCCCCCCCCCAAAAAAATAAATAAATAAATAAATAAAAAATTAAACAATTTAAAATAAATAAATAAATGAATAAAAATATTATATATATATATATATATATATATATATATATATCTCTTTCAGAACTTTTTTACCTGAAAAATTGCCTTTTCTAACATAAATTTCATATCCATCCCCCTCCCATACTTAATCAAGGGGCAGCATGTATATATATATATATATATATACACAAATACATACACGTATATATAACAGTCAATAGGACTGGCACTGTCATAACTGTAAAATTACAGTGCCCAAGTCCCTTCACTTAAATAAAGGAGCAGCAACACACTCTGAAACTTTGGCATTGTTGTGAAAGGAGATAAAGAAATTAATTGCCTGGCAAGTAAAGAAAGATAGATAGATAGATAGATAGATAGATAGATAGATAGATAGATAGATAGATAGATAGATAACCTTCATATCCCTCTCAGCTCTCACATCACTCACCATCTCATGGAGCTGCTGTAGTACACAAGTAGTGGTGAGGACTTGGAGCTGCTGCAACTTTCTGTCAGCCATCAGTGCTGATTGCCGGGAAGGAAACAGCTGTATCCATCCAGACCCCGCCAGACACCCGCAGCCCACCCCGGCGTATTCAAAGACACATCACCCCCTCACTGCTGCTGCTGCTGCTGAGTGTCTTCAATCGCTCCCGGCCAGGACACTGCTGACTAATTAACTCAGGAGCAGCAGCGAGGAGGTGATGTGTCTCTATGCCGCCAGCACAGCGCTGCTGAAATACAACTCTCCCCTCTTCCTGCTTCCCCGAGCCGCGCACAGCACACAGGAAATTGAAAGTAAACTACAGCTCCCGAGGGCTGCTGGGAGCTGTAGTTTATTTTCAGTCTAATCACAGAACTCCGGCGGCTCTAAGCTGCTACCATTGGCGCATAGGGAGAGGGTGTTAGGGGGTCTCGGCGCCCCCTCCAATCCGGCGCCCAGGTCGCCTGCCCCCCTAGCCCCCCCCCTAGTTTCGGCACTGCACAGGACCCAAGGAAATAATATACTGCAGCTGAGATGCAAACAGAACAGTACTGCTCTGATAGCATGTCCTCTGGTAGCACAGATGTACTGCAGGCAGACACAATAAATGGCAGAGATGTAACAATAGATGGGATCAGTAGTTGGAGGGCATGCTGATCCTTTTAGTGCGATATTGGAAGAACGTTGGGTGCTTCCAGGTAAGTTTGATCTCAATTAAGAAATATATACATGTATGATTCAAAGTAGGTGCTAATATCATATAGTGTAGGACCACAAGAGCAGAGATGCCTTGTCATGGCTGATGGCTTACCAAATGTTTGCAAACGTATGCACTGTAACTGAGATCTGTGCATTTCTATTATCATGTACTGTAGGATGTTTGTCTCTTTTGTTGGTCCATTGCTGTGTGCTGGGGAAATGTACTTGTTTTTTTTTATAGTCTAAATTAACTCCTCCCTTACATGCATCTGTGATAGTATTTAGATAAGTGGTGGTTATTACTACTTCTGACTAGCGTGTCAAAATATGTTACAATGTTATGCAAAAAAGTTACATTTTGTTTCAACTGTTTTAAAATGAAATCTCAATAGAGATTCATAAGGTAAAAAGCTGCTTTCCATTTAAATAGTTATTTTCTGTTATGTGGGAGGAAAAAGTTAAGTATAATATTTAGGCAATGTTAGGGGGCCTGGACTGTAACACAGCATGATGTTTTTGGAGTGATCAGTGATAATTAGGAGAGAGTACCCGGTAACTTTCCCTGTGGTTAGACCTATAGTCAGTGCCAGATTAAGGTCCTCATGGGCCTGTAGCTGTAATTTATGAAGGGCCTATTGTGCGCCGCTGCAGGGGGTGTGACCAGCGTGGTGGGGGTGTGACTACCGATATGGGGGTGTGGTGTGGCTAGCACCATGGAGGGCATAGCTACCCACTTACCTAACTATGGTTTATTTTTATGCTGCGAGCTAACGTACCGGTATATACGGTATTTGGATTGTGGGAGGAAACCCACGCCAGTATGGGGAGAATATACAAACTCCACGCAGTTAGGGACATAGTGGGAATCAAACCCATGACTTTAGTGCTGTAAGGCAGCAAAGCTAACCATCACACCATCCGTAGACCTGTTAGTGGTGGCAGTCCAATCTACATGGAAATTTTTCCCCCAGAACATTTACAAAATACTATCCTATGACTAAACTCATTAATGAGCATGCACTGCTATGGTTTTTCTAATATGCATTTTCAGTTTCTTTTAACATGCCACTACCATGTAAAAAAAATAAATATGCATTAACGAATATGGTAAAAACCAGGATACAAAAAACAAAACAAAAACAGACAGAATATAATTTGAAGTTTCCAATTAGCTTCATTAGTCACACCAGCTCCCCGCACACACTACACTACCCCTAACCCTGCACCCGCTCCCCGTACACACTATACTACCCCTAACCCTGCACCCGCTCCCGTACACACTACACTACCCCTAACCCTGCACCCGCTCCCCATACACACTACACTACCCCTAATCCTGCACCCGCTCCCCATACACACTATACTACACCTAACCCTGCACCCGCTCCCCGCACACACTACACTACCCCTAACCCTCCACCCGCTCCCCGTACACACTATACTACCCCTAACCCTGCACCCGCTCCCCGTACACACTACACTACCCCTAACCCTGCATCCGCTTCCCGCACACACTACACTACCCCTAACCCTGTACCCGCTCCCCATACACACTATACTACCCCTAACCCTGCACCCACTCCCCGTACACACTACACTACCCCTAATCCTGCACCCGCTCACCGTACACACTATACTACACCTAACCCAGCATCCGCTCCCCGTACACACTACACTACCCCTAATCCTGCACCCGCTCCCCGTACACGATACACTACCCCTAACCCTGCACCCGCTCCCCGCACACACTACACTACCCCTAATCCTGCACCCGCTCCCCGTACACACTATACTACACCTAACCCTGCACCCGCTCCCCGCACACACTACACTACCCCTAACCCTGCACCCGCTCCCCGTACACACTATACTACCCCTAACCCTGCACCCGCTCCCCGTACACACTATACTACCCCTAACCCTGCACCCGCTCCCCGTACACACTACACTACCCCTAATCCTGCACCCGCTCCCCGTACACACTACATTACCTCTAACCCTGCACCCGCTCCCTGTACACAGTACACTACCCCTAACCCTACACCCGCTCCCCGTACACACTACACTACCCCTAATCCTGCACCCGCTCCCCATACACACTACACTACCGCTAACCCTACCCCTGCACCCCGCGCACACTATACTACCGCTAACCCAGCACCCGCTCCCCGTACACACTACACTACCACTAACCCTGCACCCACTCCCCACACACACACTACACTACCTCTAACCCTGCACCAGCTCCCCGTACACACTACCGCTAACCCTACACCTGCACCCTGCGCACATTATACTACCGCTAACCCAGCACTCACTCCCCGTACACACCACACTACCGCTAACCCAGCACCCGCTCCCCGTACACACTACATTACACTACCGCTAACCCTGCACCCGCTCACCGCACACACTACACTACCCCTAATCCTGCACCCGCTCCCCTTATACACTACAGTACCCCTAACCCTGCACCCGCTCCCCGTACACACTACACTACCCCTAACCCTGCACCCGCTCCCTACACACACTATACTACCCCTAACCCTGCACCAGCTCCCCGTACACACCACACTACCCCTACTCCTGCACCAGCTCTCCGTACACACTACCCCTAACTCTGCACCCGCTCCCCGTCAACACTACACTACCCCTAACCCTGCACCTGCGCCCCGTACACACTACACCACTCCCTACCCTGCACCTGCTCCCCACACACACTACCTCTAACCCTGCTGGGGGCGTATTAATGAGCAATAGGGGCATGGTCACCTATGTAATCTGTGAATGGGTGGGTCAGGGTGACAAGGCCGCTAGCAGGATGGTGGCTGTGTCACTAATATACTGAGCACAGTCAGTACCTCACTCCTGCTGCCGCCGCCCCCGCCACTTGCTGTACAGTGCACAGAGCCATAGCAAACAGTCCCCTCGTGTGATATGGCCGCCTATGCACAGCAGCATACAGCCGTATCACAGATTGCATATCTTTTAATTGTGTCCTACAGGGCTTCCGTAGCCCTGGAGGACACACAGTAAGAGAGCCCACATGGCTGCCGCCGCGCACACTGGACCACCTGTGCCCTTTTGCAATGGAGTAGGCTGCGTCCCGTGGCGATAGCACAGCCCAGGGAGCACCTGGCACTCTGCCCCTCTGGCCAGCCCGCCACTGGACTGGACTGAGGGTTCTAGGTGGGAGGGTACTGGGATGGGTGCAGTGGGCTGTTTAGGGAGGGAAAGCAGGGAGACACTGGGATGGGGATCAGTAATGGTGGGGACACTGAGCTGGAGAAGGGGCAGACACTGGATGGGTACACTGACCTGCTGCACCTGCGCATTCACGTTCACAACAGCCTCTTGAGCAGCTCTTCCTGCATCATCTGCCATACAGTGTGGGACGGATACAGTTTGGGACCGATACAGTGCGGGACCGATACAGTGCGGGTGGGATACAGTGCGGGTGGGATACAGTGTGGGACGGATACAGTGCGGGAGGGATACAGTACGGGTGGGATACAATGTGGGATGGATACAGTGTGGGACGGATACAGTGCGGGTGGGATACAGTGTGGGACGGATACAGTGCGGGTGGGATACAGTGCGGGTGGGATACAATGTGGGATGGATACAGTGCAGGAGGGATACAGTGCAGGTGGGATACAGTGTGGGTGGGACACAGTGTGGGTGGGACACAGTGTGGGTGGGATACAGTGTGGGTGGGATACAGTGCGGGATGGATACAGTGCAGGTCAGATACAGATGCTGTGTGGGACAAAGGGAAGCAAGCTCTCCCCCGACGCACACCTGATTTAAATTGTAGAGCGTTATGCTATGCGTTGGTGGGCAGAGAGGGGAGGACGTTGGTCTCAGGCAGCGATTGGATAAGATCGCTGCCAGCGGTGAGAGACTGACTGCACAGCACGTCCTGCAGGGTCCACTCATTTTGAAAAACAGGGTCAAAAACTGCCTATCACTGATCTCTGATATCACATGATTGTCTTCTTTTCTAATCTCTCACAGTATCTTTCTTTACTTTTCTAACATAACTTAATCACCTACCTGTCTATCTCAGGTGCACTCCTTCCTTACATTCCCCCTTTCACTTTCCTTCCCATGTTAATTCTCTCTCTCTTACCTTTTCCTGCCTCTGCAGTGCTCAGTATAGTAGTGTGTGACATGGATGGCAGCAGTGTCGAGTCCTGGCCCGCCCCTTGCACGATGTCATGCTGTGGGCGGAGCTTGCAGTATCAGGAAGTGCTGCACAGCCCACTGACTGAGCCCAGCCACCGAGCACCAGCACAGGCTGCAGCATCAGGGATACTGGCTGCACGGGGTGCTGTTACCATACGCTGCCTGATCGGGGTTGAGCTCCGATCACGGCAGCCGGACCAGTGGAGGGGTAAGCGCAGTCCTCTGTGGGGACAACGCTATGCAGCCAGTGTTTTTTTTTCCTGTTAACACTGGCTGCATTGCAGGAGATTCTGTGGGCCTATTTTCAATGGGGGGCCTGGAGCTGCAGCTCCATCCGCCCCATTGTTAATCCGGCCCTGCCTATAGTGGTGCACCATCTTAATCTGTGATAATTTGGGTAACATGGCTGTCTTAGGTTACTAGAAATTTTAACAATACGTATATGTGGCCGATTCTGAGTCACAGGCTCAAAGCAGCAGCAGAAGCCTGTTTTACTGCTTTATGCTAATATGATATTCTGTTCAGCTAGCGCAGAGGTTCGTGCGCGTGCAAGTGGTAACTAGCAATTTATTTTATGCCGGCCACCACAACTGTCATTAGCAGTAGTGCAAATAGAAATATTTACTTAGTGGTACTGAGTGTGCCAAAAAACGTGCATGGTCACGTGTCATGAGGGGGCATGACCACATGACACTAGGGGGAGTGGCTACATTACACTAAGGGTGTGGCCAAGGGTTGAGATTACCTAAAGGTTAAAAAAGGGCCAAGTGGTTCTTATCTGCAGTCAAATTCTATGTTGCTATGGCCACATAGCACAGTCCCTTTTCTCTGCACTCTGGAGGCAAGGCTAGAAATATATAGTACTACCTCAAGAATTATAGAAATACTGTATATAGTAATAACCCCAGTATAATAGAAATATATTCTTATGTCCCCAGTATAATAGAAATATACTGTAATTCCCCCAAGTTAATAAAAATACATAGTAATGCCCCATTTATAACAGGAATATATACTGTAGTAGTGTCCCCGGTATAAAAGAAATATATAGTAGTGTCCCACATAACAAATAAATATATAGTAATGCCTCACAATAATATACATATATAGTAGTGTCCCACATTACAGTAGAAGTATATAGTGATACCCCCAGTATAATAAAATTATATAGTAATGCCCCCAGTATAATAAATAATCCTGCCCAGGATTGTTTTGCCTTGGGCTTAGTGGTTTTGGGAGCACGAGCTTGTCTCGGGTATGCCTGACCTTTTGCTTCCCTTGAGGTCGAAAGGAGCGAAAAGTGGTACCATTTGCCTTCTGTGCAGAAGGCTTAGTATTTTGGAGAAAAGTAGTCTTAGCAGCCGCTAAGTCAGTCACGACTTTATTGAGATCTTCCCCAAATAGGATGTCCCCAAAAAGGAAATACCTCCAAAGTCTTTTTGGAGTCCAGATCCACCTTCCATGACCTCAACCACAGAATACGGCGAGTCAGGATGGACGTAGTTGATGCCTTGGCTGCCAACACACCCTCCTCAGAGGACGCCTCCTGAATAGGCGGCAGTGGTAATATGAGACAGGTATTGTCTGGCAGTGTCAGAGATATCCTGAGGCAGCTCTTCCTCTAATGCCTGAACCCATGCTTCAGTTCCTTTTGCAGCCGAGGCTGCTATAGTGGGTCTATGTACAGCACCTGTTAGAGAGTAAATAGACTTCAGGCATCCCTCCACACGCTTATCTGTCGGTTCCTTCAGTGAAGTGACAGTGGTGACAGGCAGAGTAGATGACACCACGAGATGGGTGACATGGGAATCCACCGGCGGTGAGTTTTACCACTTGTTACATAACTCTGAAGGGAGAGGATAGCGAGCTACCATCCTTTTTCATAGGGAGAATTTCTTTCCTGGAGAAGACCAGGGTTCTTTACGTATATCTACTAAATAGTCAGAATGCGGTAATAAAGTTTTAGTTATCTTCTGATGTTTAAACTTATCAGGTTTCTTAGACACCGTATTGGAATCCTCATAATCATCATCAGTGATCTGTAGGATCTGCTTAATAGCAACCACTAAGTCAGGAACATCAACCTGAGTAGTAGATTCCTCGTCAGAAGCAATTGTGTAAGTGTCTGATGGGGCAGTATACTCCCCATCCTCATCAGAAGAATCTTCTGAGAGATTATTGGATTGTGAGGAGGAAGGAGCCCACTTAGATGACCACGTGACACGAGAGTGACTTTGGGCAATTTTATGTCTAACCAAAGATTAATTCAATTGCTGCAACTGGGTTGACAAATTATCCGCCAAAGGCGGATTTACCATAGGGACAATATGTGACTGTAATGGCACAGGAGGTCCCATAGGGGGCGTAAGGCTTGTCACAAGCATATTTAACATAGATGAGAACGCCGCCCAAGGTGGTTCCTGATTGGTTACAGGAGCTGCGGACTGACTGGGAGATATATGGCACATAGTACACAGACCGTCATACAAAACTTCATCCTCAGGCAAATCCTTTGCGCATGCTCTGCATGATACAGGAGCGTCTGCGGATTTCCTGCCCTTTGTGTTAGACATTATAGTGATGTAACAGCAGAGCGTATGAGTACGATACAGCCAGACAGAGTACAATACTTGCAATTAAATCCCCTAGTATGTGACAGTGCACACAGTACACAACACCAGCGACTAAGTCCAGTACAACGTGACTGCGTACACAGTACACAACACAAGCGAATAAATCCGTCAGTATGTGACTGAGTACACAGTAGATTACACTTAACGGTAAATACTGTGAATCACTGTAAATGTGACCCAGATGCACCTAGGCCCACATTCTGAGTTGATGGCTCTCTGCCGTTTTTCGCAGTGCAGCAATCAGGTTACTACTGTGCATGCGTATGCACTGAAATGCGCACACGCATCGTACGGGTACAAACAGCATCGTTGCTGTGCAATGCTTCCAGCGACGAATCCATTCGCACAACCGATTGCAAGGAGATTGACAGGAAGAGGGCGTTTATGGGTGTCAACTGAGAGTGGTAGGGAAAATGCAGGCGTGTCCAGGCTTTTGCATGGCAGGTGTCTGACGTCAATTCTGGGACTGGACAGGCTGAAGTGATCGCAAGGGCTGAGTAAGTTCAGACCTACTCTGAAACTGCAAAAAACGTTTTCGTACCGATCGACTGCACATATGATCGTACACTTGCAAAGCGAAAATACACTCCCCCGTGGGCAGCGACTATGCGTTTGCACGGCTGCAAAAAGTAGCTAGCGAGCGATCAACTCAGAATGAGGGCCACAGTCCCTTAGGGTACAGAATACAGTGATAGCTAAAGCTGGGATACACTGAAAGTGAAATCCACACAGCAGATACAGGCACACACAGTCACAGTGACAATGCAGATACTTATTTTAGTAATACAATAAAACTGCACTGGACTAGTTTTATATATATATATATATATATATATATATATAGTGTATGTGTATATATATATATTTAAAATATAACAATGCACGGTCTGAGACCAGATCAGAATACTCGTACAATATATTCTGGCACAGGTACACTTGTTCTTAACTAACGCTGTCTTAATATCGACATGTAGAATACTTAAGTATTTGTAAAATTGTGGCACTGATATACAGGTGGCTTTACAGAGGAGACCTTGCCCTGCAGTTCCGGAGACCAGTCACAGCTATTCTTAGAAGATGGCGCCCAGCTTCTCAGTCAGGGAGTGAGGGAGAGTGTGAGTCAGCTCCAGGGCGGGAACACCAGTAGTAGATGGTGCCTGGAGCTGGGGGAGGGGCTACAGGTCAAGCGCCTTCTCCCCTATGCTGGTCCTCACCACCTGGTACTACGGAGTCTTAGTAAAGTGGGCATTAGTACACCCGACCTGTACTCCTATGCACTGGTGGATATAGTGTGGTCCCTGCTCAGTTAAAGTGTCCACGCCAGCGTCGCAGTCCATCTCCTTAGACTGCGATCGGAATGCGATTTAATGGCGAGTCCCGCCTGTGGGACCCTCTTACCACCTCCCTTCTGTAGAAGCCACGCGAACCAGAAGAGCGTCTGCGACCTTGTGCCTAAGCCGGAGCGTCTCCGCCACAAGTACCCGGGAACAGAGCCAGCGGCAGTATGCGACGCCTCTGGGGAGGTGGAGCCGCAGCACAGAATGTCACCCTGACATGTAAGTGCTGCAGCTCTTGAAGTCTTCTAAAAGCATTTTCAGGGTTGCCCAGTGCAGCCCCCCCCTGTTAAGTGACCTGCTCTGCAGGGCACCAACTTGAAACTGAGCTCACAGTGCCTAGAGGCGGGGTTATAGAGGAGGCCCCAATGCATCCTGGGACAGTCTAAAGCTTTAGCCTGTTGGTGCCTGGATCAAGATCCATCTCTACACCCCGATGTTTCCCTGTGGAACCAATGTACACTGCTGCAGAAACATCTATATAAGGATGAATTAATATATGTGTGAACTGTTTTAATTGTTTTATTAATATTACATTGTTTTACAAATGTGGAACCTCGGAAAAATGTATCCTTCCTGGGAAGACCGCATCTTCAGACAGTATTCACTATTCATGTAGGATATCACATGGTCGAGAAGATGCCTGTTTGTGTAGGAATATTAACTAGGTCATCATCCTACAAGAGCAGTTCAACCAGATTTGTGCCCCCTGTGTCACTTCCTGCCCCTTGCATCTCTCAGCCTCTCCATCTCCCCTTTGCATCTCTCAGCCACATCATCTCCTTCAGGCGTTGTCCCTCAGCCATACCATCTCCCCCATACCATGCACCATAATCTCCCCCTTGCGTTTCTCAGAACACCATAATTTCCTCCGAGTCATCTCTTAGCACAACATCGCCACCCACTGTGTCATCTCTCAGCACACTATCATCTCCCCCCCGTATTGCCTCTAGGCACACCATCACCTCCCCCCTGCGTTGTCTCTAAGCACACCATCATCTCCCCCTCTGCATCGTCTCTCAGCACACCATCATTTCCCTCTGCGTCGTCTCTCAGCGTACCATCCTCTCCCCCCTGCATCTCTCAGCATATCTTTAATTTCCTCTGTGATAATTCCCATCATAGCTGCACATGTATATAGGGCCAAATGTAATAGGGTGTGAGGAAATACAATTAATTAATCAGCCACAGAACCTGTTTAATCCATAAGCATCCCGGTTTAAAGGGATAGTATGGTAAGCTTAATAAACTGGGTCTCATCATAAACTTTTAAAAGGATGCATTTTGCACCGGCTGTACGCTGGTAGAAGGGCAGAATTCTAGGCAGACTGTGTCCAGTAGAAAACAGTGTCAAAGGGGATCCTAATTTATCCTCACTACCAGGATTAATTTAAGACATAAATGATGGTAAAACCAGGAGAATGTGAGGAAAAGGGCAGAAATTGTATTTAATGTAAAAGATTATAGCAAATACAAGTTCGGCATAATGCGTTCTGCAGACTACTTTGTCTCTCTGTAGGGCCTTATGTAGCATGGGATACGTATGTGTGTAGCATATCTTGCATGACATTGCTTTAAACATGCCAAGAAAGTGGGTGTAAAACATATGCCCCTAATTAGATTTGTGTAATTCTGCTTCTCCTATATGCGCTTGCACCTGGAAAGGTGGGACGGGGAAGTTGAAGTGGCATTTTATTGTTGGTCTAATACAAGGTGTATTTGTAGTTTTCACTCAGAGACTTCTCCCAAGAGCAGAGAGTTGACACGCACAGTAATATGGACTGGACAAATCATTTAGTCACTTTGATGTAAAACCAAGACATTTTGTACTGTGAATCCAGAGCGCTTCATAAATTAGGTCCAGAGTTTTGATCCTGATTGGTTGGTGGAACGTCATCACTGGTGCCTGTAGGCTAGGTCTCCACTGAGGCCCATTTTCCATTAGAACTAACCAGCCAGTTGAGCATGCAGTTGAAGTGCAGGAGGGGCGGAATGGAGGTCAGACGCCAAAGACCAGATGCTCTAGGTTTTTGGTACCGGTATTCTATTGTCCACCTCCCTTCACTTACCCCCACACTCTTTTGGTGCACCCCCGACATTTGGTGCCAGAGGCAAACACTTCAGGTGCCTCCAGGAGTTACGCCACTGTTCCTGATGAGTATGTCAGTATTAGTGCACAGTAATTTAACCACATTCTCACTTTATTAAAACATTCAGCGAAATGTATTCCGATCTGTGAAATATTTTTAAATGTGTGAAACAATTAGAAACAACAGCAAATGCTTTAGTTAGGTTTCCCCGTGTTTTTATTCTCAGTAACTATATGTGGGATAGTATTTTCCATATTTTAAATTATAAGGATATACTAAGTCGCAGGTCTGAAGGCATTACCTCTAACAGTACACATATTTTCTTACTAAATACTGAAGGTATGATTCTGCTTGCACTAATATTATTTTCAGTTTATACATATATTAATGACTTATTTATTATATCAGAAAATTTTTGTATTATAGCAATATGCTTTTTTGTTTTGCCGTTTATATGAAGAATCAATCAAATATACTTTAAACTTTCACTGGCCTTGCTATATGTTATGTCTTCATCTTTTATCTCACCATTCTCCTCCCACACTGCCTCTCCTCCCACGCCACTGTCACTTTGTCATGTCTTCCTCAACCTGTTTTTCTCCACCTGCTAGTGGATGATTCACTCATTATATCATAAATTAGGCAGTGATTTGTTTATTTTTAATTTTCACAGATTTTGGAAGGGAGAAACAGGAAGCCTTCCACTCCCACAGTATTTCACAGTCAGACTAATAGAAATGAGCTGGAAAACTCTTCATTGAAAAATGGAGATACAACCAGGTGTAGTACACTATCCAATATGCACCTTAAAAGGAAAAACAAAATACATTTTTGCATATTGGGGGTCATTCCAAGTTGTTCGCACGTTGCAGATTTTCGCTATGCTGCGATTTGTTGCAAATTGCGCATGCGCAAGGCACGCAGGGCGCATGCGCTTAGTTATTTAACACAAAACTTTGCAGTTTTGCTGTGGATTCTGCGGCGCTTTTCAGTCGCACTGCTGATCGGTAAATGATTGACAGGAATGGGGCGTTTTTGGGCGGCAACTCAGCGTTTTCCCGGCGTTTGCAAAAAAACGCAGGCGTGTCAGGGAAAAATGCAGGAGTGTCTGGAGAAACGGGGGAGTGGCTGGCCGAACGCAGGGCGTGTTTGTGACGTCAAACCAGAATCTAAACGGACTGAGCTGATCGCAATCTGTGAGTAGGTCTGGAGCTACTCAGAAACTGCTAAGAATTATTTAGTAGCAGTTCTGCTAATCTTTCGTTTGCTATTCTGCTAAGCTAAGATACACTCCCAGGGGGCGGCGGCCTAGCGTGTGCAATGCTGCTAAAAGCAGCTAGCGAGCGAACAACTCGGAATGAGGGCCCTTGTCTTAACACAAAAACAATATATTTCTTAATAGCTTATATTTCTTAAAAGAGATAAGTCCTAAATATGCAAAAAACACAGGTTAGGCTTATCCTTATATAATGAGAGGACCGGCTGGCGACAGCCTTCACCAGCTACCTCTGGTGGTAGCTTCCCCATGTTAAATTACAATAAATGATCCAGACAATCTGCGCAAACATACCAAAATAGCAGCATATGGTAACAAGAGAGCTTCCGCCAATCTCCCCAATTAACATGCACAATAAAAAGTAGGAGTGTTTCACAAAATTTAAGTGTGGAATAATATCACGTTGGCAGATAAATGCAATTAAATCGTAGCCGATGGCATTGACGTTGAAGATTATCATGCCATCGGCTACGATTTAATTGCATTTATCTCCCAACGTGATATTATTCCACACGTAAATTTTGGTTGTGGCTTTTGGTCATTTATGTATATATGTCAATGTCTTTGTCTTGGTTTGTGGTATAGTATTTTAATAGTATGTAATAAAAGTTATATTTTATGAAATAATCTTTCAATGAGTGCCCCCCAAAAAACGAGTTTCTTTTTCTCTGGTGTATTATTGATTGTCTACTATCAGGGGTGCACCTCCACATGAGTTATTTGTAAAACCCTTCTCAGAAGGATAATATTCTAAAACTACTGTGGTTTATTAATCCATTGGTTGTTACAACCATAACATTTAAATTTTCACTACCTGTACTCAAGTTTTTCTCCTTTTACCCTGACCCTACCTTCCTCCCACCAAAACTTTTACGACCATGCCAGGGAAGTGGTTAAGTAGTCCCAGACTCCCAGTCCTTTTAGTGAAGACACCTTAGTGGTGAATAAAGAGCGTAATTCAGCATGGATTGTTATTCTGAGAAATTGCAGTTGTTTTAGAGTAGAAAGGCGCCGTCCCGATGTAAGGAAAAAGCCCCTTGCAAGTTTGCAAATGCATCGCTGATCGCTATCCATACGCAGATGCATATGCAATTTCTGGAACATCAAATAATTTTTGGCGTCTGATCAAATGTAATTAGGTCTGAGGCTGCAACTAATCTGCCACTGAGACAGCCTGGAAGTGGTCTACGCTGATGTCAGAGATCCTCCCCAAAAACTCTTGGGCACGCCTGCGTTTTTTTCTATCACACCCAGAAAACGGCAGGTTTCCGCCCAGAAACGCCAGGTTCCTGTCAGTCAAGCAGCGGCTACATTGTGATTATGATCTGTACGCAATTTCTGTCACTATTACCCCTCGCGCGTGCGCAATGCAAACGCTATGTATGTGCAGCCATTCAATAATCGCTTGCCTTGCAATTTCTCTGAATAGCGAACCATGCTGAATTAGGCTCAAAGTTTGTTACATTAAAGAATATCGCTGCAATTTTTGCATCAGTTTCCCATCAAGCAATATCCTCTACTTTTCTCCATTGATGTAAAAATTGCAGTGATATTTTTTACTCTAAGGTAGTTTATTCAACATTAATTTGTCTTCACAAAAAGGACTGGGACTCCTTAACAGGTGGTACAATACACAATTTACTGTTGATACACTGTGTATATGGGAAGCAGTTAGTTTTCCGGCTTTTGGGAACCCGGCAGTCAGGATACCGACGCCAGAATCCCGACAGCCAACGGAATCCTGGCGGTCAGAATCCCGACCAGTGCCCAGAATCTCTACTCGGGGGGGGTCCACGCCACCCCACAAGCGGGAATAAATTATTGTGGTGAAGCGTGGCAAGCACAGCAAGCCCGCAAGGAGACACGGTGCACTCGCCATCGGGATCCCGTCTGTCTGGAGTTTCCGGCTTCGCCCTTATGACTGCCAGCATCCCAACCGTCGGGATTCCATACTGAATCCATGTATACTGTGTGAAGAAAAGCTGGGTACACACTGGATGATATATTGCCCGTTCACTTAAACGATATATAATTTACTGATCGGCGGGTGTATACAAATGATATATGTCTGTGAATGACATTGTTCACAGACATATCAAATCGGCCCGGCTACACAGCCAATGCCCAATATATATACAGATATATTGTGGCATCTTGCTGTCTGTATGGCTGACACATGCTGCTAACGCAATTGGTGCATCATTAGGTGGGCTGGATTATTTAAATGAATGCTGACAAAGTACCAGAGTCCTTATGGGGGCGTCAGCGTGGGACTGTATCTGCACACACTGGTGAGTTGGAGCAGTAAAAGTTCTGGTGTGACTGTGTTCAGCTCTATACTGTGAGACTGTGCTCTGACTCCATGAGGCAGCTCAGTATTGCATATGCGTATGAAGCGATCTGCATCCATCTCTGAATAAGGTCCTATCTGCAGGTCAGTCAATCTGCAGATAAATCTTTCAGGTGTGTACCCAGCCTAAGCACCACTGTGGCGCTTCCCCATGCTGCCTAGTTAATGCTGGGTACACACCTGGCTGATGAATAAACTGTGCGGCCGATCCGTCAACCTCTCTGATGATTGGTAAGTGCCAGGGACATGCAGTCAGGGGAGGCAGAGCCTCACCTATAATAATGATTTAAATAATACAAAGAAGATATTCTGTTTCAGATTCTGCTTCATAAATATCTGCTTTGTATTATTCTAATTTTCTGTGAAAATGCAGCCAAATCATTCAGGAGACAGTGGGAACTCTGCCTCCTGCTGAACATAGTAAAATGGCTGAAGTGGGGGGCGGGTCCAAGCCATGGGCAGTAAAAGCCCACTGACAGGGATGTGCCTTCAGCCCATATAAAACATGTCCCTGACAGGCAGATGTGATTGGACTGCAGATCCAGTGCTGGATCTACTGGGTAGTGTCAGTGTGACACGGCAGAGATCGCGGTCGTAAGTCATGTCGGGACCCAGTGGAAATAGTGGACATGATGGCAGGCTATTCTGCAGAGTTTGGCAGCGGTTCCCATTTCAAAAGCAGTTTTGCCAGCAGGGAAGATGCATGCAAGAGCTAGCAAACAGAGAAGACGCCGGAAGTACTGGTGGGCGGCGGCCATGCAAAAGAGCTTAAAGGCCGTCGGCCACCAGATGAAGAAACCAGAAACCCTTGGGGAGGCGGCCATATAAAAGAGAGTATAAGTGGCAGCCCCAGGTGAAGATGCTGTATCATAAATTTTGAAAATATTCAGGGGTAAATTTACTAAAGCTTCTAAAACTGAGATTTGCTGTCTATAATTGCTGTCTATAATTTCTCTATTGCCTTTAAGAAAATGATAGAGAGCATCTGACTGGTCGCTATGGACAACATCACCAATTATGTTTTAGAAGCTTTAGTAAATTTACCGCTCATTGACTTGTTTTTATTTTAATATGTTCATTACAGGCAGACTATTGGTACCAGCGGGCCCTTATTGCCTGGGCATGCTGGCACGTGTGATTCTTCAAGTGGCGGCATGCTGGGGCAGGCTTGCTGGGATCTGTAGGCAGCCTGTAAATAACCATAATATACCATGAACCCTGCACCTACCGCCACCAGGGGTGCGGGGCATAGCACTGGCTGGTTGTTGCTCAGTAGGGGGGCTCCAATTTTATTTTTTGGAGTCCCCACTTTCCGAGGAATTCCAGCCCTGGGCTGACCAGTTTGGGGGTGGTTAATGTGATGGCAGGGGGACCCCACACGGAGTGTCCCTCCTGCTATGGCATTATGCCCCTGATTGGTACAGCCTGATGCTGGTTTATTGTTAAATAAGGGGAACTCCACACTGTGTTTTATTTTTTTGTAGAGGGGGTGGGGTTTAATTAGTCAGTGCCTCCCCAGCCATTGACCTCACTGCACATCACTGGTAAGGGCATACACACTCACCTATTGTGACCTGATGTGTTTTGTCTAATGTCACACCTTGGTGGGCATTTACGTAAATGTGATGATGATGATGATGATGATGATGATGATAGGAATGCATAGGGAACAGCTGATTGGCTAAGAGCATGGGGATGGCACTCTCAGCCAATCCGCACTTCCCCAGTGAGCTCTCATTTCACGCGCTGTCCGCTGGGATCATGTTTTCATGTTTATATTTACCAAGATCTATGGATGGCTATATGGACCGAAGAGGAGGCTATTCAAGGATTTAGTAAGTACAGTATGTCAGTTTTTTGTTTTAAACTACAAATGTAGCCATGCTCATCTTTGCTGCGAAGCAGCTTGCTGCAACACAGCTTGCTGCATGGCATGCCAGGCTGTGACTATTCACAGACGCCAATCGCTCCATTAATCCTAAACCCTTTTCTCCTGACGCCTCCAATAGCATTCCCCCCCATACGCTTCCTGGATGACCACATCTCTGCCTATCCGCCCTCTGAGCTGCCTGCAGCTGTGCTACCCCCCCCCCCCCCCACCGTGTTGCCCAAACCTTATCCCTATGCCAAGCCTAAACTCCAGACCGCAATAAGCTCCACCGCTGGTACAGCTTTAAACATTCCCCGAAGCTCCGCCTATATGCCACTAAAGCTTCACCCCTCCTACTGTGATAAGCTTAGCTCCCCCTGGTTCATCCGCAGATGAACCCCCTTTGTCGCCTGAATCACTGCCCTTCGGCTGTTCTAAGCTCCACCCCATGGATCATCCGTACATGTCATCTGAAGCCCAGTAGATTCTCCCCCCCCTGTACTTATGTGCCACTGGTCTAGGCTCCAACATCTAGGAGGTGCCTGTTGGATATTGGGCATTACTGTGTGGGGCATAATGTGGTGCAATAATCATTAGTGTGTTGGGCATAATGTGCAGTGGGCATTAGTGTGTGGGGCATAATGTGGTGCAATGGGAATTACTGTGTGGGGCATAATGTGGCACGATGGACATTACTGTGTGAAGCGTAATGTGGCGTAATGGACATTATTGTGGTATGTAATGTGCCATATGGCATTACAGTATGGGGCATAATGTGGAGCAATGAGCATTACTGTGTGGGGCGTAATGTGGCACAATGGGTATTACTGTGTGAAGCATAATGTGGTGCAATGGGCATTACAGTGTGGGGCCCAATGTGGTGCAATGGGCATTACTGTGTGGGGCATAATGTGGGGTTCCGGTATGAATGGTCGACCATGTTATGGTCGACAGTCATTAGGTCGACCACTATTGGTCGACATTGACATGGTCGACATGGACGACACATGAAAATGGTCGACACATGAAAGGTCGACACATGAAAAGGTTTTTACTTTTTTTGGTGTCGTTTTTTGCGTAAAGTGACTGGGAACCCCAATTAGTGCACCGCATCCCCTCGCATGAACTGATCGCAGTGGCAGAGTAAGTCTCGAGCTGCTGAGAAACTGCTAAGAAATTTCTATTCGCAATTTTGCGAATCTTTCGTTCGCAATTCTGCTAAGCTAAGATTCACTCCCAGAGGGCGGCGGCTTAGCGTGTGCACTGCTGCGAAAAGCGGCTAGCGAGCGAACAACTCGGAATGAGGGCCTTTGTTAGCAGTTGGGCAAAACCATGTGCACTGCAGGGGAGGCAGATATAACATGTGCAGAGAGAGATAGATTTGGGTGTGGTGAGTTCAATCTACAATCTAAATGGCAGTGTAAAAATAAAGCATCCAGTATTTACCCTGCACAGAAACAAAATAACCCACCCAAATCTAACTCTCTCTGCAAATGTTATATCTGCCCCCCCCCCCCAGCAGTGCACATGGTTTTGCCCAACTGCTAAAAAAAATTCCTGCTGCGATTAACTTGGAATTACCCCCATAGTACAGTCTGACTGCATGCATAAACAGTTACTGCTAATAATTGTTATGCATGTCAATCATGATTCTGAACTTGCAAAACCAACTTGTCAAGCTATTAACCTATAGCAGTCCCCTTTTCTGGAACTGCCAGCATTCATAGGTACTCAGTTACATTTAGGACTTATGCTCTGGGTAGTGTAGGCTCAAGAGGACTGACATGTGGCTAGGGGAACAGGTCACTCCAGGTAAAAAACAGACTTGGGGCTATATTTACTAAGGTCCCGATTTTGACCGATTTGGTGTTTTTTCTTCAAAGTGTCATCTCGGGAATTAATTTACTAAACTAAAATCTCGGCAGTGATGAGGGCGCATTCGTATTTTTTTGGAAGTCAAAGAAAAAAATACGAATGAATACACCATCGGTCAAATGCACCTGTTATTTTATACAACTCGGTAATTTACTAAAAATTCTAATTCACAAACACAGCCGGCAATAGCCAAACACTGCCGTGAAAAAATACAAATCGTAAAAAAAAGCAGTTTTAAAATAGACCTGCTTTTTTTTACCGTGTTCTGATAGGCATGCATGGATCCGTGAGATCCGTGCATGTTTATCAGTGGGACGGGGTGTGAAAGTATTAAAAATCAAGAAACAATTTGCGTGGGGTCCCCCCTCCTAAGCATAACCAGCCGGGGGACACTTTTATCTTGGTCCCTGCGGCCCTGGCATTAAATCACTAACTAGTCATCCCTGGCCGGGGTACCCTGGAGGAGTGGGAACCCCTTAAATCAAGGGGTCCCCCCCTCCAGCCACCCAAGGGCCAGGGGTGAAGCCCAAGGCTGTCCCCCTCATCCAAGGGCTGCGGATGGGGGGCTGATAGCCATAGTGTAAAAAAAAAGAATATTGTTTTTTGTAGCAGTACTACAAGTCCCAGCAAGCCTCCCCCGCAAGCTGGTACTTGGAGAACCACAAGTACCAGCATGTGGGGGGGAATGGATCCGCTGGTACCTGTAGTTCTACTACAAAAAAATACCCCCCAAAAAACAGAACACACACACCGTGACAGTAAATCTTTATTACATACATGCACACCTACATACACACATACTTACCTATGTTCACACGAGGCTCGGTCCACTTCTCCACGTAGAATCCATGGGATACCTGTAAATAAAATTATACTCACACAATCCAGTGTAGCTCCGTCCTCTTTGTAATCCACATACTTGGCAAAAAAACAAACCGAAAAACCCAATCCACGCACTGAAAGGGGTCCCATGTTTACACATGGGACCCCTTTCCCCGACTGGCGGGACCCCCCTTGACTCCTCTCAAAGAGGGTCCCTTCAGCCAATCAGGGAGCACCACGTCATGGCACTCTCCTGATTGGCTGTGCGCTCCTGAGCTGTCAGTCAGGCTGCGCACTGAAGATACAATGTAGCGCATATGCGCTCCATTGTATCCAATGGTGGGAACTTTGCGGTCAGCGATTGAGGTTACTCGCGGTAAACCGCTGACCGCAAAGTTCCCACCATTGGATACAATGGAGCGCCTATGCGCTACATTGTATCTTCAGTGCGCAGCCTGACTGACAGCTCAGGAGCGCACAGCCAATCAGGAGAGTGCCATGACGTAGCGCTCCCTGATTGGCTGAAGGGACCCTCTTTGATATGAGTCACGGGGGGTCCCGCCAGTCGGGGAAAGGGGTCCCATGTGTAAACATGGGACCCCTTTCAGTGCGTGGATTGGGTTTTTCGGTTTGTTTTTTTGCCAAGTATGTGGATTACAAAGAGGACGGAGCTACACTGGATTGTGTGAGTATAATTTTATTTACAGGTACCCCGTGGATTCTATGTGGAGAAGTGGACCGAGCCTCGTGTGAACATAGGTAAGTATGTGTGTATGTAGGTGTGCATGTATGTAATAAAGTTTTACTGTCACGGTGTGTGTGTTCTGTTTTTTTGGGGGGTATTTTTTTTGTAGTAGAACTATAGGTACCAGCGTGCCCGTTTCCCCCCGCATGCTGGTACTTGTGGTTCTCCAAGTACCAGCTTGCGGGGGAGGCTTGCTGGGACTTGTAGTACTGCTACAAAAAACAATATTCTTTTTTTTTTTTTTACAAAATGGCTATCAGCCCCCCATCCGCAGCCCTTGGATGGGGGGACAGCCTCGGGCTTCACCCCTGGCCCTTGGGTGGCTGGAGGGGGGGACCCCTTGATTTAAGGGGTTCCCACTCCTCCAGGGTACCCCGGCCAGGGGTGACTAGTTAGTGATTTAATGCCAGGGCCGCAGGGACCAAGATAAAAGTGTTCCCCGGCTGTGGCATTATCTCTCTGACTAGTGGAGCCCGGTGCTGGTTCAAAAATACGGGGGACCCCTACGCTTTTTGTCCCCCGTATTTTTTGCACCAGGACCAGGCGCAGAGCCCGGTGCTGGTTGTTAAAATATGGGGGAACCCCTGTCAATTTTTCCCCCATATTTTTACAACCAGGACCGGCTCAAAGAGCCCGAGGCTGGTTATGCTTAGGAGGGGGGACCACACGCAATTTTTTCTTGATTTTTAATACTTTCAGATTTTTTTTAAAGGTGCACAATGAAGCCCTGCACGGATCTCACAGATCCGGCCGAGCTTCATTGTGTTAATTTTGGCAGTGTTTTACTATTCACTCCCGTAAACACTGTCCGAAAATACGAATGACATCGACATCGGAAAAAACAAAAATGCAGAATACAACATCATAGTAAATGAGGCGTACAAAATTCAAAAAGTTGCAAATTCACACATTCGATGTCATTCGTGTTTGAACTTTAACCTAATTCAGAAAAATACGAATTTTAGTAAATATACCCCTTGGTAAATGTACCTGGTAAGCAGGAAGAACTGGCTGAAACTGGTAGCTGAATGCAGTAGAGCTGAGCAAGCATTCTGGGTAACACTGTAGAGATGATCAGGAATGCTGGATAGCACTGGCTGCAGAATGCTGTACAACTGATCAGTGCTAAATAGCACTGCAGAGCTGAGTAGGTATTATGGATATCACTGTAGGCACATGAGGAGTCCAACACAGGGGGGGAAATTTACTAAGATTCGTATTTTCCCGTTTCAGGTCAAAGTTCAATCACGAATGACATCGAAAGTGTAAAACTGCAACTTTTTGAATTTATTACGACTAATTTACTAAGCTGTCGTATTCGGGTTTTTCTTTTGTTCCGATGTCGATGTCATTCGTGGTTTTTTTTCTATTTTTACGGCAGTGATTAGCAAAACACTGCCGACTTTTTTACAATGAATCTCGGCCGGATCTGTGTGATCCGTGCTGGGGTTTATTTTTTTAGTTTTTTTTAAATTAAACACTGCAAAATATTTAAAAAAAAATTGCGTGGGGTCCCCCCTCCTAAGCATAACCAGCCTCGGGCTCTTTGAGCCGATCCTGGTTGCAGAAATATGGGGGGAAAAATGACAGGGGTTCCCCCATATTTAAGCAACCAGCATCGGGCTCTGCGCCTGGTCCTGGTTCCAAAAATACGGGGGACAAAAAGAGTAGGGGTCCCCCGTATTTTTAAAACCAGCACCGGGCTCCACTAGCTGGACAGATAATGCCACAGCCGGGGGTCACTTTTATATAGTGCCCTGCGGCCGTGGCATAAAAAATCCAACTAGTCACCCCTGGCCGGGGTACCCTGGGGGAGTGGGGACCCCTTCAATCAAGGGGTCCCCCCCCCCAGCCACCCAAGGGCCAGGGGTGAAGCCCGAGGCTGTCCCCCCCATCCAATGGGCTGCGGATGGGGGGGCTGATAGCCTTTGTTGTAAAAGAAAAGATATTGTTTTTAGTAGCAGTACTACAAGTCCCAGCAAGCCTCCCCCGCATGCTGGTACTTGGAGAACCACAAGTACCAGCATGCGGCGGAAAAACGGGCCCGCTGGTACCTGTAGTACTACTACTAAAAAAATACCCAAAAAAACACAAGACACACACACCGTGAAAGTATAATTTTATTACATACATACACACATACATACATACTTACCTTATGTTCCCACGCAGGTCGGTCCTCTTCTCCAGTAGAATCCAAGGGGTACCTGTTGAAGAAATTATACTCACGAGATCCAGGGGCCCAGGGTCCTCGGAGAAATCCTTTGTAATCCACGTACTTGAAAAAAAAAAAAAAACCGCTTACCCGAGCCACGCACTAAAAGGGGACCCATGTTTGCACATGGATCCCCTTTTCCCGACTGCCAGAAAACCCACTCTGACTTCTGTCTAAGTGGGTTTCCTCAGCCAATCAGGGAGCGCCACGTTGTAGCACTCTCCTGATCGGCTGTGTGCTCCTGTCCTAACTGACAGGCGGCACACGGCAGTGTTACAATGTAGCGCCTATGCGCTACATTGTAACCAATGCTGGGAACTTTCTGCTCAGCGGTGACGTCACTTTAGGTCAACCGCAGGGCAGAAAGTTCCCACCATTGGTTACAACGGAGCGCATAGGCGCTACATTGTAACACTGCCGTGTGCTGCCTGTCAGTCAGGACAGGAGCACACAGCCGATCAGGAGAGTGCTACAACGTGGCGCTCCCTGATTGGCTGAGGAAACCCACTTAGACATCAGTCAGAGTGGGTTTTCTGGCAGTCGGGAAAAGGGGATCCATGTGCAAACATGGGTCCCCTTTTAGTGCGTGGCTCGGGTGTCCGATTTGTTATTTTTTTCAAGTACGTGGATTACACCTGGATTCCCCGAGGACCCTGGACCCCTGGATCTCGTGAGTATAATTTCTTCAACAGGTACCCCTTGGATTCTACTGGAGAAGAGGACCGACCTGCGTGGGAACATAAGGTAAGTATGTATGTATGTGTGTATGTATGTAATAAAATTATACTTTCACGGTGTGTGTGTCTTGTGTTTTTTTGGGTATTTTTTTAGTAGTAGTACTACAGGTACCAGCGGGCCCGTTTTTCCGCCGCATGCTGGTACTTGTGGTTCTCCAAGTACCAGCATGCGGGGGAGGCTTGCTGGGACTTGTAGTACTGCTACTAAAAACAATATCTTTTCTTTTACAACAAAGGCTATCAGCCCCCCCATCCGCAGCCCATTGGATGGGGGGGGGGGACAGCCTCGGGCTTCACCCCTGGCCCTTGGGTGGCTGGGGGGGGGACCCCTTGATTGAAGGGGTCCCCACTCCCCCAGGGTATCCCGGCCATGGGTGACTAGTTGGATTTTTGATGCCACGGCCGCAGGGCACTATATAAAAGTGACCCCCGGCTGTGGCATTATCTGTCCAGCTAGTGGAGCCCGGTGCTGGTTTTAAAAATACGGGGGACCCCTACTCTTTTTGTCCCCCGTATTTTTGGAACCAGGACCAGGCGCAGAGCCCGATGCTGGTTGCTTAAATATGGGGGAACCCCTGTCAATTTTTTCACCATATTTCTGCAACCAGGATCGGCTCAAAGAGCCCGAGGCTGGTTATGCTTAGGAGGGGGGACCCCACGCAATTTTTTTAGAAAAAATAAGCACTTTCCCACCCCTTCCCACTGATATACATGCACGGATCTCATGGATCCGTGCATGCCTATCCAATCACGAATAAAAAAAAAAGGTCTGTTTTTTTTTAGCACTTTTTTACGAGTTGTAATTTTTCACGGCAGTGTTTGTTTTTTTTTTGCTTTGCACTTCTTAGTAAATGACCGAGATTCATACTTAAACAGCCGCGTTTTGACCGATGGTGTATTCATTCGTAATTTTTTTCTTGGACTTCCAAAAAATTTCGAATGCCCTCATCACTGCCGTGATTATTGCTTAGTAAATTACCGAGATGACACTTTGATGAAAAAACGGCATCTCGGTCAAAATCGGGAGCTTAGTAAATTTACCCCAGGGAGTCTGAGCAAGAGTAAAAATCCAAGTGTTCACTAGGACAGACAGGACCAGACTGATTACAACCAGCATAGTAACATTTGTGGTCATTCCGAGTTGATCGCTAGCTGCATTCGTTCGCTGTGCAGCGATGAGGCAAAAAAACGGCACTTCTGCGCATGCGGCGCAATGCGCATGTGCGAAGTATTATTACAACGATCGATGTAGTTTACACACAAGGTTTAGCTAAGCTTTTCAGTCGCACTGCTGGCCGTAGAGTGATTGACATGAAGTGGGCGTTTCTGGGTGTCAACTGACCGTTTTCAGGGAGTGTTCGAAAAAACGCAGGCGTGCCAGGAAAAACGCAGGCGTGGCTGGGCGAACGCAGGGCGTGTTTGTGACGTCAAAACAGGAACTGAACAGTCTGAAGTCATCGCAAGTGCTGAGTAGGTATTGAGCTACTCTAAAACTGCACAAAAAAACTTTGCCGCCGCTCTACGATCCTTTCGTTCGCACTTCTGCTAAGCTAACATACACTCCCAGTGGGAGGCGGCATAGCATTTGCACGCTGCTAAAACAGGATTTTAATACCTACCGGTAAATCCTTTTCTCCTAGTCCGTAGAGGATGCTGGGGACCACTTCAGTACCATGGGGTATAGACGGTTCTGCAGGAGCCATGGGCACTTTAAGACTTTTTCAGAGTGTGAACTGGCTCCTCCCTCTATGCCCCTCCTCCAGACCTCAGTATAGGAACTGTGCCCAGGGAGACGGACATTTCGAGGAAAGGATTTACTTTTTTTAGTTAATGGTGAGATTCATACCAGCTCACACTTCAACCATGCCGCACACATGGCATTCAACAAAATACAGGCATGAACATTACAGCAACCGTGCTGAAAACATTTTTAACAAATTAACAACTGCAGGTAAACAACGCACTGGGCTGGGTGCCCAGCATCCTCTACGGACTAGGAGAAAAGAATTTACCGGTAGGTATTAAAATCCTGTTTTCTCATACGTCCTAGAGGATACTGGGGTCCACTTCAGTACCATGGGGTTATACAAAAGCTCCAGTACGGGCGGGAGAGTGCGGATGACCCTGCAGCACCGATTGACCAAACTGTAGGTCCTCATCGGCCAAGGGGTCAAACTTGTAAAACTTAGCAAACGTGTTTGCCCCTGACCAAGTAGCTGCTCGGCAAAGTTGTAATGCCGAGACCCCCCGGGCAGCCGCCCAGGACGAGCTCACCTATCTAGTAGAATGGGCAGTCACCGAATTCGGTAACGGCAATCCTGTCGTGGAATGAGCGTTCTGAATCGTACCTCTGATCCAGCGCGCAATAGTCTGCTTAGAAGCAGGACACCTAATCTTGTTGGGAGCATACAAGACAAACAGCGCCTCTGTTTTTCTTATCCGAGCCGTTCTGGCGACATAGATTTTCAAAGCCCTGACCACGTCCAGAGACTTTGAAGCAGTGAAGGTGTCAGTAGCCACTGGCACCACAATAGGTTGGTTTATATGGAAAGAAGAAACCACCTTTGGAAGAAATTGCTGAGGAGTTCGTAACTCAGCCCTATCTTCATGGAAAACCAAGTAAGGGCTCTTGTGAGACAAGGCCCCTAACTCAGACACCCTCCTTGTGGATGCCAAGGCCAACAGCATGACCACTTTCCAAGTGAGAAATTTTAACTCTATCTCCTGGAGAAGTTCAAACCAATCCGATTGAAGGAATCGTAACATCACGTTAAGATCCCATGGTGCCACAGGAGGCACAAATGGAGGTTGGATGTGTAGCACCCCTTTCACGAATGTCTGAACTTCTGGAAGGGAGGCCAATTGTTTCTGAAAGGAAACGGACAAAGCCGAAATCTGGACCTTGATTGAACCCAATCGGAGGCCTGCATCCACACCCGCCTGGAGAAAATGGAGAAAACGTCCTAACTGAAACTCTTCTGTTGGAGCCTTCTTGGTTTCACACCAAGACACATATTTTCTCCAAATACGGTGGTAATGTTTAGACGTTACTCCTTTCCTGGCCTGAATAAGAGTGGGAATGACTTCTTTGGAAATACCCTTTCGGGCTAGGATCCGGCGCTCAACAGCCATGCCATCAAACGTAGCCGCGTTAAGTCTTGATACACGCATGGCTCCTGCTGCAGCAGGTCCTCGCGGAGAGGAAGAGGCCGAGGATCTTCTATGAGCAACTCCTGAAGATCTGGATACCAAGCCCTCCTTGGCCAGTCTGGGACAATGAGGATTGCTCGTACTCCTGTTCTTCTTATTATTTTGAGAACTTTTGGTATCAGTGGAGGTGGAGGGAAGACATATACCGACCGAAACACCCACTGGGCCACCAGTGCATCCACTGCTATTGCTTGAGGGTCTCTCGACCTGGAACAATATCTCTGAAGCTTCTTGTTGCGACGAGACGCCATCATGTCTATTTGAGGAATTCCCCAAAAACCTGTCAACTCTGCGAAGACTTCTTGGTGGAGGCCCCTTTCTCCTGGATGGAGATCGTGTCTGCTGAGGAAGTCTGCTTCCCAGTTGTCCACACCCAGAATGAAAATTGCTGACAGAGCTCTTGCTTGTCTTTCTGCCCAGCGGAGGATCTTTGACACTAGAACATTTATGTGAAGACAAGTTTCTTGACTTGACCATCTTCCTTGAAAGCTTTCCCCCGTGTGACAGCTCCCCAGCCTCGGAAACTTGCATCCGTGGTCACCAGGATCCAGTCCTGAATCCTGAATCTGCGTCCCTCTAGTAGGTGAGAACTGTGTAGCCACCACAGGAGCGAAATTCTGGCTTTGGATGACAGGATTATCCTCTGATGCATGTGTAGATGGGATCCGGACCACTTGTCCAACAGGTCCCACTGGAATACTCTGGCATGGAATCGGCCAAACTGTATGGCCTCGTAGGCCGCTACGATCTTTCCCAACAACCGAATTCATTGATGAATCAACACTCTTGTTGGTTTCAGGACTTGTTTGACCATTCTATGGATTTCCAGAGCCTTTTCTCCTTGAAGAAATACCCTCTGTACTTCTGTGTCCAGTATCATCCCCAGAAAGGACAATCTTGTCGTCAGTTCCAATTGTGACTTTGGAAAATTTATGATCCAACGGTGATGTTGAAGTATTGTGCAATATGTTGCACCAGCTTTTCTTTGGACCTCGCTTTTATCAGGAGATCGTCCAGGTAAGGAATTATATTGACTCCTTGCTGTCGAAGGAGGACCATCATCTCTGCCATTACCTTGGTGAACACCCTCGGAGCCGTGGAAAGTCCGAACAGCAACGTCTGAAATTGGTAATGCCAATCCTGCACTGCGAATCTCAGATAAGCTTGATGCGGAGGATAAATGGGAACATGTAAGTAGGCATCTTTTATGTCCACTGACACCATGAATTCCCCCTCCTCCAGACTGGAAATCACTGCCCTCAGAGATTCCATCTTGAATTTGAACCTTTGCAGGTAGAGATTCAGATTTTTCAGGTTTAGGATTGGTCTGACCGAGCCGTCCGGCTTCGGAACTACAAATAGGCTTGAATAAAACCCTTCTCCTTGTTGTGACAAGTGAACCAGGACAATGACTTGATCCTGACACAATTTTTGCATTGCTGCTGCTACTACTTCCCTGTCTGGAAGAGAAGCTGGTAAGGCCGATTTGAAAAATCGGCCTGGGGCAACATCTTGAAACTCGAGTTTGTACCCGTGGGACACTATTTGTAAGATCCATGGGTCCTGGCCGGATTGAACCCAGAACTGACTGAAAAGTTTCAGATGTGCTCCCACCTGAGCGGACTCCCGCAAGGGAGCCCCAGCGTCATGCTGAAGATTTGGCAGAAGCAGGGGTTGATTTCTGCTCCTGTGATCCCGGAGACGCTGCAGACTTTTTTCCTTTTCCCCTTCCTCTTCCTGCAAAGAAAGGGGAACCTGTACCCTTTTTGTATTTATTGGGCCGAAAGGACTGCATCTGAGAGTGATGTGTCTTTTTTGCCGGCGCAGGAGCATAAGGCAAGAATGTCGATTTACCTGCAGTAGCCGCAGAAACTAAAGTATCCAGCCCATCTCCAAACAAGGTCTCACCTTTATACGGGAGAGCCTCCATATTTCTTTTGGAATCTGCATCAGCATTCCATTGGCGAATCCACAACGCCCTCCTTGCTGAAATAGCCATGGTAGCGGCTTTTGATCCCAAAAGCCCAATATCTTTCATGGCCTCTAGCATATATGCAGCAGCGTCTTTGATATGACCCAACGTTAGGAGAATCTCGTCTTTATCTATTGTGTCAATCTCTGATGACAAGTTTTCTGACCATTTTTCAATAGCACTACTTACCCACGCACAGGCAATGGTAGGTCTGAGTAGTGTCCCATTGGCCACATAAATAGATTTTAACGTAGTCTCTAACTTGCGGTCTGCCGGCTCCTTTAGGGAAGCCGTCCCAGGCGCTGGGAGAATCACCTTTTTAGTTAAACGTGACAGGGCACTGTCTAAAACGGGGGGTGACTCCCACCTTTTCCTGTCCACTGCCGGGAAAGGATAAGCTACCTGAATTCTTTTGTGAATCTGACATTTCTTTTCAGGGTTTACCCAGACTGTCACAATCCCATGTAGTTTCTACTCCATGCCTGGGGTGGCGCTCTCTGCTCTGGTGTTCAGAGTTCTGCTCTGTATCTGCATCTTGATTAGTAGCTGCTACCACAGCTGTGAGCAGCACCTGTACTCACTACTTAGGCCAGCCACACAGGCTCCCTGGTGCCAGTTCATCAAGTCAAGATTGTTACAGCTCCTGGTCCTGGTCATGCTGATCTCTGCTGCTAAATCGACCAAAGAACTGCCAGTGCTCTTGTTCCCGGCGAGTTTCTCCGCAGTCTACCCCAGTGTCTCCGGTGCTTCCAGCATTAACTGCTGCACAGCTTCCAGCGTTCTCAAGCAGCTTCTGGACTTTAATGTGTCTCGGTCATCAGCGTGCTGGGAGTCAGTGTCTGCATCAGAGTCTTTAATTGTTATTTTCAAGTTCCTGGAATCATCAGCGTCTTCAGTCACCGTGTACTACTCTGCAAACCATCAGTGTCTTTAATTGTTATTTTCAAGTTTCTAGAATCATCAGTGTCTCCAGTCACCGTTTGCTACTCTGCAAACCATCAGTGTCTTTAATTGTTATTTTCAAGTTCCTGGAATCATCAGCGTCTTCAGTCACCGTTTACTACTCTGCAAACCATCAGTGTCTTTAATTGTTATTTTCAAGTTCCTAGAATCATCAGTGTCTCCAGTCACCGTTTACTACTCTGCAAACCACCAGTGTCTTTAATTATTATTCTCAAGTTCCTGGAATCATCAGCGTCCTCAGTCACCGTTTACTACTTTGCAAATCACCAGTGTCTTTAATTATTATTCTCAAGTTCCTGGAATCATCAGCGTCTTTAGTCACCATTTACTACTCTGCAAACCACCAGTGTCTTTAGTTATCATTCTCAAGTTCCTGGAATCATCAGCGTCTCCAGTCACAATTTACTACTCTGTAAACCACCAGTGTCTTTAACCATTATTCTTAAGTTCCTTAACTCATCAGCATCTTCAGTCACCATTTACAAGTCTGCAAATCACCAGTGTCTTCAATCATCATTTACAAGTTCCTTAACTCATCAGCATCTTCGGTCACCATTTACAAGTCTGCAAATCACCAGTGTCTTCAATCATCATTTACAAGTTCCTTAACTCATCAGCATCTTCAGTCACCATTTACAAGTCTGCAAATCACCAGTGTCTTAAATCATCATTCACAAGTTCCTTAACTCATCAGCACCTTTAGTCACCGTTCACAAGTTTACAAATCATCAGTGTCATCCTGTGTTCCAGTTACAGTGCAATCCTGCAACCCTGGTACGTGCATACTCTACCACAGTCTACATCATTCTCATGTACTCACAGTTTCCTGGCATCCCATGTCCCCTCAGTTTTCCCTTTGTGTTCTCTAGTTATTCCTGCTTTATATTTATTGTTTACAGTTGTACGTTGCTTTAATAAACTAGTTATTATTCCGTGAACCTCAGTCCCTGCTAATATGTTTTCACACTGGGAGATCCAAACGAATTCTGACAGTATGAACTGACCAAAAACAAACAGCAGGGGAGATAATTGCAGTCTGCCTGAGGGAGTTTTCTCACAGCTCGTTAACCCCTCAGCTCCCGTGACATCACCTTCTTTAGATTTGTTACAACTGGGGGTTTTAAAGGAGCAGTTAGACCAGCTACAGACTTTAGTGTCCGGTATTCTATGCGTTCTTCCTGAATTCCTGGGGAGACTGGTGGACCCCAGTAAAATAGCTCCAGAAAAGGAGTTTTCTTCTGACCCATGGACTAGGCATGATAGGGGCACCTCTCCTCCTCAGACAAGAGGCAAGTTCCAAAGTTTCCCTCGACCTAGCCTCTCTGAAACAGAACGCCAGTATCGAAGAGACTATAAACTTTGCCTGTATTGTGGGGGTCAAGGACATTTTATTTTAACCTGTCCCATTCGAAAACCAAGAAATGAGGGCAGAGTGTATCTCCAATCTTTAAATACCATCTGTCACAAAACTGGTCTTCCACCTAGAGTTTCCAAGCCTGTCGCCCCAGGAGGGGGTTCTTCAGAGTGTCCAGCCCCAAGAAGGGGTTCTTCAGAGTATCTTGCCCCAAGAAGGGGTTCTTCAGAGTGTCCAGCCCCAGTGAGGGGTTCGGAGCGTCCAGCCCCAAGAGGGGGTTCTTCAGAGCGTCCAGCCCCAAGAGGGGGTTCTTCAGAGCGTCCAGCCCCAGTGAGGGGTTCAGAGCGTCCAGCCCCAGTGAGGGTTTTTTCAGAATGTCCAGCCCCAAGAGGGGGTTCTTCAGAGCGTCCAGCCCCAGTGAAGGGTTCAGTGCGTCCAGCCCCAGGAGGGGGTTCTTCAGAGTGTCCAGCCCCAGGAGGGGGTTCTTCAGAGGGTCCAGCCCCAGGAGGGGGTTCCAAGGGTCCAGCCCCAGGAGGGGGTTCCGAGGGTCCAGCCCCAGGAAGGGGATCCGAGGGTCCAGAGCCAGAGGGTCTACAGAGTGCTGCCCAGCCAGAGGGTCTACAGAGTGCTGCCCAGCCAGAGGGTCTACAGAGTGCTGCCCAGCCAGAGGGTCTACAGAGTGCTGCCCAGCCAGAGGGTCTACAGAGGGCTGCCCAGCCAGAGGGTCTACAGAGGGCTGCCCAGCCAGAGGGTCTACAGAGGGCTGCCCAGCCAGAGGGTCTACAGAGGGCTGCCCAGCCAGAGGGTCTACAGAGGGCTGCCCAGCCAGAGGGTCTACAGAGGGCTGCCCAGCCAGAGGGTCTACAGAGTGCTGCCCAGCCAGAGGGTCTACAGAGTGCTGCCCAGCCAGAGGGTCTACAGAGTGCTGCCCAGCCAGAGGGTCTACAGAGTGCTGCCCAGCCAGAGGGTCTACAGAGTGCTGCCCAGCCAGAGGGTCTACAGAGCGCTGCCCAGCCAGAGGGTCTACAGAGCGCTGCCCAGCCAGAGGGTCTACAGAGCGCTGCCCAGCCAGAGAGCCTTCAGAGCGCTGCCCAGCCAGAGAGCCTTCAGAGCGCTGCCCAGCCAGAGAGCCTTCAGAGCGCTGCCCAGCCAGAGAGCCTTCAGAGCGCTGCCCAGCCAGAGAGCCTTCAGAGCGCTGCCCAGCCAGAGAGCCTTCAGAGCGCTGCCCAGCCAGAGAGCCTTCAGAGCGCTGCCCAGCCAGAGAGCCTTCAGAGCGCTGCCCAGCAAGAGAGCCTTCAGAGCGCAGCCCAGCCCCGTGAAGAGGGGGCTCTTGCCTCAGCCCAGCCCCGTGAAGAGGGGGCTCTTGCCTCAGCCCAGCCCCGTGAAGAGGGGGCTCTTGCCTCAGCCCAGCCCCGTGAAGAGGGGGCTCTTGCCTCAGCCCAGCCCCGTGAAGAGGGGGCTCTTGCCTCAGCCCAGCCCCGTGAAGAGGGGGCTCTTGCCTCAGCCCAGCCCCGTGAAGAGGGGGCTCTTGCCTCAGCCCAGCCCCGTGAAGAGGGGGCTCTTGCCTCAGCCCAGCCCCGTGAAGAGGGGGCTCTTGCCTCAGCCCAGCCCCGTGAAGAGGGGGCTCTTGCCTCAGCCCAGCCCCGTGAAGAGGGGGCTCCTGCCTTAGTTCAGCCCCGTGAAGAGGGGGCTCCTGCCTTAGTTCAGCCCCGTGAAGAGGGGGCTCCTGCCTTAGTTCAGCCCCGTGAAGAGGGGGCTCCTGCCTTAGTTCAGCCCCGTGAAGAGGGGGCTCCTGCCTTAGTTCAGCCCCGTGAAGAGGGGGCTCCTGCCGAAGTTCAGCCCCGTGACGAGGGGGCTTCTGCCTTAGTTCAGCCCCGTGACGAGGGGGCTTTGAGCATTATGTCAATTTCAGAAGAAGAATCTAGCACTCTCGTTTCTCACAACACAGGCCATATATCTAGACACATAGGCACTGTTGTAGTCCTGGGTTCCAATTCTACTACTAACTTGTAGGCTCACGATTTGGGTACAGCCCAGTCCCCCAGGACTTCCAGGAAGGACCAAATCCAAAAAGTACCATCCAAGCCTCTAATCCAAGTTCAGTTAGGATCATCATATATTTCTGACCAGTCTTCTGAAAGTCTGTCCCCTCATCAGTGTCCTGATGATCCATCTCCAGTGTTTCCAGAAAATCAAGTTTCCACTTCACAGAATTCATCCAACGCTCCATCTTTGGATTACTTTGATGGAGATTTAACGCAATACTACGCACTAGTTAATCGATATGTTTCTATGATGGAGACAGATCTTTCCCTCGGAATTACTCCATCCAACATAGTTAAACTTTTATTCCTGACCTTCAGAGGAGAAGCCGCGGCTTGGGCTAGTCCACTAATTGAGACCAATGACCCAGTTCTTCTTAATCTTGTGGCCTTCAGTGAAATGGTAATTAAGAAATTCAATTCATGGTCTTACCAGTCTTCAGTCCCAAATGAGGTTCCTGCCCAGCCGGGGTCATCCAAGGTTCCTATCTATCTTGATTCATCCGAGAATCCTGTTGCCAGCTTTGAGACTCCAGCAATCAGCTTACCTGTTGGTTTTCTTCAGCTCCAGTCTATTGTTCCTACTGGGAAATCCACAAAAAGGAGAAAGAAGAAAAAGGGAAAATCTAAGTTGAAAGCCTCTGTTGGACTTCCTTTGCAGCATGAGGATACCGTGATATGCCCTCTACCTTTTGATTCAGACTCTGACATGTGTTGAGCGTCTGGAATCCGCTCCTTAGGGAGGGGGTACTGTCACAATCCCATGTAGTTTCTACTCCATGCCTGGGGTGGCGCTCTCTGCTCTGGTGTTCAGAGTTCTGCTCTGTATCTGCATCTTGATTAGTAGCTGCTACCACAGCTGTGAGCAGCACCTGTACTCACTACTTAGGCCAGCCACACAGGCTCCCTGGTGCCAGTTCATCAAGTCAAGATTGTTACAGCTCCTGGTCCTGGTCATGCTGATCTCTGCTGCTAAATCGACCAAAGAACTGCCAGTGCTCTTGTTCCCGGCGAGTTTCTCCGCAGTCTACCCCAGTGTCTCCGGTGCTTCCAGCATTAACTGCTGCACAGCTTCCAGCGTTCTCAAGCAGCTTCTGGACTTTAATGTGTCTCGGTCATCAGCGTGCTGGGAGTCAGTGTCTGCATCAGAGTCTTTAATTGTTATTTTCAAGTTCCTGGAATCATCAGCGTCTTCAGTCACCGTGTACTACTCTGCAAACCATCAGTGTCTTTAATTGTTATTTTCAAGTTCCTGGAATCATCAGCGTCTTCAGTCACCGTTTACTACTCTGTAAACCACCAGTGTCTTTAATTATTATTCTCAAGTTCCTGGAATCATCAGCGTCCTCAGTCACCGTTTACTACTTTGCAAATCACCAGTGTCTTTAATTATTATTCTCAAGTTCCTGGAATCATCAGCGTCTTTAGTCACCATTTACTACTCTGCAAACTACCAGTGTCTTTAGTTATCATTCTCAAGTTCCTGGAATCATCAGCGTCTCCAGTCAGCATTTACTACTCTGTTAACCACCAGTGTCTTTAACCATTATTCTTAAGTTCCTTAACTCATCAGCATCTTCAGTCACCATTTACAAGTCTGCAAATCACCAGTGTCTTAAATCATCATTCACAAGTTCCTTAACTCATCAGCACCTTTAGTCACCGTTCACAAGTTTACAAATCACCAGTGTCATCCTGTGTTCCAGTTACAGTGCAATCCTGCAACCCTGGTACGTGCATACTCTACCACAGTCTACATCATTCTCATGTACTCACAGTTTCCTGGCATCCCATGTCCCCTCAGTTTTCCCTTTGTGTTCTCTAGTTATTCCTGCTTTATATTTATTGTTTACAGTTGTACGTTGCTTTAATAAACTAGTTATTATTCCGTGAACCTCAGTCCCTGCTAATATGTTTTCACACTGGGAGATCCAAACGAATTCTGACACAGACTCCCTCAAAGAGGGTGTTTAGCTCATGAGATGGAGGAAAAGTTACATTAATTCTCTTTTCTTTATAAAAATAAGCCTTCTCCTGAGGTAAAGGAGGGGCTTCTGTAACTTCTAAGACCTCCTTTATAGCAACAATCATGTACTGAATGTTCTTCACTATTTTTGGATCTATTCCTCTGGAATCACTAGTGTCGACACAGGAATCAGGGTCCGTGTCGGTATCAGTATGTACTATTTGTGCAAATGGTCTTTTATGTGACCCAGAGGGGTCTCCTGTGGATGAATAAGCAGAACTATTAAAAATCACATCTTCAACTGATTTTCTCCAGGTTTCTGCATGAGACTCAGACTTATCCAATCTCTTACTGATATGATTCACACTATCACATAATTCTTTCACCCATTCAGGCTCGTGGTGTACCGGCAGCGCCACCACATTACAACTCTGTGTCCATAAAATGGCTCCGTCAGGGGAAGAGCTCCCTACCTCAGACATGTCACACATGTGCACAAACACACCACAGACACTCTGGGGCTTATAGGGGACAGACCCACAGTAAAATCTGTCAGAAGGACACAGAAAGGATTAGCCAGTTCACAACTCAGCGCCAATATAAAATCCCTGTGAAAACTAAAATGTCCACAGAGACCTGTATCGCTTTTACAATGTCAAATTATACAATACAGCACCAAATATACTGTGCCCCCCCTTATTTACACCCTAATACTTGGTTCAGTAGTGGAGGAGGACCAGCGTTTCTTCTCCTGTAGCCTGAGTGGAGAAAATGGCGCTGAGCAGTGTGCTGGCTGACTGAGGAGGAAGCCTCGCCCCCGTAATGGCGCGTTTCTCCTCAGAAATTTTAACACTATTTTTTATACTGGCGGGCGCTAGGACTGTGCCTCAGCATCTAATGTCCCCCTTTAGCCAGTTTTGAGTAGATTTCATGCTGCCCAGGGCGCCCTGCCGTGCCTGTGTAATGGGTAGCATGGCGTGCAGTGTTCCCGCCCACTGCACGGTACCTTTTACCCGTCACGATGTCTGAAGAATCTTCTCTTCTGTACACTCACCTGTCTTCTGACTTCTGGCTCTGTAAGGGGGGTGACGGCGTGCTGTGGGAGTGAGCGCATAGCCGCAGCCAGTGTTCAGTACCCTTCAGGAGCTAATGGTGTCCTGCCAGCCAGAAGCAGAGCCATGGAACTATTTAGGAAGTTGGTTCCTACTTCTGCCCCCTATGTCCCACGAAGCAGGGAGACTGTTGCCAGCAGCCTCCCTGAAAATAAAATATCTAACATAAAGTCTTTTTTAGTGAAACTCAGTAGAGCTCCACTAGAGTGCAACCAGTCTGCCTGGGCACATTTTCTAAACTGAGGTCTAGAGGAGGGGCATAGAGGGAGGAGCCAGTTCACACTCTGAAAAAGTCTTAAAGTGCCCATGGCTCCTGCGGAACCGTCTATACCCCATGGTACTGAAGTGGACCCCAGTAGTGTAGGCTCAAGATGACTGACATGTGGCTAGGTGAACAGGTCACTCCAGGTAAACAACAGACTTGGTAAATGTACCTGGTAAGCAGGAAGAACTGGCTGAAACTGGTAGCTGAATGCAGTAGAGCTGAGCAAGCATTCTGGGTAACACTGTAGAGATGATCAGGAATTCTGGATAGCACTGGCTGCAGAATGCTGTACAACTGATCCGTGCTGAATAGCACTGCAGAGCTGAGTAGGTATTATGGATATCACTGTAGGCACATGAGGAGTCCAACACAGGGAGTCTGAGCAAGAGTAAAAATCCAAGTGTTCACTAGGACAGACAGGACCAGACTGATTACAACCAGCATAGTAACATTGGTGGTCATTCCGAGTTGATCGCTAGCTGCATTCGTTCGCTGTGCAGCGATGAGGCAAAAAAAAACGGCACATCTGCGCATGCGTATGCAGCGCAATGCGCACGCGCAAAGTATTATTACAACGAATGATGTAGTTTCACACAAGGTTTAGCAAAGCTTTTCAGTCGCACTGCTGGCCGTAGAGTGATTGACAGGAAGTGGACATTTCTGCGTGTCAACTGACCGTTTTCAGGGAGTATTCAAAAAAATGCAGGCGTGCCAGGAAAAACGCAGGCATGGCTGGGCGAACGCAGGGCGCAGAGCCATAACTAGGTGTGTGCCAGCGGTGAGTTGCCCACAGCGCATCTGCACTAAGGGCGCATCCGCTGGCACACACACAGAGCCGCACCAGTACCATATTTACTAAAAAGTTATGTCAGCAGACGCTCAGGACCCTGTGTACTGAGCTTGCGCCGCACGCCGCTCTCTCTCTTCTCCCCTTATCACAGTGTGCTGCGTGTGACGTGTCAGGGAGAGGAGCCACTGCCCACATGAAAAGAGCCAGTTGTGCGCCGAGTGGATTGCATCTGCCCCCCTCCCTGGGTCATCGGCTACTGTAAGCACCTCCTACCCTGGACCGTCAACCTCGCCCTCAACAACCACACTCCCGCCAGAGCAACAAGCATAGTTCTTTCCCTTCAGGGAGAGGCGCTGACAAGAAGATGGTACGCCAGCCGGATTTATGAATGGAAGGTGAGATGTGCACGGGCCGGAGGCGGATGAGGTGCTCGCTGCATTAGACGGTAGGCGGGGATACAGGGGTGAGTTTTGGGCAGCAGCGGTTGATGGTTCCAGTAAAGTGGGGGGGAATGAGGTGTGAGGGAAGGGGGGGATGTTTACTAGCGGTAGACAACGATTGTGGGTGGGGATGGGTTGGGGCAGGCAGTAGTGTGTGTGGTAGTTGTGGCCAATGGTTGGTCCTGGGTAGGGGGTGCATGAGGAGGTGGTGGTTGGGGGGGGGGGGGGGGGTAGTATATTTCTCTATATTATAAAATCATTCCCCATGTTAGTGTCAGTCACATCATGTAGCACAACATTTCTAGGCAAGTGTCAGTAGTTTTTTATTTTCACTTTATACAGTATGTAAACTTACATAATACTATCACTCTTGTTCAGGGCCATAACTAGGTGTGGGCAGAAGGTGCTTTGACCACAGCTCATTTGGCCTGTGGGCGCACCTTCCACATACACCCAGTTGGCCGCCCACCTCCTATTGCCGCTGTGTGCTCCGCTGACGGATGCTCTGGCCACTCCTCCTGCTCCCCTGTGTAGATCACTGACAGCCGCTGCGGCTGCTCCTCCCGCTCTCGCTTAGAGTGCTGAGTTCGCTCCTCCCACTCCCCTCTATAGATCACTGCCCCCACTGCTTCCGCTCCTGTTAAGAGCTCTGACATACGCTACAGCCGCTCCCACATCCCTGTATAAAGCACTGATGGCCCCTCTGTAAATAATGCGAGTATCTACACTCACACTACACTACAGTGCACTACACTACAATACAATACAGTACACTACACTACACTACACTACAGTACACCCTAAAGGTAAGGGGGAGGATGTAAGGGGCTCTACCTGGCATAATGTATATATGGGACTCTTCCTGATGTAATTTGTATAATGTGCTCTTCCTGGCGTAATGTCTACTACGGGCTCTACCTCGCGTTATGTGTATAATGGGCTCTACCTGGCGTAATGTATATAGGGCTCTTCCTGGCGTAATGTGTATAATGTGCTCTACCTGGCATAATGTGTATATGGGGCTTTACCTGGCGTTATGTGTCTATGTGATCTACCTGGCATAATGTGCTCTACCTGCCGTTATGTGTATAATGTGCTCTACCTGGCACAATATGTACAAGTGTCACTACTGTATGGTGTAATGTTAATTGGTACTATTATGTGGACACGCCCCTCCCTATGAACCCATGCCCCTAAACTTTTTGACACCCCCTCCGACGTACACTGCATATTTTAACTATGGGCGTGGGGGGGCTCCAATGCTGTTTCTTGCACACAGCGCTAAAATGTCTAGATACGGCACTGGCAGGGTGTGTTTGTGACATCAAAACAGGAACTGAACAGTCTGAAGTCATCGCAAGCACTGAGTAGGTATTGAGCTACTCTAAAACTGCACAAAAAAACTTTGCCGCCGCTCTGCGATCCTTTCGTTCGCACTTCTGCTAAGCTAAAATACACTCCCAGTGGGAGGCGGCATAGCGTTTGCACGGCTGCTAAAGACTGCTAGCGAGCGAACAACTCGGAATGACCCCCATAGTAACATAGTTAATGAGATTGAAAAGAGGCAAAAAGCCCATCGGGATCAACCTGTATTCTTTATTAAGCAGTGCATATTATAATTAGGGAAGCCAATCCCAGGCCATTTTTTCAATCCCGGGTATCGGGATTGAAAAATGGCCAATCCCGGGATTCCCGGGATACCCGGGATTGGCTTTTAAGTGTGTGGCCGCCCCCTCGCCCCGCCCGCCCTGCACACATTACTAACCATGTACCGCGGGCGGGCGGGGATATCCTCCTGCACGCCCTCTGTACTCAGCTGACGGCACAGCGTGACTTCATGCTGCACTGGGGGAGCCAGAAGGAGGAAGCCGGGCAGCGTCTGAGCGTCCCGTGGAGCATCCCACCGATCCCGGGATTGGCCACCATAATTATAATGCACCAGCCGAAATAATGGTTTCGTACCTATTGACTATTTTTTCGTATCACTCCCATATACATAATGTCAATATAATAAATGCTATAGCCTTGGATACTTTTCTCAGCTAGAAAACTGTCCAATCCGTTTTTAAATGCATTTACAGAGTCTGTCATTATTATCTTCTCCGGCAGGGAGTTCCAAATCCTTAATGACCTTACGGTGAAGAATCCTTTCCTACGTTGTGTACGGAATTTTCTCTCCTCTAGCCTCAGCGAGTGCCCACGTGTCCTATACAGACTTCTATTAATAAACAAAACCCCTGCTAACTCTTTGTATTGATCCTTTACATATTTGAAGTATTGATATCTCCTCTTAGTCTCCTCTTTTCAAGGGAATACATATTTAACCTAGTAAGCCTTTCCTCATACTCCAGTGTCTCTAGCCCTTTTATCAGCTTAGTAGCACGCCTTTGCACTCTTTCGAGTTCCGCAATATCTTTTTCATATGGTGCCCAAAATTGGACACAATATTCCAGATGCGGACGTACCAATGATTTATACACAGGCAGGATTACACCCTTGTCCCTTGAATCAATACCCCGTTTTATGCATGCAAGGACTTTACTAGCCTTCTTTGCTGCATTTTGACATTGTGTACTGTTATTAAGCCTATTATCTATGAGCACCCCCAAATCTTTTCCCACTACTGCTACCCCTATATTTTCCCCATTAAGTGTGTAGGATGCAAGTTTGTTTTTAACCCCAAAGTGCATAACTTTGCATTTTTCAATATTGAACCTCATTCCCCATTTAGACGCCCAGGTTTCAAGTTTAAGTAAGTCATTCTGTAGAGACTCCACATCGATTTCTGAATTAAGTACCTTACACAATTTGGTATCTGCAAAAATTGACACTGTGCTTCCCAGACCTGTTCCTAGATTATTAATAAATATATTGAATAGTAGCGGGCCAAGTACGGACCCTTGTGGTATTCCACTGACTACTGGTGCCCAGCTGGAGAACATTCCATTGACCACTACTCGTTGTACCCTGTTATCCAGCCAATTACCTATCCATATACAAATAGTATTTCCTAGTTCAAGTTCCCTTCATTTGATGATCAGTCTCCTGTGAGGCACTGTATCGAAGGCTTTTGCAAAATCTAAAAAGACAACATCCACTGCTTTGCCTTGGTCGAGATTATCGGTCACTTCTTCGTAGAAGATAATTAAGTTAGTTTGACACGATCTGTCCCTAACAAACCCATGCTGACTCTTGCTAATAAAATTAGCATTCTGCAGATAATCCTCTATGCTATCCCTCAAAATTCCTTCCAATAATTTACACACTATAGAGGTTATACTAACTGGTCTATAATTCCAAAAATTATTTTTAGATCCCTTTTTAAATAAGGGCACTACTTCTGCTATACGCCAATCCCTCGGTACCATACCTGATCTAACTGAACTATAAAAAAATCAAGTATAAGGGTTTTGCTAGCTGTGTCCTAAGCTCCATAATAACCCTTGGGTGAAAACCATCTGGGCCTGGTGATTTATTAATCTTTATGTTGCTTAGCCTCTTTAGGACTACTTACTCATTTAAACAAGCATCTAGCCAACAGTCATTACCTTCACTGTCGTTATGCACTACTATCACCTTCTGATCCTCCCTGGTGATTACGAATGAAAAAACTTGTTCAGTATATCCGCTTTTATTTTGTCATCATTTATCACTGCTCCCAGTTCATCTTTTAATGGGCCTACGTTCTCCTTTTTTAACCTTTTACTGTTTTTGTACTTTTTAGGATTGGCTTTACTAGTAGAGCCAGGGCGGAACCATCATAAAGGCTGAGCAGACAATTGTTATAAGTTCCTGATTACCTAAGCACAACTCTGTATACCGCTGCAAGATGCACCCTAACCAGGAGTCACACTGCAGCACACAATGGTGACACCCAGTTTGCACAGCTACCTAGTGCCAGGAGGCCAACTGAAACTAACAGGGCTAGCATTACCAGGGGTCTCTGTGGTGTGCTCACTCCAGATTTTATAAATAATTGCTAACAGAATAGTGAAGCTCTGTTAAAAGTGACCACAATAATGGATTGTCCCAAGTCTCTTGGGGAGATTCCACATCATGTTGATGAAGAAAACTAATGAGGATACACTCATTCAGGAAATGTTTATCAAGAGAAGAAAAAGCATACAAGTCATGCCCATGAATACAGTCTTGTAAATATCTTAAAATGGCTACAAGGTTATACTGAAGCATATGTGGAAAATTAATTTGCCCATTAGATTTTGGTTGCTAAAGTTTACAAGGCTAATAAAGGGACACTTTCTATTCCAAATAAACTTCCTGAGCAGTTTGTGCATAAGCTGCACATCTTTATTTGTCAGGAGGATTGGGAAAACCTATAGTAGGAACGTAAGGTGGAAAATGTCACATTAACATACCCGGTTTCTACTTACTGGGTCCAGCAGCACTGGTCCCTCGGGGCTCTGTTGCAGTTAGGTGTCCTCCTCACTGGCTCTCTCCTCTCCCCTGGCTGCTGCTGTTGCAGTTCTGCTCCGGTTGGCTTTGCTACTGGTGGCTGCGGCTCCTACTGTATAGGGATGAGTGTGCCACTGTTTTAAATTTAAAGGGGCAGGCGTGCCAATAGCATGACGTCCCATTGGCACAACATTTAGGGGGTAAGTCAGCTCTGATTGCTAGGCAGCAATTTTTGCTGTCCTGTGTTCAGATAATCGCCACCCACAGGGGGAGTGTATTTACGCTGTGCACGTGTGCGAACGCATGTGTAGCAGATCTGTACAAACTGATTTTGTGCAGTCTCTGTGCAGCCCAGAACTTACTCAGTCAATGCGATCACATCAGCCTGTTCGGGACCGGATTTGAAATTAGACTCCCTCCCTTCAAACGCTTGGTCCCGCCTGCATTTTTCCAGACACTACCTGAAAACGGTCAGTTGCCACCTACAAACGCCCTCTTCCTGTCAATATCCTTGCGAACGCCCATGCGAATGGATCTTTGCACAAACCCGTCGCTGACCGGCGAACCACTTTGCAGCCACCTGCTTCGCCTGTGCATTGCGGTGCATGCGCAGTTCGGATCTGATCGCCTGCTGTGCGAAAATGCACAGCAGTGATCAGATCTGAATTACCCCCTTTAACCACTCCCTATATAAGGGATTCTCTGGGAACCATCCGAGAAGAACTTCACCACGGCAACAATGGACCCATTGCTGCCCCAGGGAACAAGCACCGCCAGACCCAGTAAGAAGGAAATGGGCTCCAACATGCTGTGACAAATCGTTTAACAGGTTTAGGAATAATAGGTATAGGGAGGAAAATATGCTGGTAGTTTCCTATATGACTCTAAGGGGGTAATTCAATTGTTTGGGCGTCAAAATTTCCTGTCTAAACAGGACTGTTTAGATGCACAAATAATTGTCACAGATCAATTGTTGTTTGGGCGCACTAGCATATTACGCATGTTGCGCCCAAACAGTGTTTAGCGTGTAAAACAGCTAAAGCTGTCTAAAGTCCATCAGTCCCAAAGTGCAGGTTTTGCACACATTTTTTCTCACACCTCAAGAGGCTGCCAGAAAAAAGGTGTCTTTCATGGCACCCAAACGGCAGAACAACTGATGTGCTGCCGTCAGGCACCATCTAATGGTGGCCGCGAATACAACAATTTAAATCCCCCCTAAAAGTGTTGGCGTAAGGTCAGATTATAACAGTTTAAAGTAAATTCCAATAAAGTCATCTGGACCAGGTGTTATGGTCAGAGTTGCACTGGCCCATAGGGGTACAGTGAAACCCCCACGGTGGGCCCCACTGCCTGGTGTGTGTTTGTTTGTGTGTGACCACCTAACCCTTCTCCAGGAATCAGGTTCCAGACTATGCTTTTAAATTATACAATATACATGTTACCTTATAATGCACAAATCTTTGGTGTATTCTTTACAGCGCATTGCTGTTATTAATATGGTACATTATTATACGTGTACTAGTAGTATTTACTATATATATTTATCAAGGGACCCAGACTATGCACTAATGGTTAGCCAAACCTCTGTGGTGACTGGTCACACCCCTAAACATGGGCCGCTACCACTATATTCCCCTGGTGGGCCCTTCATGCCCCAGTCCAATACTGGTTATGGGAAGGAAGATACGGATTAGTGTCAAACAATTCCTTCTCTGTGACTTTTGCATACTCTACTGTATATCTCTTTGTAAATTTTATGAGGTTAGGAAAGCTGACCTATTTAAAGAATTTATCATGGAGAGTACTATCAACAGATATAGGTTCACATAAAACTGTATAAAAAAAATTGATAAAATCTCATAAATTTGTACAGTACTGTATATGAATCTTGTCCAAGGATGATAGTAGTAATAAACATACACTTCTTTCAAGGCGTAGCCTCTCCGATTTGTTACCCCGCCTTTAAAAGGTACATTTTGTATACTCTAAGCGATTTTGGTTTTAAATTGTAAGAAAAGTGTCCAATAGCAGTATTCATCGAAGGCATTTATGCAGGGTATCCTCCAATGGAAAGTCAGTGTATCTATCAAAGGCCTTTGCTACTCTCCTGAAAGGTTATGATATTGTATTGAGGGTTCTCACTAACCTCTTTGACGCCTTCCAGAACACATCAGATTATCCTAGTGTTCTAAATTATCATCAACAATATTAGCCCAAGAGATTGATAGGAGACAAAGTTGGTCAGCAGATAACAATGAGCCAGTAAGGATACCGAGCAAAACTTTGGTTATGGTCAGAAATGATGAGTTTAGCTATTTTTGATGAACGCACTTGGGAAATGAATGAGTTGGTTGTGAGAGCATTGCAAATAACCCAGAAGGGGCATAAGGTGCATAAATAATGACCAGGATATTATTGTTACTGTCTGTTTCATGGTCAACAATTAGAAAACCACCCTTGAGGCCGAGAACTGAAGCCAGTATTGTATAACCGTAAATCTTGGTGAATGAAATGGCCACCCCCGTACCTTACAACTATGGTGGCCAATCTCGGGATCGGTGGGATCCCGGGATTTTGGCCAAAATTTGCCCGGGATTAGGGCTTCCAATCCCGGGGATTTTAGGATTAGGAAACCCCTTTGGGTTTTTTTTAATGCCGGGCAGCGCTGAGTGTCCTCAAGAGGCTCAGATGCTGCCTGGTTCCCCCTGCTCATCTTCCCCTGCTCCCGGCTGTGCGCAGTGGCAGGCGGTGTGTGGCTGTCTGCGCAGCGTGACCTCTGACTTCACATCACGCTGCACAGACAGCTGCACACCGCCCTCCGCTCGGAACTCATCACCGGCATGCAACTCTGCAGTAGGTGGGCCCACCCTCCCACCTGATCAGATGGGTATTTTATTATGTGGTCTGGGCAGGGCGGGGGAGTGCGGGACAATGGCGGACATTGCAAGGGAACCAATCCCGGATATCCCGGGATTGATCATTTTTTAATCCCGATTCCCGGGATTGAAAAAATGGCCCGGGATTGGCCTCCCTACTTACAATTGTATGAGGTCAAAACACATTCCGCAACCCATCACACCCAAAGGGCAGAACCATCTCCCCGTACACAGGATGTCTCTTGAAGAAAGACTGACAATTGGTGGCACCTACGAAGATGAATTACTACTAATTTTCTTTTAATGGAGGATTTGGGGGCCATCAACTTTCCATTATACTAATCTGAAAAGAGGATTTTTAGATAGGAATGCATCTAAATGTAATTGAAAAGTCACCATCATCAACCCAACCAATTAGGGGAAAACAGCATCATTGCAGATAAATACCCTAAAATAAACAATAATGGTAATTAAACAATCTTTTGTCAAGAGAAGCTTTATAGCTTCATGGCTCCCCAGCAAATGTATCTGATAGAATGACAACTCTGGGGTAAACAATTGAAATGTAACAATGATAACAAAACAGCACTTCTTAGATACAATGTTTTTATTTTTTATTGCTAATAATGTTCAGTTGACAGCAGACAGAACCAAAAGAGTATCCCATTGGATGAATGCTCTAAAGTTAGATGCAAATTTATGACATAAAACAGAACGAAAGAACAAAAAGCCTTTTACAAAAAAATAATCAAATTATTTTTTTAAGTCCACATATAGTTGAACAAATTTGCATATTGGGGGTAATTCAGGTGTGGTTGTAGTAGCGTTACATGCAGCAAAGTACCAATTACTGGTACTTTGCGCATGTGTAGGACCCGTTCTGCACATACGCAAATGGGTCCTGCGACGACAGATGCAGATCGGCATTAGACAGTCAGTAATTGTCTGATGCCGTTTGGGGATGGGGATGGGGTTACAGCAGACTCTGTTTCTCCAAATGGAGGTGTGTTGCTGCCATTGCAGGGTAGTCCACATGCCTGGACATTGGCAGGCCCTTCCAACTATGGCCACTGCGCGGGGATGAGAGCGGCACGTTGGACCGGAAGATACTTAGGATCACAGCAGGTCTTTATTTTCTTTACTTTGAATATGTTTATCCGCTTAGTGCCCACCTGTCCTATATATCTGCTCTCAATGTTTGCTCTGGATCACTGGACTCACCTCTATGCTCTCCATTGTATTTTGTACACAGTAATTTTATGTCATTGTTATTCTACATTGGCTGCTCTATTTAATGAAGAACTATTATTTTTTGCTAAAGTATTTTCCATGCAATGCTTATTCGCACATTGTAATCAATTTAGTGCCTCGTCTGGTACTCTGCGCAGAATGAAAAATGCATGGTTCTGATATATGTACAATGATCTTGTACAGTATTTTATATCTCCCATTGTGTTATTAGTTCCAGGCATTACCTACTCTGCCATATGTAATCCTGCATAGTGCGCAGAAAATGGCTGCCTCACTTGGACCCTGCATGGGTAGGATGATTACTCCTGCAACTGGTCCCCAAAATGGCCACCAACCCCATTGTTGTAACTCCATGGTCTCTGCATTTCATGTAAAATCTTTTCTCTAACGTCCTAGAGGATGCTGGGACTCCGTAAGGACCATGGGAAATAGACGGGCTCCGCAGGAGACATGGGCACTTTAAGAAAGACTTTAGACTCTGGGTGTGCACTGGCTCCTCCCTCTATGCCCCTCCTCCAGACCTCAGTTTTTAGACTGTGCCCAGAAGACATGGGTGCACTGCAGGGAGCTCTCCTGAGTTTCCTGCTAAGAAAGCATATTTGTTAGTTTTTTTCTTATTTTCAGGGAGCACTGCTGGCAACAGACTCCCTGCATCGAGGGGCTGAGGAGAGAGGAGCAGACCCACTTAAATGATAGGCTCTGCTTCTTGCTTCTCGGCTACTGGACACCATTAGCTCCAGAGGGAGTGGAACACAGGTTCGTCCTGGGCGTTCATCCCAGAGCCGCGCCGACGTTCTCCTCACAGAGCCGGAAGAAAAGAAGAAAGAAGACTCTGAGGCGGCAGAAGCCTTACGGGTGCTTCACTGAGGTAACGCACAGCACTGCAGCTGTGCGCCATTGCTCCCATACGCCTCACACACTCCGGTCACTGTAAGGGTGCAGGGGGCAGGGGGGGCGCCCTGGGCAGCAATGAATACCTCTCCTATGGCAAACTGACCTATATACATGTACAGGTGGGCACTGTACATGTATATAAAAAAGCCCCCGCCATGTTTTACAAAGTTTGAGCGGGACAGAAGCCCGCCGCCAAGGGGGCGTGGCTTCTCCCTCAGCACTCACCAGCGCCATTTTCTCTCCACAGCACCGCTGAGTGGAAGCTCCCCGGACTCTCCCCTGCTTGACACACGGTGAAAGAGGGTTTTAAAGTAGAGGGGGGGCACATAATTGGCGATTATACATTACAACAGCGCTACTGGGTAAACATTCTGTGTTTTTCTCCGGGGTGATATAGCGCTGGGGTGTGTGCTGGCATACTCTCTCTCTGTCTCTCCAAAGGGCCTAAAGGGGAACCTGTCTTCAGAAAAGAGTTTCCCTGTGTGTGTGGAGTGTGTCGGTATGCTTGTGTCGACATGTTTGACGATGAAGGCTTGCCTAAGGAGGAGGGGGAGTGCATGAATGTCAGGTCGCCGACGGCAATGCCGACACCAGACTGGATGGATATGTGGAATGTCTTGAATGCTAATGTAAATTTATTGCATAAGAGATTAGACAAGACTGAGGCTAGGGATCAGTCAGGTAGTCAGACCATGCCTGTCCCAGTGGCACCGGGACCTTCTGGGTCTCAGAAACGCACATTATCCCAGATCACTGACACAGATACCGACACAGATTCAGATTCCAGTGTCGACTATGAGGATAAAAAATTACAGCCAAAAGTGGCTAAAGGTATTCGTTACATGATCATTGCTCTTAAAGAGGTTTTGCATATTACTGAGGAACCCCCTGTCCCTGACACGAGGGTACACATGTATAAAGAGAAAAAGCCTGAGATCACCTTTCCGTCCTCATTTGAGCTAAGTGAATTGTGCGAAAATGCTTGGGAATCTCCAGACAGGAGACTACAAGTTCCCAAAAGGATTCTTATGGCGTATCCCTTCCCACAAAAGGACAGGATATGATGGGAATCTTCGCCTAAAGTAGACAAGGCGTTGACACGATTATCCAAGAAGGTGGCACTGCCTTCCCAGGATACTGCTACCCTCAAGGATCCTGCGGATCGTAAGCAGGAAGTTACCATGAAGTACATTTACACACATTCTGGTACTATTGTTAGGCCAGCTATGGCATCAGCCTGGGTTTGTAGTGCTGTCGCAGCATGGACAGATTCCTTGTCTACGGAGATTGAGACCCTAGATAAGGATACCATTCTAATGACCCTAGAGCATATCAAGGATGCTGCGTTATATATGAGGGATGCTCAAAGAGACATTTGTTTACTAAGCTCCAGAATAAATGCGATGTCTATTTCTGCTAGGCGACTCTTGTGGACCCGACAGTGGACGGGGGATGCCGACTCAAAGCGGCATATGGAGTCGTTGCCTTACAAGGGGGAGGAGTTGTTTGGAGAAGGCCTCTCGGACCTTGTCTCTACTGCTACGGCTGGTAAATCGAATTTTTTACCTTATGTTCCCCCACAACATACTAAGAAGGCACCTCATTACCAAATGCAGTCCTTTCGTTCAAATAAAAGCAAAAAGGTACGGGGATCGTCCTTTCTTGCCAGAGGTAAAGGCAAGGGAAAAAAGCTGCACACAGCTAGTTCCCAGGAGCAGAAGTCCTCCCCTACGTCTGCAAAATCCACTGCATGACGCTGGGGCTTCCCTGGGGGGGTCAACTCAAGTGGGGGCACGTCTTCGATTTTTCAGCCACGTCTGGGTTCACTCACAGGAGGATCCCTGGACAATAGAGATTGTTTCTCAGGGATACAGGCTGGAATTCGAAGAGATGCCTCCTCGCCGGTTTTTCAAATCGGCTCTGTCAGCTTCTCCGTCAGAAAGGGAGTTAGTGTTAATTGCAATTCAAAAATTGTATCTGCAACAGGTGATAGTCAAGGTTCCTCTTCTCCAGCAAGGAAAGGGGTATTACTCAACCCTGTTTGTGGTTCCGAAACCGGACGGTTCGGTCAGACCCATTTTGAATCTGAAATCCCTGAACCTGTACTTGAAAAAGTTCACGTTCAAGATGGAATCGCTCAGAGCGGTCATCGCCAGCCTGGAGGGGGGGGATTGGATGGTTTCCCTGGACATAAAGGATGCTTACCTTCATGTTCCGATTCTTCTTCCTCACCAGGCGTTCCTGAGATTTGCGGTACAGGACTGTTATTACCAATTTCAGATGTTGCCGTTTGGGCTTTCCACGGCCCCGAGAATTTTCACCAAGGTAATGGCGGAAATGATGGTGCTCCTGCGCAAGCAGGGTGTCACGATTATCTCATACTTGGACGATCTCCTCATAAAGGCGAGATCGCGAGAGAAGTTACTGGACAGCGTGTCACTGTCTGTGAGGAAGTTGCAACAGCACAGCTGGATTCACAATATTCCGAAATCCCAGCTGGTTCTTACAACGCGTCTGACCTTTTTGGGCCTGATTCTGGACACAGAACAGAAAAAGGTTTTTCTTCTGATGGAAAAGGCTCAGGAGCTCATAGCTCTGGTCAGGAACCGATTAAAGCCAAAAAAGGTTTCAGTGCTTCACTGCACCCGTGTCCTGGGGAAGATGGTGGCATCGTACGAGGCCATCCCCTTCGGAAGGTTCCATGCGAGGACTTTTCAAAGGGATCTACTGGACAAATGGTCCGGGTCTCATTTACAAATGCATCAAAGGATCACCCTGTCTCCCATAGCCAGGATATCTCTCCTGTGGTGAATGCACAGTGCTCACCTCCTGGAAGGCCGCAGGTTCGGCATTCAGGACTGGATCCCGGTGACCACGGACGCAAGCCCCCGAGGTTGGGGAGCAGTCACACTGGGAAGAAATTTCCAAGGTCTCTGGTCAAGTCTAGATACTTGTCTCCACATCAACGTCCTGGAGTTGAGGGCCATATACAACGGCCTACGTCAAGCGGAGGCATTACTTCGGGACAAACCGGTTCTGATTCAGTCGGACAATGTCACAGCAGTGGCTCATGTAAACCGCCAAGGCGGCACAAGGAGCAGAGTGGCCATGGCAGAAGCAACCAGGATTCTTCGCTGGGCAGAGAATCATGTAAGCGCACTGTCTGCAGTGTTCATCCCGGGGGTGGACAACTGGGAAGCGGACTTCCTCAGCAGACACGACCTGCATCCGGGAGAGTGGGGACTTCATCACGAAGTCTTCGCACAGATCGCGGGTCGGTGGGGACTGCCTCAGATAGACATGATGGCGTCCCGTCTCAACAAAAAGCTAAAGCGATATTGCGCCAGGTCAAGAGACCCTCAGGCGGTAGCTGTAGACGCTCTGGTGACACCATGGGTGTTCAGATCGGTCTATGTGTTCTCTCCTTTGCCTCTCATACCCAAGGTGTTGAGAATAATAAGGCATAGAAGAGTGAGAACAATCCTCATTGTTCCAGATTGGCCACGAAGGACTTGGTATCCGGATCTGCAAGAGTTGCTCACAGAAGTTCCGTGGCCTCTTCCTCTAAGGCAGGACCTGCTGCAACAGGGGCCCTGTCTGTTCCTAGACTTACCGCGGCTGCGTTTGACGGCATGGCGGTTGAACGCCGGATCCTAGCGGAAAAAGGTATTCCGGAGGAGGTCATTCCTACCCTGATTAAGGCTAGGAAGGACGTGACATCGAAACATTATCACCGCATATGGCGAAAATATGTTTCTTGGTGTGAGGCCAGGACTGCTCCTACGGAGGAGTTCCATTTGGGCCGTCTACTTCACTTCCTTCAAACTGGAGTGAATTTGTGCTCAAAATTAGGATCCATAAAGGTTCAAATTTCGGCCTTGTCCATTTTCTTTCAAAAAGAATTGGCTTCTCTTCTTGAAGTACAGACATTTGTGAAGGGAGTGCTGCATATTCAGCCTCCTTTTATACCTCCGGTGGCGCCTTGGGATCTTAACGTGGTATTAAGTTTCCTCAAGTCACCTTGGTTTGAACCACTCAAAACAGTGGAGTTGAAATATCTCACTTGGAAGGTGGTCATGTTGTTGGCCTTAGCTTCTGCAAGGCGTGTTTCGGAATTAGCGGCTTTGTCATATAAAAGTCCCTATCTGGTTTTTCACGTGGATAGGGCAGAATTGGGAACTCGTCCTCAATTCCTGCCTAAAGTGGTCTCATCTTTTCATATGAACCAACCTATTGTCGTGCCTGTGGCTACGCGAGACTTGGAGGATTCCGAGTCACTTGATGTGGTCAGGGCTTTGAAGATTTATGTGGCCAGAACAGCTAGGGTCAGGAAGACAGAGGAGCTGTTTATCCTGTATGCAGCCAATAAGGTTGGCGCACCTGCTTCAAAGCAGACTATTGCTCGCTGGATCTGTAACACGATTCAGCAAGCACATTCTTCGGCAGGATTGCCATTGCCAAAATCGGTTAAGGCCCATTCCACTAGGAAGGTGGGCTCTTCTTGGGCAGCTGCCCGAGGGGTCTCGGCATTACAGTTGTGCCGAGCAGCTACTTGGTCGGGATCAAACACCTTTGCAAGGTTCTATAAGTTTGATACCCTAGCTGTGGAGGACCTCCTGTTTGCTCAATCGGTGCTGCATAGTCATCCGCACTCTCCCGCCCGTTTGGGAGCTTTGGTATAATCCCCATGGTCCTTACGGAGTCCCAGCATCCTCTAGGACGTTAGAGAAAATAAGATTTTACACTTACCGGTAAATCTATTTCTCGTAGTCTGTAGAGGATGCTGGGCGCCCGTCCCAAGTGCGGACTTCTTCTGCAAGACTTGTATATAGTTATTGCTTACATAAGGGTTATATTATAGTTCATCGGTTTGGACCGAGACTGTGTTGTTTGTTCATACTGTTAACTGGGTAGTTTATCACAAGTTATACGGTGTGATTGGTGTGGCTGGTATGAATCTTGCCCTTGGATTAACAAAAATCCTTTCCTCGTACTGTCCATCTCCTCTGGGCACAGTTTCTCTAACTGAGGTCTGGAGGAGGGGCATAGAGGGAGTAGCCAGTGCACACCCAGAGTCTAAAGTCTTTCTTAAAGTGCCCATGTCTCCTGCAGAGCCCGTCTATTCCCCATGGTTCTTACGGAGTCCCAGCATCCTCAACGGACTACGAGAAATAAATTTACCGGTAAGTGTAAAATCTTATTTTTGTGTACAGATGGAGCCACGCTAGTTGTGGTTCCGTCTGTGCCTAGGACTCGGCATTTCCGACTGGGCATGCATGCCCGTGATGGTGACGCACCCCATTCACTTGAATGGAGAGCGTCTCCATCTGCGCACCCGGACAGTGACGCTCTGAATAGAAGCGTCTGTGTGCACTCCCGGCATGACGAGGCGGACGGATTGCCTAGTCACGCCAGGAGTGCCTGTTTGCGATGGAGCCGCCTCAAATGAGCGTGGCTCCATCTGTATTTCATTGTTCTTCTTGTACTGTTTTATGTTTCATTTTATCTGTTAAGCGCCTTGACTCCTATTGGAGAAAAAGCGCTATATAAATAAAAATATTGTTGTTGTTATTAATACTACTATTATTATTATTATTATTATTATTATTATTATTATTATTATATAAGGCTTTTCAAATCTAGCTCAATGTCCCCCTCACATTCCACTCTAAATCCAATGGACAGACTGAACAAGTTAACCAGTATCAGGCTGCATTAACCTCTATGTAACTTGCAAACAACATATTATCAAGTATACGCTGTTAATCTATTTTAAATGTAAATTCTACTGTATAATGAGTATCTTGTAAATGCCATTACCTATGTATATGATGGGATTTATTGAAGTTTAGTTCATAGTAGCATGCTGCCTGTTGTTTACCCATACAATGCATTTTCTGTTCTTTAATCAATTAGCATTTTAATCAGGTGACCATATACTCAGACGTAATCCTTTATTTTAATCAGACATACTATTTCTTTAGATATCTGGGGATAGCAGCTAGCAGTGGAAATAACAAAGTGTGGAATAACCGTGATATATAAAAAGTTAAAACAAAACAACCAGTTGAACAACATCTAGGGGAAGGTAATTGGAAAACTAAGTAAAATTACTCCTAAACCATTTATCCCTAGCTTTAGCTTAAAAACAAACACAGCATGTTCACCAAACTACTATTTCTCATTTCATTTCATGGAGTTCTCTCCACAATTAACACATCCTACACTCACCGTACAACTCATCCCTCTGTGCACATTACTGCTTCAATTATCCACTCCCCTCTTCTTAGCACTCATGCGACGGGATGTAATGCCGCCAGAGTCCTGCGGCCGTGCAGGAAGCTGGCCGAACTCTGACGTTTTTTTAAAGGGACAATCACTTACAAATTATGCATGGTTTTGCCTTGTAAGTGATTGCCCCTTTAAAAAAACATCCGAGTTCGGCCGGCAACCCGCACGGCCGTCGGATTCTGGGAGCATTACATCCCGTCGCATGATCTATTGACTTACTTCTCTACAGGTACTTTGACATCCACAATCTGTCACCATAAAAAAAAAGCCATTCACAGACCTCTACCAATATTTATACAGTATCTCTCTTCTGCTTTTATTAACTGGCGACATATTACCAAATCCAGGCCCCAACCATTTGCCATACTCACATTTAGCTGATTCAAAACAAAACAGAAATCCATCTAACATCATAAATATCCCATCTCCCATCACCCTCCAAGACACTAAAATGTACCTTATTGAATTCACGCTCCGTTTGCAACAAATTAACATCCATCCACAACCTCTTCATCTCTGGCAACTTCAACCTGTTGGCTATAACAGAAACATGGCTCACACAATCAGACATACCACCATCTGACAGTGCTGCAGGGAGGCTATCAACTTCACACACACACCTCCAGGTTTGGTAACTGTAAAGGAGGTGGGGTTGGAGTATTACTATCCCAATTTTTCACATACACAGTTCTACCACAGGTTCCATCACTTACATTCACATCATTTGAAGTTAATTCTAAAAGGATTTTCACCCCTTTCTCTCTGCATGTTGCAGCTATCTATTGCCCACCTTGGCAACCCAAACAATTTCTGGTTTTTTCTGCCTGGCTCCCTCACTTTCTATCCTCTGACATCTCCACCATCATCATGGGTGATTTCAGTATTGGCATTGACAGTTCACAATCTCTTCATGCCTCCAAACTCCTCTCTCTAACCTCACCCAATGCTCTGACTCCTCTACTCATTAGCAGGGCCACTGTCTTGATCTTGTATTCACCAGGCTCTGCTCAGTTTCTGAACTCACTAATACCCCTTTTCCACTAGCTCTAAAAACACGGGTAAATGCGCGGTGGTGCGCATTTACCCATGTTTTTTCCTAGTGAAAATGGCCCCCCTGCAAATTCCCGGAACAAGTGATCCGGGAATCCTACCCGAGTAGCTTGCCGGGTTGAACACGTGTTCAACCCGGTAAGCTGTGTAGTGTAAACGGAAGCTGTGTCGATGCGACACGGCTCCCATTCACAGTGTATGGAAGGGCGGCGCTGGGAGATCATGTGATCTCCCAGCGCCGCCCCTGCAACGTCAGCAGCAGCGTCACCAACCCGGCAATATGCCGGGTAGGTGAGCTAGTGTAGAAGGGGGCTCTAGCACGGGTGGCAGCCATGTCAGGCTCCCGGCTGCAATCCGTGCTACAAGTGGAAAAGGGGTATTGCACTCTTTTCCCTCTCTCTGATCACAACCCTATCACCTTCACAATCTCCTCCATTCTTCCAAACTCTGACACTGAAATCAAGCAATCCTCCTCAAACCCGCAGAAATAGTAAAGCAATTTATTTTCAACAACTTTTCACCTCTCTGCAACAACTGCTCTCACCTATTTCTATATTTACCTCTCCTGAGACTACTGTTTCCCGCTTACACCAGACTTTAGAAAGAGCCCTTGATGAAGTGGCTCAGCCTACCCATCACAACTCCACGTAGGCTTAGATGCCAGTTGTGGCACTCTAAATTTACAAGACACCAACAAATATTTCACGTAAACTATAACGTCAGTGGCATAAATTTCGGAATACAAAGGACTTCCTCACATATAAGACCACCTACCACTCTGATCATAATGCCCTGGAAACTGATAAACAAACAAATTTCCAATCTCTCATCTCTTCTCATGCCACCAACCCCAAGTGACTTTTTAATACATTTAAATCACTTATTTACTCTCCCCACTAACTACTATCAGTACACAAGAGGGGAAAATTAGCTAAGCGCTCAGTGAGTGGTGGTGTATAGATGATTATCAGCAGCAGCTTGGGAAGGGAATGCCAATCCCCAAAAGCACACTTATATAGAAAAAATCACCAAGTTGCGCTAGATAATCAAATAAAAAAGCATATATTTTAATGCATAAATTGGATTATAATAACAACAATTTTCCCGGGAGTAAAATACACACTTTAGAATGACATCTCTATAGCTGTAGACCTACTGCTAATTTTATAACAGAAGTACAAATTAGTACTATTCCAGAGCTTATAACCCCAGGGATATCACTTTAAATAGAATATTACCAACAAAAATGAATATTATCTGTTAAAAGACAAAATAAAATAAAAAGTCTGTGTTGACATACATAAACTCACTTGGTCCACATGAATACCGAACAGTCCTGATCATTGATAACTGTAAGCTTAATCCAATGATCCTGTAGTAGACCGGACTTTTATATCATAAAATTGAAACTTATGTAGTTGATGCTGTGAGCAAATGCATAATTGGTAAACCACTGACCGCTGTGACAAGGGGGAGAGCCCGGAGCAATGTTGCTGCGGTCAGCCGCTGGCTCCTACACGGAGAGTGGAAAGCCGTACCTGAAGTGACCGCCGGACTGGATGAAATGCGGCTGTGTATAGCTGACACGCGGCTGCAGTATCCGGACGGTTGGCTGTTACCTTGCGTGGTACAATGTATGGGCTCCCAACAGCAGGCGGCTGACCTGTGCTCCCACGGGCAGCTCCGATTGAGCCTCCCTGCAATTGCCAGTGTGTATAGAAGGTGGATGAACACTCAGGCGGCGGCTGGTCCGTAATCAGTGGTATACCGTAGTAGCAATATTTATGAAGATAGCTGATCTCCCGCACAGAGTAAAGCTGGATGAGGCTCCAAGTGAAGTTAGCAACAATAGGCACCTGTATCCTAACGCGTTTCAACGCCAGCAGGGCGTCTTCTTCCAAAGGCAGGTATCTGCTGGCGTTGAAACGCGTTAGGATACAGGTGCCTATTGTTGCTAACTTCACTTGGAGCCTCATCCAGCTTTACTCTGTGCGGGAGATCAGCTATCTTCATAAATATTGCTACTACGGTATACCACTGATTACGGACCAGCCGCCGCCTGAGTGTTCATCCACCTTCTATACACACTGGCAATTGCAGGGAGGCTCAATCGGAGCTGCCCGTGGGAGCACAGGTCAGCCGCCTGCTGTTGGGAGCCCATACATTGTACCACGCAAGGTAACAGCCAACCGTCCGGATACTGCAGCCGCGTGTCAGCTATACACAGCCGCATTTCATCCAGTCCGGCGGTCACTTCAGGTACGGCTTTCCACTCTCCGTGTAGGAGCCAGCGGCTGACCGCAGCAACATTGCTCCGGGCTCTCCCCCTTGTCACAGCGGTCAGTGGTTTACCAATTATGCATTTGCTCACAGCATCAACTACATAAATTTCAATTTTATGATATAAAAGTCCGGTCTACTACAGGATCATTGGATTAAGCTTACAGTTATCAATGATCAGGACTGTTCGGTATTCATGTGGACCAAGTGAGTTTATGTATGTCAACACAGACTTTTTATTTTATTTTGTCTTTTAACAGATAATATTCATTTTTGTTGGTAATATTCTATTTAAAGTGATATCCCTGGGGTTATAAGCTCTGGAATAGTACTAATTTGTACTTCTGTTATAAAATTAGCAGTAGGTCTACAGCTATAGAGATGTCATTCTAAAGTGTGTATTAGACTCCCGGAAGAATTGTTGTTATTATAATCCAATTTATGCATTAAAATATATGCTTTTTTATTTGATTATCTAGCGCAACTTGGTAATTTTTTCTATATCAGTACACAAGAGCTTGCTTCCTACTTCAAGGACAAGATTAATAAAATCTGAGATGAAATGGCTCTTCCACAGCCAGTGACCTGCTCAATCCCTAACCGAAACCTCTGGCACTTTCTCTTCATTTGATCCCACAAATGAAGATGAAGTATCAACACTCTCCTCATCCTCCTACTCCACTACCTCTCCTCTTGATCCTATACCCTCACAAATCAGTAAAACTCTGTCTCATGTGCTTATCCCAACCTTAACTACTCAATTCTCCCAAGTATTCGTTTAGGCTCGGTATTAAGCACAAAAGCAAGGGAGTTGGTGAGGTTGTACACTCATAAAATTAATAAAATATTTATAAAACAATATTCCAAAACACATATATTTACATGTCACCCAAATGTGCCAGTGGTGCAGATGTAATTTTGCAAATCAAATGGGAGAAGATGGTAACTCGGGATGTCTCACCATTGAACTTCAATACACTAGTATGGGGTGATCCTCCAGCTCACACATGCTCCACCAACACGTTTCGACCGTGATTCTAGTCAATATCAAGGTGCATGTGTCGGATCTAATTTTGCACTATTTTATACCCTGTGGTGTGAACAAGACCGCCCCTTCCTGGAGTGGAGTTAATTAAACATCTCCATAAAACAAGCCTAGCTCTAATATTAGTGCAATAGACCATAATAGGAAGCAATAAGTAATATAAAAGTAAACCGTATAAAAACATACGACATGTATTAGAAGGGGATGTGTCCGCGGGCCGAGTGGCATTCCAGCTCCCTGGAACGCATAGAGCTTTCGCTGGACATCCGGTCTGGACCAACTACAGGAATTGGTAGTGCATCTGCACTCCTGCGCTCCATACAGCTTGGAGCGCATGACATATCCCCCGAACTTCCGGTATTTACGTTGCCGGTGCCCATATCTCAGCGGTAGCGTCTAGTTTACCTTCGTGGAGAGGACCTTTCCCATAACCCCCTGGGTCCATGTCACAATCTATTTGGAATAGTAAAGTGTGGTGAGCGAAGAGAGACACCGAGCAAGAAGCGTGGCGAGCGAAGCGAGCCCGCGAGGGTCCAATGCTGCATAGAATTTTTTTTTTACCCCAAACGCACGGGGAACGAAGAAAACATTTAGAAGCTGTAAGGGCGGAAGTTCTCTCCTGCCCTCTCGTTTTGTCACTTCCAGGTCCTGAGCACGAAGGTAACATAGACATAACCATATCTTAGCGCTGACTTCCAGTTTAAACATATAATAATACTATTTGTATACACTGTAAAATAGGTTAGAGGAACACAAACAGCTTATTTCATAATCCCAGAATTATAGCCAACAGTAAATAATACATATTTTCTAAAAATTACAAATTCATATTAAAATTACATCATACAAAAAGTGGAGTTGGTTGTTCAGAATAGCTCCCCCACCTATTCATATGTATGTAATTCCGGAGTAATAATTAAGAATAAGAACTGACTCACTTCTCTTCCTCAAGTAGAGGTTAAATAGTCAATAATTTAATTATGCAAGTTATTACCATACGTCCCAAGGCCAATCTAATAAATATGCAGTTATCCTGCATATCTGTTTATAAGCAGTGGGAAAGGTTCTTAATGGAATAACTGGATTTTGTTTCGAAGTCTAGGTTCAAGCCTGCCAGATGTAAGGTGCCTATCTTGAAGATACTCCGCATTTCTTTTTTGCAAGTTGTTCTTCTGCGTTGTTCTTTCTCCAATCTCCCTTTATTATATGAATACCACAGAAGAAGGTGATCTCAGATGGTTTACATTGGTGCACCGCCTTGAAGTGTGTTCATACTCCATGGATGGTGGCATCTTTTTTAATATTACGTACATGTTCGTCCATTCTCTCTTTAAATTGTCTTGTCATTCTTCCGACATACTTACAAGAACATTGTAATAAGTAGACAACATTACTACTGTTACATGTAATAAACTGTTTTATTTGTACGTTTTTTTGTGTTGTGGTGGAAGTATATTCAGTGATCTTAGTTGTTGAACTCTTACAGTTTTTTTACACATGCTACAGATTCTGCATTTATAAAAATCTTCTTTTGGTCCTGTACCACACTTTTGACTAGGACATTCTTAGGATTGTCTGCCTTTTGATATACGAATTTTGGCTTGTCATGTAATGTCCCTTTGAGGGCTGGATCCCGCCACAGTATTTCCCAGTGTTTCTTGATGATAGATTCCACCTGTTTATATTGGCTGCTAAACTTGGTAATAAAAGTTATACCAAGTTCCTTGGAATCCCCTTTGTTTCCTTTGTTTGGTTCCAAAAGATCTTCCCTATTACTGATCCCATATCTCTGGAAGGGGACATCCACTGTCTTTGGTGTGTACCCTTTAGTCATAAACTGTTTTTTTTTAGTTTTAGTCCCTGTATCTGATAATCCCTCAAATTGGAAGTTTTTCCTGATCCAATGGAACTGGCTATCAGGTACTGAAGTCAACCAATTATTGTGATGGTTGCTGTTAGATGGTATGACAGAACTGCAATCTGTGGGTTTCGTGTAAGTACCATGGGGGTCATTCCGAGTTGTTAGCTCGGTAAAAATCTTCGCATCGCAGCGATTTTCCGCTTAATGCGCATGCGCAATGTCCGCACTGCGACTGCGCCAAGTAAATTTGCTATGCAGTTAGGATTTTTACTCACGGCTTTTTCTTCGTTCTGGCGATCGTAATGTGATTGACAGGACATGGGTGTTACTGGGCGGAAACAGGCCGTTTTATGGGCGTGTGGGAAAAAACGCAACCGTTTCCGGGAAAAACGCAGGAGTGGCCGGAGAAACGGGGGAGTGTCTGGGCGGACGCTGGGTGTGTTTGTGACGTCAAACCAGGAACGACAAGCACTGAAATGATCGCAGATGCCGAGTAAGTCTGGAGCTACTCAGAAACTGCTACGAGGTGTGTAATCGCAATATTGCGAATATATCGTTCGCAATTTTAAGAAGCTAAGATTCACTTCCAGTAGGCGGCGGCTTAGCATGAGCAAATCTGCTAAAATCCGCTTGCGAGCGAACAACTCGGAATGACCCCCCATGTGTATAGTATCCCTTCTTCTATGAAAATTTCTAAATCTGAAAAATTCACGGATATTTTACTGATATCAAAGGTGAGCACAATATTCTTATTATTACTGTTAAGTAGTCTACAGATATCCTATAATGAAACATCATTACCCTTCCATATAAAAATTCCATGGGGATCGTCAATATAGTGAACACAGGTGACCAGGTTCGCCCCTTCGCCACTCCAACTGTCCACTGTTTCCAGTTCCTATTTCGCCATGAACAAGCTGGCGTAGCTGGGGGCGAACCTGGTCCCCATAGCTGTCCCGTTAAGTTGTAAATAATATGTGTCATTGTAACAAAATAAGTTATTCTTAAGGATAAGGTCTATTCCTTCAATGATAAAATCTTGAGATGGTTTCAGATCAGTTTCTCTTGATACAAAATAAGATACTGCCTCCAAGCCATCTGTATGGTTAATTATAGTGTATAAAGTTGACACATCTATCATTACCAATTAATATTCTGATTCCCATTTAATAGATTCCAATTTCTTTATTAGATCAGTGGACTCTTTCAGAAAAAGTAGTGAATGTTCTTGTCACTAGATAGATCTAAAGGCCATTACTTTATCTTCTTCTAGATCTCTCTTCTGCTTTTGACACTGTTCGCCACTCTCTTCTCATAAAAACACTACAATCCCTAGGTCTTCAGGATACAGCCTTTTCTTCATTCTTATCCAACCTATCTAATCGCTCTTTCATTTTTCGCTTCTCTGATTCAACCTCCTCTTTGCTACCTCTGTCAGTTGGAGTACCACAAGGCTCAGTCTTAGGTCCTCTGTTTTTCTCATTCTATACCTCATCTCTTGGCAAAGTAATCAGATCCTTCAGATTTCAGTATCATTTGTACGCTGATGATACTCAAATCTATCTATCCTTCCCAGCATTGTCACCATCGGTTTTGGTCCGTGTCTCTGAATGCCTTTCTACCATTTCATCTTGGATGTCATCTCGCCACCTCAAACTCAACATTTTCAAAACATAATTATATACCCGCAAGCCAAGAGTACTTACCAACCTCATATCTCCAACCTCATATCTCCATAATTGCTGACAACTCGACAATCTACCCAACCCCACAAGCTCTCTGCCTAGGTGTCATCCTTGACTCAGAACTCTCCTTTGTTTCACACATTCAATCTGTCTCTAAATCAAGTTACATGCATCTAAAAAACATATACAAAATGTGACCTTATCTTACACATGACACTGCAAAAACTCATTATCTCCAGCATTGCATTGCAATAGTCTCCTTACTGGTCTTCTGAAGAAAAGACTCTCACCACTACAATCCATTCTGAATGGAGCTGCAAGGCTGATATTCCTTAAAAGACTTATTCGTCTGCTGATCCGCTCTGTCAGTCCCTCCATTGGGTACCCATGTTCTACCGTATTCAATATAAAATACTTCTATTCACATATAAAGCTATTAACCAAAGAAAAAGAAATTACCAGCGCTGGCTGCTCATATCATTCAAGAAACACAAAATAATAATATTTTAAAACTCCGAAGGCTTGTACAAAAAATAATCACATTTATTACTAGCACACGATGAATATACCGTATAAAACACAATAAAATATATTATGCCACATAAAAGACTGTATAGAAAATTAATGATTTAAATTCCACATAGCTGGCTAGGAAACACTCAGGACTGATGTCACTGGATATGACCATCAATTAATTGGTTAATTTGCATAAATCCGATAGTTTTAGCAATCATGAGGTTATTACCAGTGATCCAAGTGCGGATTTTGTCCACCTCATATATGGCTGGAAAGCTTTTTGTTTAGGTGTTTGTAAAAATCCAGATGGGTGGATGCTGCAGTAGAAAGTCCAGTCTATTGCACAGGAGTGTCCAATAAGTGCCAGCAGAGTAGTGGATATCAAAACAGGCAGGAAGGCTCAACGCGTTTCGCTGGTTTGTATAGTCCAGCTTCCTCAGGAGCAAGTATATAGTGGCTTGGTGTGAATCCTTTTTATACCTGATTTAAGTGGCATGACTCATTACACCTGATTAATTGCTTAAAAAATGAAAATACAAGCCATTCGGAAAAACATATTAAAATATAAAGTATTCAAGTCTTTATTGGTCCCAAAAAGTATAAATAATAAAGAAGATATAAAACAATTGTGTGAAAGTGTTAAAAATAATCTTTAAATTTTGTTATAGTCTGTGGAGCTCAATCATGTGACCATATAGGTCACATGACCGGAGTTCAGACCAATAGTATTAGTATACATGTGGTCATATGGTGTATTACACCAACTGGGAATCCGGACTGTAGCCGGGCAAAAGAATGGTGCAATATCCAGTGTCCGGTCACGTGATCCATCCGACCACCCCCATGAGTCACGTGACCGGACAAGGGTCCGCGGCAGAAGTGGATCCTGGCAGCCAGAGTGACGTATCGTTGTCCGGTCATGTGATTGCGTGTCACGTGACCGGACTCCTATCTATAAATATTGTAAGGCCCGGCTCCATGGTGATAAAGCTGAATATTTATCGTATATAAAAACACTTTAAGAGGTCTAAGAACACTGTACGCTATCTACGTAAGAAGTACCGTAAGGGTACGCAAGTTGCGTAACGATCGCTCAACCGTAGTCGAGACGCTCAAGCGTCACGTTCGCTCACGGCCAAGAGATCACAGGCAGGCACGCTATTGGCTGCTGACTAACGTAATGGTTCACTATAGCGTAACGGACGCTGTATCGGGAGCGGGCTGCTCGAGCGATACAGACGCTCACGAGAATACGCTGTTGGTATCGGGCACACTTATAGGTGAGCGACTACCGTAATGCTACGCTATCAGCGTAGCGGACGCTCAAGACCACGAGGAGATCACGAGCGGCGCTGACGCTCACCATGTTAAACCTTTATATCCAAACCAGAAACAATGTAATATGCTGTAAAACCTTAGTGTAGAGATAGGGTGTAGATGCAACCTAGTGTAACCTTATTAACTTAAAAGCTGTTTGAGCGTCACTGACGCTCTGAGAATACTAGACACTATAAGAAATACACAGATACCTGGGCTTAGGGTCCAACGCCTAAGATATATATATTTTGAATGATATACTTGCAAAAGAATTAATACAAATACAAATCATACACTACAATATAACATAGTCTACCTAACCAGATAACTACACAGGAAATACAATACAATTACTACCTGAGGGAAAATAAGAGAGAAAGAGAAGAGAGAGAGAAATGGCTCATAATAACAAGAAGATCAATATAGCTGCGGAGAAACACTTACGCACAAGGGGAAACGATCGCATGCGCCTCGATATCCAGCTCCCGATTATCAGCAATGAGAACCGTTGAAGAGAGTGAACTGGATATGGTCGGCCTGCCTATTTATGCCCCAGACACAATGCAATTCAATGGTCCCTACAATCTCATTGTTCATTGGACACAGGAATTCGGCTTCGCATTATAACAAAAGGTCATAGGTTGATTCATACAGGTGGGCTGTGACTGTTTCCAACTGTTCAGGTAGGTGGGATACTGGGTTTCCCGCCGCATGACTAAGTAAGAACAAATAATAGTAAATGGACATAAACTTCTTATGTCCATAACTATTCGCACGAGCGACTAATCCGCTCCAAACCAACACCGGAATATTGCTATTTAAATATTCTTCCGATGGGTACCAAACACTACTGTATGACCCCTGTTAGACCCTTCGTACAATACAAAGAGGGATCTCTCTGTTCAGGAACATGCTATGTTAACCAAACTTTCAGAATCTATCAAAGGGACCATGATCTACAAAATACATTATTAGTGAAAATATGTAACGAATGAGTCGCACGCTACGATTACATAAACTCTACCGTAAATACGCATACCGTGCGCCTGCGGGTGCCCGCGACTGTGAGTATGCGCACGCACGGGAGAGCGCACGCATGCACAGCGCGGACCAGAATGAGGTGCAAATATGTCAGTGTGTATAGAGATATTTTTCTGACTTTGACAGTCCACCCTTTGGCAGTCAACAATAACTGCCACCTTCTAAAACATTTCAAAAGAGAAAAATATATGTCAGGGGTTAATACATTTCCATGGTTGGGTAAGGGAGGAGAGAGGAGAAGGTGTGAAGAGGGTATGACCTAGTGAGATAGCAGAAGCATGTGTGTATGAGTCCCTGTTTGGGGGGTCATGTATCATCGTGCCGTACGTGTGGTACATCAAGCTTCGAGGTATTGCGAAGTATACATTTGAATTCCTTCTTATCCCGTATTAAGGGTCTGTGGATGGGCTGTCAAACTCTACCGAGCTCATTTCGGCTTTCAGTTGTAACAAAATGGGGGAGCACATTTTAGTTGATGATACATGAATGGGGGAGGTATGTGGTTGCTGATATCTGTGCCTGGATTCCCTATCGACTATGTGTGTTATTACCTGAGGGTTGTAGAGATGAAGATAAAGAACACTTATGGAAAATGCAGTGGTATTCTATGTCAGGTTAATGTACATCTGTCGGTTGAAGTTTTGTTCGGTATCAGTTGAAAGTCGTCTTCTTTGCGCTGTTTTGCCCATTAGGTGCGAGCAAAAAGCTTTGTCAATGCCATTAGATTTACAAAAAAAATGTTGGGCTAGCGTAAGTTTAAGAATTCTAGGGAAACTGGGGATCCATGGCAAAGTTCATCAAATGTCCGTATCTACAGTGGTCAAAACTTCTTCTTTGGTCAATCCGTTGTCTGTATAGCGTCTCGTCAACTTCCTTGTCCAAGTGGGTCTTTTTATCTTGGAGAAAAAAAAACCAGAAAAACAGGTGAAAGAAACGGACCGTATAATCGCATTTTCATTACATCATTGTTTCTATTGTTGGGTCATAAATCAAATCCAGGTTAATTACAGTTTCCTCACTCCTCAAACTCATTACTCTTGTACTTTGTTTGCACTTCATTAAAGCCTGACCGCATCTAAATATCAAGCCAATTGATATGACAACACCTAAGATACATAGGAGAAACTTCCCAACATCCATTATGACTCCTTGAGCCCAGTCTCCTAAACCGGAGAACCAATTTCGCGGGTTCAACCATGACACCCAACCAGTCAGCTCATTACCTACAGCAGCAAGAGTGAGATTGTGTTTTCGGCGAAATTCCCACTTCAATTGGAGAATATCGTCCATCTTTTGGTCTATGACCTCGACCGGATCCTCGGTGTTATTCGTGATATACGTGCAACACTTCACGCCGTACTGTGTTGCCAATGTAACACAATATCCACCTGTCACTGCTGTGAGGTAATTAAGAACCATTCTATGCTGCACCAGTTCTGTTTTATAAGCTTGAAGTTCCCTTCCAGTATATCTAAACGTGTCATCATACATTTCAGTGATATTGTCTAACAAATTTGCGAGCGCCGATATGTATTTATAGTTCAGCACTCCTCTAGCGGTGCGGGTGAAATCTAACGCGATTAAGAATTGAATCCCGGTGGATTCACTTATCAGATCAGAGGCCGGATGCTCTGTCTTCTCTATCAGGTGCCTTTTAACAACGTGCTCGTAATGGGTGTGAGTATAAGGAGCTTGGGCACCACGGTGTATGTCTTTCATTTTGTCATGTGATACAGTCATTACTTCAGGCAATACTTTTCCAATATAACACAATCCTTCAGAGTTTGGGGCAAGCCACTTGTACGCCTTTCTCCCGCATATGAAATATGCATCATCGGGGAGAACATATGGGACGGAGTAGGACATAACCATATTACACACCTTCCATGTGAAATCTCCTAACCCTAATTCTTCCATCTGCTTAGTACACGTATCAGGTTGTACGATATGTGCACAGTATCCTGGTGATACCTCTCCAACTCTAGTAATCCTATTTCCTAAGGTATACCTATACCGGAAAGATTTTCCTCTACTGGCTATGTGGCGTATAAGCTCTGTATCTGTTGGCATTCTATCTGCTCTGTGTGAAAAGGTCATGGTTTGGTTACTCCATGATGCTTCCCAATTTCCCAGCTTTCGGGGATTGGAGATGTTAAAACATAATAGGGACCTATCCACATGGTATTGGTGGAGCTTCAAACTAGGAGGGCTGGAGATATTAAACCTCCTGTCCACCGGTCTCCCACCACTTAACTCAAGTACCTCCCCTAACGTTAAAGGAAATGGTACTAGCCCTGATTTGCTATGACCCTGAGGTACTTGAGAGCATACCCAACAATCTGTTTTGTTTAACACACTACCCACTAAGGAGTGATAGTCACTCAATGGATGCCGGTCCATATGGATATTAAAACTGGATTGGCATTTCTTAATGCACCCATCCTCAATGACATTGTTACAGAGCCTACAGATACAGTTTTCTTCAGCTAACAATCCTTAAAGGAAAATGTTTACAGATAACATGGCTGCTAGATCGTTTCCGGTACTCGCCTTTGCTTGGTGATTGGGTTGTTATTGGAAATTTACACCTCCATCTTTATCATCAGGACCTTTCTGGATCTCGACCTCACTGATACTCTCACCGAAACAGACTGCTCTGGTCAACATCATGGTCAACAGGAAAATCCATATCACAGTCTCTTGGGGCAAGTCCATCTTACAGGAGGAGAAAAGAAGAAATTTTGTAATGGGGATACAAAAAATCAGTTTGAGGGGGAGAGAGACTTGTTACGATAATTAAGTTCTCTAGTCTTGTCGTTCTTCTTGTTCTGTTGTCATCTCAAAGGTGCTATCTTTCAGTCTTCCAAACGAACATTCCGATGATGCAATATTCTTTCCAAATCAGCGATCTCTCTGTAAGGAGCAAAAATCTTGCATTACCATTTGTCTAACTGATGTGTGACATACCATCTTTAAATCATGAAAACATGTGAAAGAAGAGAGAAAACATCAAAAAAAACAAACGAGAGAGAGAACAATTTATGTGCATGTGTATATTACTTGAATCAACAATAACCATCAATAGGAAAAGAGAAAAAAAAAAAAAAAAAACATTTTTCGAACATTTCAAAACACTGTCAGATCATCAGGCTGTCATATCTACATGTCCAATGGTTTCTTTGCGCAGTCCCTCCCCCCAGCACTTCCATATTCCATTGTCTGTATCTGGCCAGAATACATTGATGCGGATAGGTCATGCTGGGGTTTGGTAGACTTCTGCAAAGACCAAGTATATATGCAATGTTTGAATCCTACCAATAATCGTCAGAGATGGGGAGAGAGGAAAAGAAACATTTCACAGATACATTTACAACATTTCACCTGGTCATTCCTGTGTCTTCAGGGAATGACCTCCCAATTTATTAACCGTTACCTCAGGCTTACCATCAGTCCTAATGATCACCTTTCCTGACTGCACATTATGGGTGTGGGCCAAAATTTTTCCTATATGATCCCTGATTATAATTTTGTGTGTTATAACTTTGCTCATTTCTTGGTCTAGGGGGTCTGACTTTATGTGGGTTATTACAGTTGCTGGCATAATGCCCTTCTCTTCTACAATTGTAACAAATCCTTGGTTTCCTCCAAGTGTCAATGACCTGAGGTCCTGGTTGATTTGATGCCTCCTCAAACGCTCGGATGCTCATCGCCATCAACCGTTCTCCCTGCGCTTCCCTGGTTCTTTGGATATTGCGGTCATGCTCGATAGCGGACTCTCTTAATGCAGCCACCGAGATGCCTCTCCAGTGAGGTATGGAGGTTTGTACCCTGATTTTTAGTGTGTCTTTTAAGTTGTTCATTAATACAGACACAGCTACCTCTCTGTGGTGTACATTAGTGTCAATGTCATCTATACCCGTGTACCTAGCCATATCCTGCAGAGCCCGGTGAAAATACTCTGATGCGGATTCACCTTCTTTTTGTTTTATTGTAAAGATTTTATTCCACTTTACTACTGTAGGGAAATATTCTTTCAACTGCAGATTAATTCTTTTTACATTATCTTGGTTATACTCATCTGTTAGTGGCACTTCCTCATCTAGTTTACAATCAGCGATAAATTTCAATGAATCAACATCGGGGGGTAAACATGTCCTCAAAACTGTCCTCCAATCTTTGTTATTTGGCTCTGCAGTGTTTCCTAGCACTCTAATGTATTTCTGACAAGCAACTAAGTCTTTCCTGGGATCAGGAAATTCAGACAGAATTGTTCTTAATTCTGTCTGGGAAAAGGGGCAGTACATGGCGATGTTCCTGACGGGAGTGACTCCTGAAGAGTCAGTTTTCCCATTTGGTACTGCAATTACCCTGACAGGATTAAGTCCAGTAACGTCATTCTGAATTGATTCTACGATATAAGGTACATTTGTTTGTGCGTGATGTATAATACCATACGTACCTGTGGACACGACCTCACCTGACCCTCCGTTAGGGGGTTTGATTACAGTCTTTACCGATTTGGTCGCGTCCACCTGGATGTCTTGTGTGATGGCTTCTGGAAAAGGCTCCGACATTGTGCTGGGCTCACTTTCTTGTTGTTGTTCCTGAGGAAAGTTTAACATGGGGTGCGACTTGCATGGGTTAATAGTTGTACATTCAACAGCATTACAATTATCATTGTTACATTTATTACACTTATTCTTATCATCTATACTACAGTTGCTAAGAGCGTTTTTATTGTTCACCCTTGTGCTTTTCTCCGCAACCACAATCCTCTCCATTGCCATGTCTCTCCTCTCAAGATGAAAGTTAGGTGTGTAAGTTACATTTCTTTGCATTTCACTTTCCTGTTGCCATAACTGCAAACAATCATAATGTTTAACTCGTTGTTTCCAGAATTTTATGAGACAGATCCTCCGCCTTAAATTATGCAACACCTCTGTGTCAAAACTACCTATCCCAGGAAATGGTGCCTTATCCCCCGCAGTCATTCGTGTCCATTCATCACAAAAGGTCTCAGTGTGGGGACCATATTTCCCCCACATTACTAACCGAGCAGACCCTCGGGGTCTGCAAGCCTCTGGAGTCTGAATCCTGACTGCTGAACGTCTCTGTGTTGTGCACTTGGCTGCCATTGTGGACCTTACACAGGAAAACTTCCTAAAATGCACCAAATACAGAAATTTACGTTGGAAATCCTTAAAGCTCTTCCACTGAACTTCTTCTGCTCCGAGTATCTCCGGTCCGCCTTCTAGCAGACACGTGTAGCCGTTGCAGGCCCTATCTCTAGAGATTTTCCTGAGAAAATTCCCTTCCTTTTTCTTTACACAAATCACGCTTGCATGTGCTCCCTACAACACGTATGAGGGCAAGACCTCATATCACGTTGCGTTATTGGTCACACATACAACCGTGCGGTCCAATCGTACCACTTATAGACACTTGTTGCCCATAAATGGTAGGATCATTGGAGTCTCCCTACTGTGCTCCAAAACAGCCAGAGCGTAATACAACGAAAACTTTATCACACTCTGTTGCACGTTTTCACTCAGACCGTGCTCATCATGTTCCACCAAAGATCACACAGATCACAAAGTCCACAAAGCGGAATTCAATACCGTTTTATCACATAGATCACAAAGTCCACAAAGCGGGATTCAATACACTCATACCGTTATCAACCCACTATCATTCTTATAGTTTTCTGATCAGAAAAATCATTTCCCGTAGTCTGATAGCTCTCCCCAGAGGCGTTACAGTAAAGTAAGGTATTTAAACTAAGTTTTGGAAAAACTGAAATCAATTTGTGCTATTTATCGCCTTGCGTTATTTACCGCGTTGCGCTATTTATCGCCTTCTAAAAATAACACTTGTGGTTTGAGTTACGTGGGCGTACCCGTACGCTCCGTTGCGTAATATACGCTGCGTGCGTCGGCCCTTGGATTGCGTACACAAGTCTCAGTCTTTTGTTAGAGACACGTGTACGCAAAGCAAAGATCCACCGTAACACAACTTATACGTTTATCAATGTAGATGATCCTCGATCATCTACCGCGCACCACACTGACCTCCTTGTCTCTCGGGCACAGCTGTGTTTGTCTATACTTTAACTATATTACCTTTACTCAAACTATTGAAATAGCGGCAAATCTCTCTCAGCACGTTTATCAATTATAAAAAGGCAAACAGAAGAGTGATATACGAAAATACACAAATGAAAAAGAAATGCAGATATATATGTGCGTGCGTGTGTACGCAAGACAGAAAAAAATAAACAGTTTTAAAAGAGACTATCGTTTTGTTCTTACCTCCGGTCCCGGATTCCTTCAGCACTCTTTACTTAAGCGAAGCAGACGCTTATCCCGACAGCACTACGAGGAATATAACCTCCCGCCCTTTGCTGATGGATAATGTCTGCTGTATCTACCTAGTGCAGATATGTGAAGGACGGGCGAGCCGCCAATTGATAAAGCTGAATATTTATCGTATATAAAAACACTTTAAGAGGTCTAAGAACACTGTACGCTATCTACGTAAGAAGTACCGTAAGGGTACGCAAGTTGCGTAACGATCGCTCAACCGTAGTCGAGACGCTCAAGCGTCACGTTCGCTCACGGCCAAGAGATCACAGGCAGGCACGCTATTGGCTGCTGACTAACGTAATGGTTCACTATAGCGTAACGGACGCTGTATCGGGAGCGGGCTGCTCGAGCGATACAGACGCTCACGAGAATACGCTGTTGGTATCGGGCACACTTATAGGTGAGCGACTACCGTAATGCTACGCTATCAGCGTAGCGGACGCTCAAGACCACGAGGAGATCACGAGCGGCGCTGACGCTCACCATGTTAAACCTTTATATCCAAACCAGAAACAATGTAATATGCTGTAAAACCTTAGTGTAGAGATAGGGTGTAGATGCAACCTAGTGTAACCTTATTAACTTAAAAGCTGTTTGAGCGTCACCGACGCTCTGAGAATACTAGACACTATAAGAAATACACAGATACCTGGGCTTAGGGTCCAACGCCTAAGATATATATATTTTGAATGATATACTTGCAAAAGAATTAATACAAATACAAATCATACACTACAATATAACATAGACTACCTAACCAGATAACTACACAGGAAATACAATACAATTACTACCTGAGGGAAAATAAGAGAGAAAGAGAAGAGAGAGAGAAATGGCTCATAATAACAAGAAGATCAATATAGCTGCGGAGAAACACTTACGCACAAGGGGAAACGATCGCATGCGCCTCGATATCCAGCTCCCGATTATCAGCAATGAGAACCGTTGAAGAGAGTGAACTGGATATGGTCGGCCTGCCTATTTATGCCCCAGACACAATGCAATTCAATGGTCCCTACAATCTCATTGTTCATTGGACACAGGAATTCGGCTTCGCATTATAACAAAAGGTCATAGGTTGATTCATACAGGTGGGCTGTGACTGTTTCCAACTGTTCAGGTGGGTGGGATACTGGGTTTCCCGCCGCATGACTAAGTAAGAACAAATAATAGTAAATGGACATAAACTTCTTATGTCCATAACTATTCGCACGAGCGACTAATCCGCTCCAAACCAACACCGGAATATTGCTATTTAAATATTCTTCCGATGGGTACCAAACACTACTGTATGACCCCTGTTAGACCCTTCGTACAATACAAAGAGGGATCTCTCTGTTCAGGAACATGCTATGTTAACCAAACTTTCAGAATCTATCAAAGGGACCATGATCTACAAAATACATTATTAGTGAAAATATGTAACGAATGAGTCGCACGCTACGATTACATAAACTCTACCGTAAAAAACACTCTTAGTGCAGCGCCTAACGATAGTATAGATAAAATAATAAACTGCTGAGACACTGCGCTTGCCTTGACCACTATGTGAAGAATGGAGAGAGTAGACTGAAACAACAAGAGAGGCTGCGCTGTGTGTCAGTAGTTAAGTACAAAAAGAGCAAACGTGTACTATAAAGGTATTAAATTTATTAAAAATGACATGTGGTTAATAAAACAAACTTAAAATAAAAGCACACCTGTATCTGTCTCAAAGGTATATGGAGTAGTGATAACTGGTATATGGTATATGGCAATAAAGGTCCAATATAAAGTTCAGAAAAAAGAAACTCAATGCGGTGCAGTCCCAGAGAAATGGTTACCTCGTATATGTCACCCGGCAGATGGTGATGTGTGTGTATAGTACCTCTCCGATTGGGCTGGTATAAATTTCGGCCGAGCGTCCCCGGCCAAAACAATCCTGCTTTGCCCAAATTGTTGCACAGCGGAGGGACGATATCTAGTAGACAGCCTGTCAGTAGTCACTCGTCGCGGTGAGGAGATGGTATAAGCTTGCGGCTGGATGGAAGCAAAGTCCGGTAATGCTCACCAGTTGCAGTGGTGAGATGGACGGCAGCCTGTACGGTGACGAGCCGGTAATAGGCTGAAATTGGAAACCAAGGAGGGTTTGCACGGCAGTGTAACACCTTGGACCAGGTGTGCTAGTTTGGAGGCGGAGTCCTGACGCGTTTCGTCACGATCACGTGACTTTTTCAAAGGTATGATCCTGCCTCCACATTTACCAGTATTTAAAGCCTGAGCTACTGATGACATGCAGATGTCAGTGATTAACAATTAAGGCAACTGCCCTATGAAACACATTACATACACGTTCGCTCTCAAAATAACACAGTTTAAAAAACACATTGTTATAGAAAACAATCGAAGCATATGGCAGAATTGACCCGTGAACAGAAACAATATAAATCCACAGATTAAACCTCTGCATAGGGATTGCAATGTTGTGCAGAAGGTTTTCTAATGGACAATTACTACAATGAGAAGCAGGAGCTAATTAGCCGTCACCTGTGATGACATTTAAACATAGTTTACTTATTTGATGTTGACAATCTACTATAGTTCTGAGCAGAGGACATATATTATCTAATAGAATAGGATAGAATAAAATAAAGCAGACGATGAAACATAGTTTCAAAAATAATAATAATAAATCAAGAGTAAAAATAAATAAAATAAAAAAAAATAAAGAATAAATGAATAAATGATTAAACTGTATCTATCTGACCATCATGGATTCGAACTGGGGTCTGTGGAGGGATGCTATTCAGTGATCTAACTCAGTGTGCCACTGGCCCTGCTGTGTGTGGAAGAGATTCAGACCTGTATTTGTAAGCTGACAGACACTCGGAAGTACATGTAGAACTTGATATTTAATATTATCTCCATAGCTAAAATAAAATAAATATAGGAAAAAAGAAGAAAGAGAGACACAAAAAGTGGTCAAAGTAAAACAAACGTCAGGGTGAAGGTCATGAGTAACCTATATTCTTGTTAGCTCATAACGTCATGAGTCCTTATGTCGCTCGTGTATAAACGTGAGGAATAAAATAAATTTATTCTCTATTGACTGCGCACTGGTGACTGCCATGAGTTCGTATCCCACGTCCAACTGAGGCACCAAATAGTGTCTCAACCCGACGTGCCACTGACCTCACTACAACACACCATAGCTGCAAGAAGACTATTCATTATGGGTAATCTTAAAATTTCACAAAAAAACTTAGAGAAAATATCAAAATATAGTACCCATCTATGACCTTCATTAATAGAGATTGTGTAAAGGGTTTAAAGCAGAAAGAAACTGGGTACCCGAAACATCTGTAGCATGATTTTTTTGATTAATAAATATTGACTTTTCTCATCCTAGGTCGAATTCAATGCATTCATTAAGGCCCTCCGGCATTAGGGTCCTCAACTTGTGGATCCAGTAGTTCTCCCTCAGGCATAACTTTCTATATCTATCTCCTTCGCGTGCTGTCGGTGGTATTGTCTCAATACCAATTAATTTTATATCTTCTGGATTTTTTTGGTGTTTGTCTGAAAAATGTCTAGAGACGCTATGGAACACAAAACCTTTTTGAATATTGCGTCTGTGTTCAAGAAACCTAGTTCTTAATTTTCGTGTCGTCCTACCCACATAGATAAGACCACAATTGCAGCTCAATAGATATATCACAAAAGAACTGTTACAATTGATATGTGAGCGGATCTCTACCTTAAGGGAGTTAGGAGTATTGAAAACTTTAACATTGTTTAAAATATATGAGCAGGTGATACATTGCTTGGCTCCACATCTGAAACATCCTACAATTTTGGGGAGCCATTGAGCCATATTAGAGGAGTTGATATTCGCCTCTGTTTTTCTTTTGTCTATAAAAAGACTAGGTGCAAGAAGATGTTGTAGATTGTTAGACTTTTTGAAAATAACAGACGGTTTATCTTTCAACTCTGTTTTTAAAATCTGATCTGTCAAAAGTATAGTATAATTATTATTAATGATATTCTTGACCTTGTATGAAGAGCTATTAAATTGTGTTAAAAAGTGTGGTTGATCTGAATCAAACTTGCAGTGATGTGCTTTATGTACCAATAAATCCTTCCTGTCTATAGAGTCTGCCCTATCTCTGGCTGATTTAATCAGGGATTCAGGATATCCTCGGTTCTTAAATGCAGTTGATAACTCATCTGCTTGTGAATGATAATCTGTTAAACTGCTGCAATTACGTTTAATACGTCTTAATTGTCCAAATGGAATATTGTTTAACCATGGTTTGTGGTGGGAACTTTTGTAATGTAAAAAATTCAGAGTGTCAACCTCTTTACGAAAAGTTTTGGTAATAATTCTACCATCCACTATATTGAGTGAGATATCAAGGAAAGAGATGGATGTATTACTAGACTCACCAGTAAAACATAAATTAAAATCATTCGAATTTAATTGTGTGATCAACTCAGAAGAAAGAGAGATATCACCATCAAAAACAAAAAACATGTCATCTATGTAACGGCCATAGTAGACGAGGTCCGCGCCAAAGCTCCGCCCCCACACATGGCAGTCCTCAAAGGCACCCATGTATAAGTTAGCGAAGCTCGGCGCGAACCTCGTCCCCATGGCCGTCCCAAGTGTTTGTAAATAATACTTCCTGTCAAACACAAAAAAATTGTGTGACAAGATGAAAAAAATGGAGTCCACTAGAAATTTTTGTAACTCAGGTTCTACATAATTGCTCTTTGAAAGGTGATCTGCTATAACGGATAAACCCTTCTGATGTGGAATATTGGAGTATAGTGCCTGTACATCACAGGTCACAAAGAAAAAAGAGCTTTGCCATTTGATCTTAGAAATGGCATTGAGAAACATAGTTGTGTCCTTTATATGTGAACGTAATGACGATGCAAGTGGCTGTAAAAAGAAATCAACAAATTGTGACAAATTAGAAGTGAGGGACCCAACACCAGAAATAATGGGACGACCAGGGGGTGCAGTGAGAGATTTGTGGATTTTAGGTAAATGATAATATGTGGGGGTGATGGGATGTGATGGAATGAGGAACCTATATTCCTCTTTAGTGATAATATCTTTATCCAGTGCTTCCTTGACTAAAATGGTCAAAGATCTGTGAAAATTCTGAGAGGGGTTATTGAGTAATTTGGTGTATGTATTACTGTCATTAAGTTGTCTGGAAGCCTCCAATAGATAATCATCTGTGTTTTGTATGACAATGGCCCCTCCCTTGTCAGCCGGCTTGATAACAAGGGAGGGGTCATTGACCAGTTTTTGTAAAGCAAGTCTCTCTTGGACCGTGAGATTTTGTCTAAATTTAAATCTCCTATGTTCCCTCTGACAGAGAGTATTCAGATCATCCAAAGTTTTCTTATAAAAAATTTCTATGGGTGGGCTTCTATAATGCAAAGGAAAAAATTGTGATTTGTTCTTGAATTTAGAGAGACGTTCATTCTTATGGTCTAAACTATAAATGGGAACAGTGGAATCAGAAGGAGGATTTTCCCAGAGGAGGGATTCTAATGTCTCTATACTGGTCCTATCATGATCATCCAGTACAATAGGGAATCCATCTATTTTACGTTGTGCTAATCTTTTGGTAGCAAAATATCTCTTTCGTGTTAATGTGCGAATGTAAGTGTTTAGTTCAATGAACAGGGTGAAAAAAGAGGGGGGTTTGGAAGGCGCAAATTTTAGACCTTTGGCTAAAAGACGTATTTCTGAGTCTCCAATAGTAGCAGAGGATAAATTATAAATGTTGTCAGTGCTTATGTTCTCAAATCTCTCTTTTTTTCTTTGTAACCTACGGCCTCCTCTGCATCCTCTGTGTTTTCTTCTCTGGCCCTCTTTGGTGATTCGTGTCTTAGGACTTCGTATCGATTGGACATGTGGTCTATTGGTCTGTATTTGTGGACCCTCTGATCCTTCTCTAAAAAATTGTTAGCATAAGTGCCTGTAAACCCAGGTTTGGTGGGGGAGTTGTGATATGATGCCCCTTTAGGTCTCACTGCTGCATCGGTAGACGTGACTGCTTGTGTAAGATGATGTCCATCAATCTGTTTATGTACATGAGGGGAGTTGAATTCCCTGTCTGAATTTTGTTTCTGATATCTGTTGGCTGATCTGTTATGAAAACTGTTAGTTCTCTTGGATCTCCGATTCGAAATACTCCTAGATCTACCCCTATTGGTCATGTAGCGTTGTTTGTTGTAATTGCGAACTTTGTTTAAACTGTAGTCTTCTATGTCTCTATTGAATTTTCTATTCTTACCATCTATGATCTCTTTCTCATATATCTGTATTTTGTTGTTTAATTTTATATCATTATGTTTGAATTGAGGATGGCCAGAAAAAGAGCTAAGCTTCTTCTTAGTGTCTTCTATCTCTAAAGCTAATGAGGTTACTTTATCTCTACGATAAGTAACTAACAACTCCATTAATGAGAAGGAACAATCATCCAATAGAGAGTCCCATTTATTTTTCAGATTGGGATCATCAACAAAGGATAGAGTTTTGAAGATCCTGAGACCCCTTGGTATCCTCTTGTTTCTTATGTATTTTTGCAAAGTGACCATGTCCCACCAATGGCGGGTTTCTGTTTTCATCTGATCTTCTAATTTGAAGAATAGAGTATTAAATTCTTTTTCATGGTCATTCGTACTAAAAGAGGATCCAGTGGTGTCAGGGTTTTCAATATAGTCTGCTTCATAACATTGTCTCCTTCTGGCGCATTCAGAAACACAGGTCAACTCTGCCATATTGCTTCAACTGACAACACAAGTGTATATATCAATAATTAGAATCAACAAAAAATCAATGAAGAAAGGCTGCTGCACAAACAACAAATATGTCCAAACAAAAAAACACTCTTAGTGCAGCGCCTAACGATAGTATAGATAAAATAATAAACTGCTGAGACACTGCGCTTGCCTTGACCACTATGTGAAGAATGGAGAGAGTAGACTGAAACAACAAGAGAGGCTGCGCTGTGTGTCAGTAGTTAAGTACAAAAAGAGCAAACGTGTACTATAAAGGTATTAAATTTATTAAAAATGACATGTGGTTAATAAAACAAACTTAAAATAAAAGCACACCTGTATCTGTCTCAAAGGTATATGGAGTAGTGATAACTGGTATATGGTATATGGCAATAAAGGTCCAATATAAAGTTCAGAAAAAAGAAACTCAATGCGGTGCAGTCCCAGAGAAATGGTTACCTCGTATATGTCACCCGGCAGATGGTGATGTGTGTGTATAGTACCTCTCCGATTGGGCTGGTATAAATTTCGGCCGAGCGTCCCCGGCCAAAACAATCCTGCTTTGCCCAAATTGTTGCACAGCGGAGGGACGATATCTAGTAGACAGCCTGTCAGTAGTCACTCGTCGCGGTGAGGAGATGGTATAAGCTTGCGGCTGGATGGAAGCAAAGTCCGGTAATGCTCACCAGTTGCAGTGGTGAGATGGACGGCAGCCTGTACGGTGACGAGCCGGTAATAGGCTGAAATTGGAAACCAAGGAGGGTTTGCACGGCAGTGTAACACCTTGGACCAGGTGTGCTAGTTTGGAGGCGGAGTCCTGACGCGTTTCGTCACGATCACGTGACTTTTTCAAAGGTATGATCCTGCCTCCACATTTACCAGTATTTAAAGCCTGAGCTACTGATGACATGCAGATGTCAGTGATTAACAATTAAGGCAACTGCCCTATGAAACACATTACATACACGTTCGCTCTCAAAATAACACAGTTTAAAAAACACATTGTTATAGAAAACAATCGAAGCATATGGCAGAATTGACCCGTGAACAGAAACAATATAAATCCACAGATTAAACCTCTGCATAGGGATTGCAATGTTGTGCAGAAGGTTTTCTAATGGACAATTACTACAATGAGAAGCAGGAGCTAATTAGCCGTCACCTGTGATGACATTTAAACATAGTTTACTTATTTGATGTTGACAATCTACTATAGTTCTGAGCAGAGGACATATATTATCTAATAGAATAGGATAGAATAAAATAAAGCAGACGATGAAACATAGTTTCAAAAATAATAATAATAAATCAAGAGTAAAAATAAATAAAATAAAAAAAAATAAAGAATAAATGAATAAATGATTAAACTGTATCTATCTGACCATCATGGATTCGAACTGGGGTCTGTGGAGGGATGCTATTCAGTGATCTAACTCAGTGTGCCACTGGCCCTGCTGTGTGTGGAAGAGATTCAGACCTGTATTTGTAAGCTGACAGACACTCGGAAGTACATGTAGAACTTGATATTTAATATATAGTACACGTTTGCTCTTTTTGTACTTAACTACTGACACACAGCGCAGCCTCTCTTGTTGTTTCAGTCTACTCTCTCCATTCTTCACATAGTGGTCAAGGCAAGCGCAGTGTCTCAGCAGTTTATTATTTTATCTATACTATCGTTAGGCGCTGCACTAAGAGTGTTTTTTTGTTTGGACATATTTGTTGTTTGTGCAGCAGCCTTTCTTCATTGATTTTTTGTTGATTCTAATTATTGATATATACACTTGTGTTGTCAGTTGAAGCAATATGGCAGAGTTGACCTGTGTTTCTGAATGCGCCAGAAGGAGACAATGTTATGAAGCAGACTATATTGAAAACCCTGACACCACTGGATCCTCTTTTAGTACGAATGACCATGAAAAAGAATTTAATACTCTATTCTTCAAATTAGAAGATCAGATGAAAACAGAAACCCGCCATTGGTGGGACATGGTCACTTTGCAAAAATACATAAGAAACAAGAGGATACCAAGGGGTCTCAGGATCTTCAAAACTCTATCCTTTGTTGATGATCCCAATCTGAAAAATAAATGGGACTCTCTATTGGATGATTGTTCCTTCTCATTAATGGAGTTGTTAGTTACTTATCGTAGAGATAAAGTAACCTCATTAGCTTTAGAGATAGAAGACACTAAGAAGAAGCTTAGCTCTTTTTCTGGCCATCCTCAATTCAAACATAATGATATAAAATTAAACAACAAAATACAGATATATGAGAAAGAGATCATAGATGGTAAGAATAGAAAATTCAATAGAGACATAGAAGACTACAGTTTAAACAAAGTTCGCAATTACAACAAACAACGCTACATGACCAATAGGGGTAGATCTAGGAGTATTTCGAATCGGAGATCCAAGAGAACTAACAGTTTTCATAACAGATCAGCCAACAGATATCAGAAACAAAATTCAGACAGGGAATTCAACTCCCCTCATGTACATAAACAGATTGATGGACATCATCTTACACAAGCAGTCACGTCTACCGATGCAGCAGTGAGACCTAAAGGGGCATCATATCACAACTCCCCCACCAAACCTGGGTTTACAGGCACTTATGCTAACAATTTTTTAGAGAAGGATCAGAGGGTCCACAAATACAGACCAATAGACCACATGTCCAATCGATACGAAGTCCTAAGACACGAATCACCAAAGAGGGCCAGAGAAGAAAACACAGAGGATGCAGAGGAGGCCGTAGGTTACAAAGAAAAAAAGAGAGATTTGAGAACATAAGCACTGACAACATTTATAATTTATCCTCTGCTACTATTGGAGACTCAGAAATACGTCTTTTAGCCAAAGGTCTAAAATTTGCGCCTTCCAAACCCCCCTCTTTTTTCACCCTGTTCATTGAACTAAACACTTACATTCGCACATTAACACGAAAGAGATATTTTGCTACCAAAAGATTAGCACAACGTAAAATAGATGGATTCCCTATTGTACTGGATGATCATGATAGGACCAGTATAGAGACATTAGAATCCCTCCTCTGGGAAAATCCTCCTTCTGATTCCACTGTTCCCATTTATAGTTTAGACCATAAGAATGAACGTCTCTCTAAATTCAAGAACAAATCACAATTTTTTCCTTTGCATTATAGAAGCCCACCCATAGAAATTTTTTATAAGAAAACTTTGGATGATCTGAATACTCTCTGTCAGAGGGAACATAGGAGATTTAAATTTAGACAAAATCTCACGGTCCAAGAGAGACTTGCTTTACAAAAACTGGTCAATGACCCCTCCCTTGTTATCAAGCCGGCTGACAAGGGAGGGGCCATTGTCATACAAAACACAGATGATTATCTATTGGAGGCTTCCAGACAACTTAATGACAGTAATACATACACCAAATTACTCAATAACCCCTCTCAGAATTTTCACAGATCTTTGACCATTTTAGTCAAGGAAGCACTGGATAAAGATATTATCACTAAAGAGGAATATAGGTTCCTCATTCCATCACATCCCATCACCCCCACATATTATCATTTACCTAAAATCCACAAATCTCTCACTGCACCCCCTGGTCGTCCCATTATTTCTGGTGTTGGGTCCCTCACTTCTAATTTGTCACAATTTGTTGATTTCTTTTTACAGCCACTTGCATCGTCATTACGTTCACATATAAAGGACACAACTATGTTTCTCAATGCCATTTCTAAGATCAAATGGCAAAGCTCTTTTTTCTTTGTGACCTGTGATGTACAGGCACTATACTCCAATATTCCACATCAGAAGGGTTTATCCGTTATAGCAGATCACCTTTCAAAGAGCAATTATGTAGAACCTGAGTTACAAAAATTTCTAGTGGACTCCATTTTTTTCATCTTGTCACACAATTTTTTTGTGTTTGACAGGAAGTATTATTTACAAACACTTGGGACGGCCATGGGGACGAGGTTCGCGCCGAGCTTCGCTAACTTATACATGGGTGCCTTTGAGGACTGCCATGTGTGGGGGCGGAGCTTTGGCGCGGACCTCGTCTACTATGGCCGTTACATAGATGACATGTTTTTTGTTTTTGATGGTGATATCTCTCTTTCTTCTGAGTTGATCACACAATTAAATTCGAATGATTTTAATTTATGTTTTACTGGTGAGTCTAGTAATACATCCATCTCTTTCCTTGATATCTCACTCAATATAGTGGATGGTAGAATTATTACCAAAACTTTTCGTAAAGAGGTTGACACTCTGAATTTTTTACATTACAAAAGTTCCCACCACAAACCATGGTTAAACAATATTCCATTTGGACAATTAAGACGTATTAAACGTAATTGCAGCAGTTTAACAGATTATCATTCACAAGCAGATGAGTTATCAACTGCATTTAAGAACCGAGGATATCCTGAATCCCTGATTAAATCAGCCAGAGATAGGGCAGACTCTATAGACAGGAAGGATTTATTGGTACATAAAGCACATCACTGCAAGTTTGATTCAGATCAACCACACTTTTTAACACAATTTAATAGCTCTTCATACAAGGTCAAGAATATCATTAATAATAATTATACTATACTTTTGACAGATCAGATTTTAAAAACAGAGTTGAAAGATAAACCGTCTGTTATTTTCAAAAAGTCTAACAATCTACAACATCTTCTTGCACCTAGTCTTTTTATAGACAAAAGAAAAACAGAGGCGAATATCAACTCCTCTAATATGGCTCAATGGCTCCCCAAAATTGTAGGATGTTTCAGATGTGGAGCCAAGCAATGTATCACCTGCTCATATATTTTAAACAATGTTAAAGTTTTCAATACTCCTAACTCCCTTAAGGTAGAGATCCGCTCACATATCAATTGTAACAGTTCTTTTGTGATATATCTATTGAGCTGCAATTGTGGTCTTATCTATGTGGGTAGGACGACACGAAAATTAAGAACTAGGTTTCTTGAACACAGACGCAATATTCAAAAAGGTTTTGTGTTCCATAGCGTCTCTAGACATTTTTCAGACAAACACCAAAAAAATCCAGAAGATATAAAATAATTAATTGGTATTGAGACAATACCACCGACAGCACGCGAAGGAGATAGATATAGAAAGTTATGCCTGAGGGAGAACTACTGGATCCACAAGTTGAGGACCCTAATGCCGGAGGGCCTTAATGAATGCATTGAATTCGACCTAGGATGAGAAAAGTCAATATTTATTAATCAAAAAAATCATGCTATAGATGTTTCGGGTACCCAGTTTCTTTCTGCTTTAAACCCTTTACACAATCTCTATTAATGAAGGTCATAGATGGGTACTATATTTTGATATTTTCTCTAAGTTTTTTTGTGAAATTTTAAGATTACCCATAATGAATAGTCTTCTTGCAGCTATGGTGTGTTGTAGTGAGGTCAGTGGCACGTCGGGTTGAGACACTATTTGGTGCCTCAGTTGGACGTGGGATACGAACTCATGGCAGTCACCAGTGCGCAGTCAATAGAGAATAAATTTATTTTATTCCTCACGTTTATACACGAGCGACATAAGGACTCATGACGTTATGAGCTAACAAGAATATAGGTTACTCATGACCTTCATCCTGACGTTTGTTTTACTTTGACCACTTTTTGTGTCTCTCTTTCTTCTTTTTTCCTATATATATTTTTTTTAGCTATGGAGATAATATTAAATATCAAGTTCTACATGTACTTCCGAGTGTCTGTCAGCTTACAAATACAGGTCTGAATCTCTTCCACACACAGCAGGGCCAGTGGCACACTGAGTTAGATCACTGAATAGCATCCCTCCACAGACCCCAGTTCGAATCCATGATGGTCAGATAGATACAGTTTAATCATTTATTCATTTATTCTTTATTTTTTTTTTTATTTTATTTTATTTATTTTTACTCTTGATTTATTATTATTATTTTTGAAACTATGTTTCATCGTCTGCTTTATTTTATTCTATCCTATTCTATTAGATAATATATGTCCTCTGCTCAGAACTATAGTAGATTGTCAACATCAAATAAGTAAACTATGTTTAAATGTCATCACAGGTGACGGCTAATTAGCTCCTGCTTCTCATTGTAGTAATTGTCCATTAGAAAACCTTCTGCACAACATTGCAATCCCTATGCAGAGGTTTAATCTGTGGATTTATATTGTTTCTGTTCACGGGTCAATTCTGCCATATGCTTCGATTGTTTTCTATAACAATGTGTTTTTTAAACTGTGTTATTTTGAGAGCGAACGTGTATGTAATGTGTTTCATAGGGCAGTTGCCTTAATTGTTAATCACTGACATCTGCATGTCATCAGTAGCTCAGGCTTTAAATACTGGTAAATGTGGAGGCAGGATCATACCTTTGAAAAAGTCACGTGATCGTGACGAAACGCGTCAGGACTCCGCCTCCAAACTAGCACACCTGGTCCAAGGTGTTACACTGCCGTGCAAACCCTCCTTGGTTTCCAATTTCAGCCTATTACCGGCTCGTCACCGTACAGGCTGCCGTCCATCTCACCACTGCAACTGGTGAGCATTACCGGACTTTGCTTCCATCCAGCCGCAAGCTTATACCATCTCCTCACCGCGACGAGTGACTACTGACAGGCTGTCTACTAGATATCGTCCCTCCGCTGTGCAACAATTTGGGCAAAGCAGGATTGTTTTGGCCGGGGACGCTCGGCCGAAATTTATACCAGCCCAATCGGAGAGGTACTATACACACACATCACCATCTGCCGGGTGACATATACGAGGTAACCATTTCTCTGGGACTGCACCGCATTGAGTTTCTTTTTTCTGAACTTTATATTGGACCTTTATTGCCATATACCATATACCAGTTATCACTACTCCATATACCTTTGAGACAGATACAGGTGTGCTTTTATTTTAAGTTTGTTTTATTAACCACATGTCATTTTTAATAAATTTAATACCTTTATAGTACACGTTTGCTCTTTTTGTACTTAACTACTGACACACAGCGCAGCCTCTCTTGTTGTTTCAGTCTACTCTCTCCATTCTTCACATAGTGGTCAAGGCAAGCGCAGTGTCTCAGCAGTTTATTATTTTATCTATACTATCGTTAGGCGCTGCACTAAGAGTGTTTTTTTGTTTGGACATATTTGTTGTTTGTGCAGCAGCCTTTCTTCATTGATTTTTTGTTGATTCTAATTATTGATATATACACTTGTGTTGTCAGTTGAAGCAATATGGCAGAGTTGACCTGTGTTTCTGAATGCGCCAGAAGGAGACAATGTTATGAAGCAGACTATATTGAAAACCCTGACACCACTGGATCCTCTTTTAGTACGAATGACCATGAAAAAGAATTTAATACTCTATTCTTCAAATTAGAAGATCAGATGAAAACAGAAACCCGCCATTGGTGGGACATGGTCACTTTGCAAAAATACATAAGAAACAAGAGGATACCAAGGGGTCTCAGGATCTTCAAAACTCTATCCTTTGTTGATGATCCCAATCTGAAAAATAAATGGGACTCTCTATTGGATGATTGTTCCTTCTCATTAATGGAGTTGTTAGTTACTTATCGTAGAGATAAAGTAACCTCATTAGCTTTAGAGATAGAAGACACTAAGAAGAAGCTTAGCTCTTTTTCTGGCCATCCTCAATTCAAACATAATGATATAAAATTAAACAACAAAATACAGATATATGAGAAAGAGATCATAGATGGTAAGAATAGAAAATTCAATAGAGACATAGAAGACTACAGTTTAAACAAAGTTCGCAATTACAACAAACAACGCTACATGACCAATAGGGGTAGATCTAGGAGTATTTCGAATCGGAGATCCAAGAGAACTAACAGTTTTCATAACAGATCAGCCAACAGATATCAGAAACAAAATTCAGACAGGGAATTCAACTCCCCTCATGTACATAAACAGATTGATGGACATCATCTTACACAAGCAGTCACGTCTACCGATGCAGCAGTGAGACCTAAAGGGGCATCATATCACAACTCCCCCACCAAACCTGGGTTTACAGGCACTTATGCTAACAATTTTTTAGAGAAGGATCAGAGGGTCCACAAATACAGACCAATAGACCACATGTCCAATCGATACGAAGTCCTAAGACACGAATCACCAAAGAGGGCCAGAGAAGAAAACACAGAGGATGCAGAGGAGGCCGTAGGTTACAAAGAAAAAAAGAGAGATTTGAGAACATAAGCACTGACAACATTTATAATTTATCCTCTGCTACTATTGGAGACTCAGAAATACGTCTTTTAGCCAAAGGTCTAAAATTTGCGCCTTCCAAACCCCCCTCTTTTTTCACCCTGTTCATTGAACTAAACACTTACATTCGCACATTAACACGAAAGAGATATTTTGCTACCAAAAGATTAGCACAACGTAAAATAGATGGATTCCCTATTGTACTGGATGATCATGATAGGACCAGTATAGAGACATTAGAATCCCTCCTCTGGGAAAATCCTCCTTCTGATTCCACTGTTCCCATTTATAGTTTAGACCATAAGAATGAACGTCTCTCTAAATTCAAGAACAAATCACAATTTTTTCCTTTGCATTATAGAAGCCCACCCATAGAAATTTTTTATAAGAAAACTTTGGATGATCTGAATACTCTCTGTCAGAGGGAACATAGGAGATTTAAATTTAGACAAAATCTCACGGTCCAAGAGAGACTTGCTTTACAAAAACTGGTCAATGACCCCTCCCTTGTTATCAAGCCGGCTGACAAGGGAGGGGCCATTGTCATACAAAACACAGATGATTATCTATTGGAGGCTTCCAGACAACTTAATGACAGTAATACATACACCAAATTACTCAATAACCCCTCTCAGAATTTTCACAGATCTTTGACCATTTTAGTCAAGGAAGCACTGGATAAAGATATTATCACTAAAGAGGAATATAGGTTCCTCATTCCATCACATCCCATCACCCCCACATATTATCATTTACCTAAAATCCACAAATCTCTCACTGCACCCCCTGGTCGTCCCATTATTTCTGGTGTTGGGTCCCTCACTTCTAATTTGTCACAATTTGTTGATTTCTTTTTACAGCCACTTGCATCGTCATTACGTTCACATATAAAGGACACAACTATGTTTCTCAATGCCATTTCTAAGATCAAATGGCAAAGCTCTTTTTTCTTTGTGACCTGTGATGTACAGGCACTATACTCCAATATTCCACATCAGAAGGGTTTATCCGTTATAGCAGATCACCTTTCAAAGAGCAATTATGTAGAACCTGAGTTACAAAAATTTCTAGTGGACTCCATTTTTTTCATCTTGTCACACAATTTTTTTGTGTTTGACAGGAAGTATTATTTACAAACACTTGGGACGGCCATGGGGACGAGGTTCGCGCCGAGCTTCGCTAACTTATACATGGGTGCCTTTGAGGACTGCCATGTGTGGGGGCGGAGCTTTGGCGCGGACCTCGTCTACTATGGCCGTTACATAGATGACATGTTTTTTGTTTTTGATGGTGATATCTCTCTTTCTTCTGAGTTGATCACACAATTAAATTCGAATGATTTTAATTTATGTTTTACTGGTGAGTCTAGTAATACATCCATCTCTTTCCTTGATATCTCACTCAATATAGTGGATGGTAGAATTATTACCAAAACTTTTCGTAAAGAGGTTGACACTCTGAATTTTTTACATTACAAAAGTTCCCACCACAAACCATGGTTAAACAATATTCCATTTGGACAATTAAGACGTATTAAACGTAATTGCAGCAGTTTAACAGATTATCATTCACAAGCAGATGAGTTATCAACTGCATTTAAGAACCGAGGATATCCTGAATCCCTGATTAAATCAGCCAGAGATAGGGCAGACTCTATAGACAGGAAGGATTTATTGGTACATAAAGCACATCACTGCAAGTTTGATTCAGATCAACCACACTTTTTAACACAATTTAATAGCTCTTCATACAAGGTCAAGAATATCATTAATAATAATTATACTATACTTTTGACAGATCAGATTTTAAAAACAGAGTTGAAAGATAAACCGTCTGTTATTTTCAAAAAGTCTAACAATCTACAACATCTTCTTGCACCTAGTCTTTTTATAGACAAAAGAAAAACAGAGGCGAATATCAACTCCTCTAATATGGCTCAATGGCTCCCCAAAATTGTAGGATGTTTCAGATGTGGAGCCAAGCAATGTATCACCTGCTCATATATTTTAAACAATGTTAAAGTTTTCAATACTCCTAACTCCCTTAAGGTAGAGATCCGCTCACATATCAATTGTAACAGTTCTTTTGTGATATATCTATTGAGCTGCAATTGTGGTCTTATCTATGTGGGTAGGACGACACGAAAATTAAGAACTAGGTTTCTTGAACACAGACGCAATATTCAAAAAGGTTTTGTGTTCCATAGCGTCTCTAGACATTTTTCAGACAAACACCAAAAAAATCCAGAAGATATAAAATTAATTGGTATTGAGACAATACCACCGACAGCACGCGAAGGAGATAGATATAGAAAGTTATGCCTGAGGGAGAACTACTGGATCCACAAGTTGAGGACCCTAATGCCGGAGGGCCTTAATGAATGCATTGAATTCGACCTAGGATGAGAAAAGTCAATATTTATTAATCAAAAAAATCATGCTATAGATGTTTCGGGTACCCAGTTTCTTTCTGCTTTAAACCCTTTACACAATCTCTATTAATGAAGGTCATAGATGGGTACTATATTTTGATATTTTCTCTAAGTTTTTTTGTGAAATTTTAAGATTACCCATAATGAATAGTCTTCTTGCAGCTATGGTGTGTTGTAGTGAGGTCAGTGGCACGTCGGGTTGAGACACTATTTGGTGCCTCAGTTGGACGTGGGATACGAACTCATGGCAGTCACCAGTGCGCAGTCAATAGAGAATAAATTTATTTTATTCCTCACGTTTATACACGAGCGACATAAGGACTCATGACGTTATGAGCTAACAAGAATATAGGTTACTCATGACCTTCATCCTGACGTTTGTTTTACTTTGACCACTTTTTGTGTCTCTCTTTCTTCTTTTTTCCTATATTTATTTTATTTTAGCTATGGAGATAATATTAAATATCAAGTTCTACATGTACTTCCGAGTGTCTGTCAGCTTACAAATACAGGTCTGAATCTCTTCCACACACAGCAGGGCCAGTGGCACACTGAGTTAGATCACTGAATAGCATCCCTCCACAGACCCCAGTTCGAATCCATGATGGTCAGATAGATACAGTTTAATCATTTATTCATTTATTCTTTATTTTTTTTTATTTTATTTATTTTTACTCTTGATTTATTATTATTATTTTTGAAACTATGTTTCATCGTCTGCTTTATTTTATTCTATCCTATTCTATTAGATAATATATGTCCTCTGCTCAGAACTATAGTAGATTGTCAACATCAAATAAGTAAACTATGTTTAAATGTCATCACAGGTGACGGCTAATTAGCTCCTGCTTCTCATTGTAGTAATTGTCCATTAGAAAACCTTCTGCACAACATTGCAATCCCTATGCAGAGGTTTAATCTGTGGATTTATATTGTTTCTGTTCACGGGTCAATTCTGCCATATGCTTCGATTGTTTTCTATAACAATGTGTTTTTTAAACTGTGTTATTTTGAGAGCGAACGTGTATGTAATGTGTTTCATAGGGCAGTTGCCTTAATTGTTAATCACTGACATCTGCATGTCATCAGTAGCTCAGGCTTTAAATACTGGTAAATGTGGAGGCAGGATCATACCTTTGAAAAAGTCACGTGATCGTGACGAAACGCGTCAGGACTCCGCCTCCAAACTAGCACACCTGGTCCAAGGTGTTACACTGCCGTGCAAACCCTCCTTGGTTTCCAATTTCAGCCTATTACCGGCTCGTCACCGTACAGGCTGCCGTCCATCTCACCACTGCAACTGGTGAGCATTACCGGACTTTGCTTCCATCCAGCCGCAAGCTTATACCATCTCCTCACCGCGACGAGTGACTACTGACAGGCTGTCTACTAGATATCGTCCCTCCGCTGTGCAACAATTTGGGCAAAGCAGGATTGTTTTGGCCGGGGACGCTCGGCCGAAATTTATACCAGCCCAATCGGAGAGGTACTATACACACACATCACCATCTGCCGGGTGACATATACGAGGTAACCATTTCTCTGGGACTGCACCGCATTGAGTTTCTTTTTTCTGAACTTTATATTGGACCTTTATTGCCATATACCATATACCAGTTATCACTACTCCATATACCTTTGAGACAGATACAGGTGTGCTTTTATTTTAAGTTTGTTTTATTAACCACATGTCATTTTTAATAAATTTAATACCTTTATAGTACACGTTTGCTCTTTTTGTACTTAACTACTGACACACAGCGCAGCCTCTCTTGTTGTTTCAATAAACTCTACCGTAAATACGCATACCGTGCGCCTGTGGGTGCCCGCGACTGTGAGTATGCGCACGCACGGGAGAGCGCACGCATGCGCAGCGCGGACCAGAATGAGGTGCAAATATGGCAGTGTGTATAGAGATATTTTTCTGACTTTGACAAGGGATAGCACCATTTTTATGCACTAAATTTGTGTTACCATAGTAACCCGCGGACCAATCACATTGTATATATGTATAAACAGATGGCTGGTCATAAATACATAGGAAGACAGAGAATCACAACAAGTTTGTATGATATACAGATCATATAAATCAGCTTATAAAGAATTTATAGATATATGACAATAATAGAGGGATAGAAATCTAGATGTTATGAACACAATAATAGTGATATAGTTATCAGTGTAGATCGAGTAGATCATATATCGAAACACATACAGGAATTTATATAATAATCTTATAGAGTATAATAACTCATAGATTAAGGGATATTCTGTCCCATATTAACAGTACATTTTATTTTATAAATTATAAGGAAAAGAGATCGGATAGGGTACAGAGGGCATCCAAAAGAATAGAAATAAATCAGATTACAGAGTTCAACTCCATGGTCTCATTGAGACCCACAGGATGTAGAGAATTAAGTTTTAGCATCCAAAAACCTTCACGGCTACATAGTTTCTTGAACCTATCGCCCCCTCCAGGAGTTGGGGCAATCTGTTCAAGACATATAACAGAGAGACAAGAAGGATTGGCTGAGTGTTTTAAAAAATAGTGTCTAGATACACTGTGTCTGACATTTATTTCTAATATTCCTTCTATGCTCCATAAAGTGGATCCGTAGTTTTCTCGTTGTGCGACCTACATAGTTAAGTCCACAGCTTGTTGTTAGTAGAAAGATAATGAATGTAGATTCACAGTTCATGAAAGATTTTAATTTATAGGTCTCATTGAAATAGGGAAGAGTGATCATGGTGGTCTTTCATTGCATATGGGAGCACATAGTGCATCTCGTCAAACCACACTTATGGAAACCTAATGGTTTAGTACTGAGCCAGTTTGAACCTTGTTGAGTGGTTTGTTCTTTTATCGTCTTTAAATGGCTAGGAGCTAGAATAGTTTTTAGAGATTTCTTCTTTCTATAAGTTATTTGTGGTTTAACTGGTAATATAGTGCTCAATATATTATCATGTTTTAAAATTTTATAGTTACGCCATAGTATAGATTTAATCTCTTGGGCGCATCTATTATATTTGCAAATGAATGAACATTCTCTATTCATAGAATTTCCATCTTGGCGTCTTGTTTTTTTTTGGAGTAGTTGTCTGTCCATATTATAGACCTCTGTATAGGCCTGTTTCAATAATGTCTCCGGATAGTCCGTATTTAAAAGAAAATCTGACAATTCTTTGGCTTGTATAGCAAAGGTCTCAATATTGGTACAATTTCTGTGTAGCCGCAGGAATTGTCCTTTGGGAATATTATTCTTCCAGGACTTATGATGTGAACTTGTATAATGTAGGTTTCATATAATTCGATGTAACAATCTCATTATTAATGATCTCAAGTGTCAAATCTAGGAAGTCTACCCGGTTCCTGCTATACGTGGAAGTGAAGGATAAATTATGTGAATTGGTGTTTAAAGTGGAAACAAAAAGATTTGCTGAATCTAAATCCCCATCCCAAATAATAAATAAATCATCTATATAATGGCCATAGAAGACCAGGGACGCTCCCCACGGGCTGGTCCACACATGGTGGTCTTCAAAGTCGCCCATGTATAAATTTGCATAACTGAGGGCGAACCTGGTCCCCATGGCCGTACCCATCACCTGTAAATAATAATGGTCTAAAAAAGTTAAATAATTATGTGAAAGGATATAGGTGATACATTGTAAATGGAAACTTCTGTGGTCCACACTGAGATAATCGTCCTGACATAGTTGTCTAGAAACCGCATCATGACCTGCTTTGTGTGGGATATGAGTATATAATGCTTTTACATCAAGGGTTAAAAATGCATGAGTCCTGCCAATGTATAGGTTGTATTTTGGTGAGAAAATCAGTTGTGTCTCTTAGGTGTGATCTCAGTGTGGAGACACGTGGTTGGAGAAATGTATCAACGTAAAAGAACAATTCAGAAGTGAGGGAATTGATATCGGGAATTATAGGGCGACCCGGGGGTGAAGTGAGGGATTTATGTATTTTGGGTAAAAAATAAAATGTGGGAGTGACTGTATAGTGAGGTAGCAGGAATCGGTCTTCCTCCCTAGATAAGACACCTGACTCAACTGCAGAATCAAGGAGACACTTAAGTTCTTCTAAAAAAATTGATGTAGGATTGAAATCAAATAAAAGTTTGTCACCTAATTGATTTGCAGCCCCTTTAATATAATAGGAGCGGTCCTTAATTACTAGACCACCTCCTTTGTTGGCTTCTTTAGAGATGAGTGAATCATCTTGTGTTAATATCTGGAGTGCTTTTTGTTCTTGTTTGGTTAAATTAGATGCTGTTTGTATTTTGTTTTGATTATGTTCTACCATTTCTTTAAAGTCATCTAGAGTGATTCTATAGAATGCTTCTATACTGCTGCTCTTGGCTGAGATGGGAAAAAATTCAGACTTACATTTAAAAAAGCTAGATTCCCTTTTGACGTCAAAGACTTTTCTGTCTCAAGAGGTACCTTGGAATTAGTATTATTTTCTTCCCATAATTGTTCCAGCATAGATAACATGATGTCATCTGTGCTATGTAGAACGATTGGTATAGAGTCATTATTCTTTTGATTTAAACTCTTTTTGGCAAAGTACCTCTTGCGACACAGTGTGCATATATATCTATTGAGGTCAACATATAACTCAAAGAGATTGGGATCATTAGTCGGTGAAAATTTTAAGCCTCTCTCCAATAATGACAATTCTGATTTAGAGAGGGTTTTACTTGAAAGATTGAAAACACGCTGTTTTTTATTTTCAATATTGTTCCTATTCAGTATCTTCTTGGGGTTTTTCCTTTCTATTTCTACCTCCTCTGTTTCCTCTAAACTGGAATCTCTTCTTCTTTTGGGGGTGTCTTTTGGGTTCCTGAAGTTTTGTCGCCCTTGAAAGGTTTTGGGGCGTACCCCCAAAAAAGCCTCCTGATTATCATAATGATCAGCTGTATTAGCAGGATTTGTTCTTTTTTCTGTGGTGAATTGGTATCTACAGTATCTCTTTTTTACTAAAACTGTTAGAATATGGTGACTGAGGTTTATTGTCCTCATGATCTATCAAAACTTCATACCTGTTGGAATGAATATAATTCCTATAGTGGGGTTTCTGTAGTGTGTTTCTACTGTATTTGGTGTCATCCTTTCGATAGGGTTTAGTGCTATCTTTATTAGTGTTACACCAACATATATCTCTTTATCTCAAAATATCGCCCAACTCGACCTTTCCGCTCTGCACAAGATCTACGTATCTGGTCCCGAAGGATTATTCACTCCCATTCACAATTGCAGGACTTTAATTGGGCAGCACCCACCCTTTGGAATGCCCTACCACGCACAATAAGTCTCATTTCTAGCCTCCAAATTTTCAAGTGTTTCCTGAAAGCGCATCTCTTCAGGTGAGCCTATCAAATTGTGGAACCATTCACATAACCTTCAAAAGCATTCATATATAATTACATCCCATCAGGACTGACTTTGCAATCTGGTGGGACTGCTATGCTATAGATAGTGCCTATCGTTGTGCATCCTTTCTAATTCCCTATAGATTGTAAGCTTGTGAACAGGGCCTTTCTACTTCTATGTCTGCCTGTTATTATTAAAATTATAACATCATATCCGAGGTTCTTGGCATAAATTGGCCAGTATATGAGCATGTCCACCTACTTTATGGTGACCTCATCAGACCGGTCCCTAACATTATAGGGGTTCGCCTCTGGGGCGCAGAGCACCCCCAAACTACCCAGCCATACCACTCCAGGGCATCACACAGATAAGAGATAGAAGTGAGGAATCAGTGTTAGGCAAATGAAAGAGGCTGCTGAGTGTTAAAAAGAGGACAGCAATAAGGTGCCAGTGTTAGAAATTCAGGTTAGCTGATCAGTGCAACATATGCTGTGCTATATAAGAAACTGTAAATAAATAAATAAATAAATAATTACCAGTTAACCAATATTTGGAAACTTTCCTCTGAATTTAGTGAAAACCATGGAGATCATTAGACTCTACGCTGAGTTAGTAATGCAAAATCAGCTAGCATCAGATCAAGATTTCCCATTTTACTGTGCAGTGTGACAGCAGAAAAAAACCATGGTCCACTGATTTGTTTCTGCTAATTAGCAACTAATGTATACCATAGTCATCACTGGTACTGGTGAGTCATAAAGCATCCTCCCTCCACCCCTCCCCCCCCCCCCCCACAATAAAAAAAAGGATGAGTGTGGCCTATCATAAAGGGGCATGGCCTTGCAGGAAATTCTCAGATTCCCTCGATTCTGGGGCATGGGCTAGCTGGAAAGGTGTGTTGCTTCATGGAAATCCCCCAATTGCTTCATTGCGGAGGCGTGCCCAGCATCTCCAGAATTGCTGGGCTGCCTCTATAGAGTGGTCTGCCTGCACTACAGGCTTCTCCTCTGTGAAAAGAACGGAGTGCTGTAGGAGAATGTCACATGACTCCTGTCACTATGGAGAGTCTGGGTGTGGCCCGCAACCCCATAGTGATGCCACTGCCTGAATATTCCACCATCAAGTGGATAGACAATTGATATTTTACTCTGACACAATTTACCAGCATAGACTACTAGCTTATTCCCATTTATTGTTTAGCGTTTGAGGGTCTAATATAGAATATAATAATAATAATAATAATAATAATAATAATAATAATTTCTTTACGACTCAATTTGGTTTATACTAGGTCTTGCTCAAACTATACAGAGTTTCAATAACTGGTGATTTCATGCATACTTAACATGTTCAGAGAAGTTGATATCAACTGAAGGTCATTATTTGATCTGTCTCAAAGACAATTTTGAATATTTGTCAGAAATAAATTTACTCTGGAAAGCATTTAAACCAGTAAGAAATGGGCACTTGATTTCTTATGCTGTCCATCTAAAAAGAGACATGACCTGGCACCTCCATGCCTTAAATGTATAAAAAACTAATAAATATTATAATGGTATGCGAAATCACTTGTCGACATTCATAATTTTGACACCAGAATGTTGACACCCTGTAGTGAAAATTTTAGGGGTTAGGGTTAGACTGACCTGAAAAAGACAATGTCGACATTCCGACCATGTCATCATTTCATCAGTGTCAACATTCTGATTGTTGACATGATGAACATGTTGACATGCTCATGTCTACGTGGTCAACATACAATAGATATAGGGGTATATTCAACTGAAGTCGAATTACGGCGTGAATTCGTCAGTTTTTGGATTCGACACTATTCAACAGCCGAAACCCTCCACCTGGGACCCTGAATTCGACATATTCAATTAAAAACGGATTCGACACTCCCTTTGTCGAAAAACGGACCAATCGTCGAATAGTGGGTGGCCTGGATTCGACTTCCCACCATTTGGAATCTTATATAGGGCTTGTTTGCTGCGTGCTCAGCAGGCCTTTTTGTGAACCTGCAGAGCGGAGTGAGGAGCTGCAGAGTGATCAATTTGGTTGTTTTTGCTGTGGTATCGTTTGTACACCCAGCAGACTTTCATCCAGGACGGACAGAAGACCTTCAGTCACCCCGGAGGAGAGTCGTTTTTGGAGTGAATTCGACATTTGTAGGTAAGTACCACATGTGGTCTGGCGTTGCATGTAAGTGTTTGTGTAGTGTATGGGTGTTGTTTTGAGTGCTTGGCTACTGTTTAGGATGAGGTATGAGTGCAGCATGTAATGTTTGGGTGGTGGGGGGGGTGCCATGAGGTGTACATGTTTTGCTTCTTGGGTGTGTTTGGGGTATGTATATATATGTACAGGTGTGTGTATATAGGTCCTGCTTGTATTGCTGCAGGTCCTGCTTGTATTGCTGCATGTTTTTCTATGAGTTTTGTGTTTTGGGATAGTTTTTCACGTTTTTTTTGCTAAAATGTGTTTTTGGTCATGCTTTAACACTGGTGTACTACCAACATGACCTGTTGGGGTGCAGGGATGCATTTACTGGCTTTTTGGGTTGTTTGGGCGAGGATTTTCATGTTTTTTTTTTGCCATGAGGTGTACATGTGGTGCCATGCGGTGTACATGTGGTGCTGCTTTGGGGTGTTTGGGGTATGTATATGTGTACAGGTGTGTGTGTATATAGGTCCTGTTTGTATTGCTGCAGGTCCTGCTTGTATTGCTGCATGTTTTTTTTAGAGTATTATGTTTGGGAGTAGTTTTTCACGTTTTTTTTAATGTGCTGAAAATGTGTTTTTGGTCATGCTTTAACACTGGTGTACTACCAGCATGCCATGTTGGGGTGCAGGGATGCATTTACTGGCTTTTTTGCTTGTTTGGGAGAGGTTTTTCATGTTTTTTTATGTGCTAATGTGTGTTTGGTCATGACATGTTGGGGTGTCCTTAATGGCTTTTTGGTTGGTTTTTCATATTTTTTTTTAAATGTTTGGTCATGCTTCAGCACTGCTGCACCCCAACATGTCATGCTGATGGCACATTTACTTTTTTTGGGCAGTTTGGGCGTGGTTTTTCATGGTTTTTTATGTGCTAATGTGTGTTTGGTCATATTTGAGCACTGGGGTCCCAGCAGCATGACATGTTGGGGTGTCTATAATGGCTTTTTGGTAGGTTTTTCATGTTTTTTTTTTTAAAGTTTGGTCATGCTTCAGCACTGCTGCACCCCAACATGTCATGCTGCTGGCACATTTATTTATTTTTGGGCAGTTTGGGCATGGTTTTTCATGTTTTTTTATGTGCTAATGTGTGTTTGGTCATGTTTGAGCACTGAGGTCCCAGCAGCATAACATGTTGGGGTGCATTTTTTTTTAAATGAATATAATGAATTATGTAATGTGGGGTATATTTTTGGGGTACATATCTAAAAAAAATATTTATATTTACACCAGGGATGTCCAGGGACCAGCGCACCCGATCCCCCCACTCCTCAGAAGAATTGCTGGACAGCAGCGAGGAGTGGGAGCCGACCCAGGAGGAGGAGATGGCTGAACAGGCATCCAGCGATCAGCCGCGGTCATCAAGGGACCGACCGGAAAGTAGAAAGAAAAAGAAAAGGCCAAGACAGGTAATTCCTTTTAACAACTACAGCCACAATAGCATCCAAGTTGACACACCCATGGGGTAGTTTGCGCACTGCCAGGCACACCTACAGGTATCTTTGTGCACTGCCAGGGACACTGACACACTGCCAGGGACACATACAGATCATTGTGATATTATTAATTGCATCTTTTATTTCCCTAAAAGGCAAGAAGCCAGCCAGAGGATCAGTCGGAGGAGGAAGACTCTGGTGAAGACACAGGACGGAAGATTCCGTGTGGACCCAGATACACCGAGGCGGAAAACTGTGACCCAGTGGATGGCGTCGACAGGTCCTACGACGTTCTGTATGGACCGAGGGCACAGACAACAGCAGCAAAGACAAACATCTGGGATGCCATTGCAAGACAAGTGACTGAAGTATCTGGAAACCGCCGGAGCACCAGAAACTGCATGAAGCGGTACAGTGATTGCCGTAGACAGACCAAGAAAAAGATGGGGATTCAGCGCCGACATGAGACAGGAACCGGAGGTGGTCCGCCTCTCAATTTCAAGTGGCTACCCTGGGAGGAAGTTATAAAAAGGCACATGAACCCTGTCATGGTCCAAGGAGTTCGTGGAGGTGTGGACTCCACCCGTCCTGCTGGCTTTCCCGAGGAGGAAGAACCGCCCAGAAGACGGCGGGAGCACAGCAGTCCAAAAGGAGGAGTGATGGTAAGAATACATTTAGATGAGTTATACTAAACATTTTTTTGTTTTTATTTTCTAATGTGTTTGTTCTTTCCCCTAGACACGCCTGCCCAGAGGACATCACCTGCGCGCAGGACATCACCTGCACGCAGAACGTCACCATCGCGCAGAACATCACCTGCGCAGACCATCACCTGCGCGGCAGACATCAGCGCGCAGACCATCACCTGCGCGGCAGACATCATCAGTGTGCAGACCATCACCTGCGCGGCAGACATCATCAGTGCCCACACCACCACCTGGGCGCCAAACTACATCACCTGCGTGCAGGGCATCTCCAGCTCATGATCTAACCTCCAGGAGCTCAGAGACTGTGACCCAAGAGCCTCAAGAAGACATTACCCTTGTGGACCCATCACCTGAACTGTTTGAGTCGACAGGGTTAACCGACAAGAGATTTCTAGGGTTTGATGACAGCCGTGCAGACGCATCCAGCCATACCCAAGAAAAGTCTCCCGAATTGAGGACCAGTGAAGCTCCTGGAGCAGCGGCACCACAGGATGGAGAAGGTTAATATATCAATCGTTTTTTTGGGGGGGAGGGGGGTTGTCACCATTTTGTATAGTTTATAAACTTTATTTTTGTGTTTTTTCTTTTGCAAACAGAGGTGCCACGGACCAGCAGCAGATTCACGTCAGGGATTGGTCCCTACTTCAGGCCGGATCTCTTACAGGAAGAGTCGGACGACGAGGTGGAATTGCAGCAGCCCGCAGTTTCTACGTTCCTGTGTGAGTAATTATATAACAAATTCTGAACCTTAAAACATATGTAGGAATGTGTATTCTAATTTCTAATTTTCTTTTCAGCTGCACAAATGCAATTGGTGGCAGACATTCAGCAAGGGCAGGATCCCTCAAATATTCAGAGGGTAAACACCCTGGCAGCAGAGATGAATGAATGCCAGGATAGTTTTCGGGATGTCGTTGATACCAGACTGGACGCCATTGAGAAGACAATGGAGAAGATGGCAACCAGTTTGGTTGATATGCAGAAGGCTCTTGCCGACAGCACGGCAGAAACATGAAAGACCAGGCAGGAAGATCACAGGCAAATTATGGACATCCTTCACGTTCTGGTCACATCCATCAACCGCTGGTGGATAACACTGGATGCCAGTCACACAGCGTTCAGAACATGTCGGAGAGCCATCGACATTCCGCAGCCAGCCAACAGATCATCGCAACAACGCTACAGATGATCTACGAGAAACTCCCAGAGCCAGCTCATCAACATGCTGGTCAACCACCACATCTGCCACCACAAGCCACACTGACGCCTCCTGCCCTTGCTCCACCACAATCCTGGTATGGACAGTCACAGCAGTAACAATGATATACAGGGATGTACCCCACTTACCAGATGCCTCCACCACCAACACCGACCTCAACATCTACACCAGCACGGCCACAAAGGCCAAGGCAACACACTACACAGCCGCCAAGGACACCGTCGCCACTTCAGGAGGAAGAGGATCCGGACAGCCCCCACACAACATAGCACAGTCGTATTATTTCATTATTTAGAATGTTTTTCATGTTTCCCTTTCTCTCCCTCCCATTAGTTTTTTTTTTCTTTCTATTGTTTCAATTTGTGTTCTCCTCCCCCACCCCCGACCGGGTACTACCAAGGAGCTATGTCTAGACATACATGCACGGGCATGTATGAGTGTGGTAACTGATGAAAGCTCCTTGTGGTTACATATATGATGGGCCAAAGAGCTAATCTGATACCACTTTTAATTTTTTTAAACAAAAAACCCTTTGGAATTTGTGTAAATTAGGCATTCACTTTTGTGTTACTTGACCATCAACTAGTGTATTTTTTTACTTCTTCACAGGAATGGTTGAAAAATTGTCGTGGATAGCGTTGTTCGTGTTGTGCGTACCAAGGTGAGTAAAGCCATGTTTCAATATATACATATAATTCCAGAAACCTTGTCCCGCCTGCCCTTGGGGAGCAACACAGTCCAGCAATGGGTCATGCTGGACTGTGTGGTTCCACAAGTGCAGGCATGTCAAAGTGCAGAACACTGACACCACGACTCCACCACTTTGTCCCGCCAGCCCTTGGGGAGCAACACAGTCCAGCAATGTGTCACGCTGGACTGTGTGGTTCCACAAGTGCAGGTGTGTCAAAGTGCAGAACACTGACACCACGACTCCGCCACTTTGGCCCGCCAGTCCTTGGGGAGCAACACAGTCCAGCAATGGTTCATGCTGGACTGTGTGGTTCCACATGTGTTATTGTGAAAGGAATGTGAACATGACATCATTACAGTGCCCTTTACTTAATGTTGAATTTTAAATTTTTTTCAACTGATATCTACACAAGAAAAGACTGTGTGAAGAAGAACAAACACTTCTTTTTTGTTTTGTTTTATTTCAATTTTATTTTTCTTACAATATAAAAATTCAAGTTTATTTTTCTCCAATAAATTGTTCAAATTAGAAGTTTTGTATTTTTTATATAAGTTACTAGTCCATTTGAAAATAGGAGATTTCAGAAATGTGGTGATATTGAAGGTATTGTGGGAGGCTGTCCATGGTTGAAGGTGGCGACTGTAGTCTCACTTTACATCCAGAGAAGGTACTTGTGAGGGCTACTCTGTAAGACCTGTGGAAGAGAATAGTATGAAGTTCCAGGTATTTTGAATAGTGTCATCCTTCGTGGAAAAGAACAGGTACCAGCAACATTGCAAACGAACAGGTTACATCTGCCTTTGTCCCAAATGCAATCCTCCAGCAGTTGAAAAACTACACATCCCAGCATGCCCTGGCACAGCGTAAGCATTGTCTGTCAGCAAAGCTGTGTCAGGGAATGATTTGAGATGAAGTTTTGCAAAAGCTGGAGGGCCGCAGTTTGGACATGCCTGGGTTACTCGGACAAGAGTGAGTTTTGGGCAATACATCTCACTGTTATGAACCACAGGTAGTGGTTCATTCCTGTTTTATGTTTATAAGTAGTCTTGCAGGCCAGGATTTCCCGTTGCTCTGGTTTAAGAAGATTCTTGTTTGCTGTCAGTGGTGAGTCTGTGTGATTGCAGCTTGTTCCCATGTGTTCAGCCTCACCTGTCTGTTGATTGCACCTCTCAGTTGTGCAGCAGGGCAGTTGCACGACATAATTAATTAAGACTCTCTGTTATATGCTGGCTCAGTGCAATTCACAGACGCTGGTGATATTTCCAGATTTCCAGGTTTCCTGGGTTCCAGAGTTCTTGAGTTCTGAGCTATTCCCTGCCAGTTCCTGAGCTCCTGTCTAGCAGTGTATGTCTAGCTGCTTTGAGTGTCGGTTCCTGTGTCGATTCCAGTGTCGATTCCAGTGTCTGATCCTGTGTCCTGCCGTGAAGCGTTCCTGTCCAGGAGTCCTGTGGCTTTGTCTGTGCCTGGTCGAATATCTGGCTTCTTGGTGTCCACCGGTCTGTCGTTTGGGATTCTGCCTGTCCTCCAGTTCTGAGAGTCTGTGTCGGCTACATTGGGGGTTCCTGTCCGTTTGCCAGTATTTGTACCGGTTCCGTGAGTAGCGGCTTTGCCGGGTCCGTCGGCTCAGGCCGCAGTATTCTTTGGTTATAATTTGTTTCTGGTGTTTTGCAAAGGGTTCTGCTTGTGCTGTCACTGCCGGTACACAACGGTATTGTGTAGGCGAGTGGACAGCATTTCCTTTGTTGTTCTTTTCCTTTGGCGGCGTGCCGCACATATATTTAGGTTGTTAGTAGCCCCTAGCCTTCTGTTTGTTTTAGCTAGAGGTCCCCTTGTTATTATCCTGTCTCGGTTCACGCCTTGTCTCAATCTAAGACCTGGGGGCATCGGAGTTGGGCAGACCTAATCCGCCCTTCAAACGCGGCTGCCGTGCGCCCAAGAAACCATAGTCACTCAGGCGTGAACGGACCACACGGGTGAAACAACGGAGGTAGGGTGCTAGGGGCCATTTCCACACCACACCTCGTTTCAGCATCACGTTCTGGTGCTCAGGACTCACTACGCAACATCTCCCTTGTTCTGAGCACCAGGAACCTAACATTATCACCAGCCATACAACAAAAAAGAAATAAAGCTTTTTCTTTTTTGGCCCAGTCCAGTGTCTTGTCTAGAATCCAGTCCTGTCTAGAATTCAGTGTGCAGAATCCAGTCCGGTGTTTATAATCCAGTCCTGTCTAGAACAGTGTGCAGAATCCAGTCCAGTGTTTAGAATCCAGTCCTGTCTAGAATTCAGTGTGCAGAATCCAGTCCGGAGTTTAAAAATCCAGTCCAGTCTTGTCTTGTCTAGAATCTTGTCTAAGAATCTTGTCTAGAATCTTGTCTTAGAATCGTGTCTAGAATCGTATCTAGAATCTTGTCTAAGAATCTTGTCTAGAATCTTGTCTTAAAATCGTGTCTAGTCTTGTCTTGTCTAGTTTGAAATTCTCCTATGCCTACTATGCAAGCCCTGCAGGCGTCTCTCTCAGCCCTGAACTCTGCTTTCAGTGCTTTGAAACCTGAGCGGCTGGAAGTTTTGAAGCAATCCTTAAAGCAACTGCAAAACCTTCTGACCAAAATTTTGCTTATTTTGCCAGAAGTAGTTGAGAGTTCATTCTCTAAAGAGACTCTTGTTCACAGTATGGTGACAAGTGAATCCTCCGGTTTAATTAGAGAGAAAAAGTTTGAAAGTTTTCTGCGGCCCAGGCTCTCAGAAGAGGAGCGTCTGCGTCGCAGAAACTTAGATTTATGCCTATATTGTGGGGGTTTAGGCAACTATCTGCAGACCTGTGAGTTGCGCAAGCCAAAGTGTGGCGACAAGTCCTGACCTCTGGCCAAGTTTAGTCAGGATACAAAACCTACTCCTGTCTCTACTGTGGCAGAGGTACTTGTCACACAACCCACACTAAAAAGCACTCTGTCCTATAATTGGGGTCCTTGGGCTAGGGAGCCCCATTATAGATTCAGGAACCAAACGAGAATGTTTCTCTCCTCTCTTGATTTTCCTGTTGAAGCAGAGTTGCAAACCCCTAAAGCGGTGCCCGATGCCCGGGGTCCTAGAGCGGTGCCCGATGCCCGAGGTCCTGGAGCGGTGCCCGATACCCGGGGTCCTGGAGCGGTGCCCGATACCCGGGGTCCTGGAGCGGTGCCCGATGACCAGGGTCCTGAAGTGGTGCCCAATGCCCAGGGTCCTGGAGCGGTGCCCGATGCCCAGGGTCCTGGAGCGGTGCCCGATGCCCGATACCCGGGGTCCAGGAGCGGTGCCCGATACCCGGGGTCCTGGAGCGGTGCCCGATGCCCAGGGTCCTGGAGCAGTGCCCGATGCCCAGGGTCCTGGAGCGGTGCCCGATGCCCAGAGTCCTGTAGCGGTACCCGATGCCCAGAGTCCTGTAGCGGTACCCGATGCCCAGAGTCCTGGAGCGGTACCCGATGCCCAGAGTCCTGGAGCAGTACCCGATGCCCAGAGTCCTGGAGCGGTACCCGATGCCCAGAGTCCTGGAGCGGTACCCGATGCTCTAGGTTATAGAGGGACATCGAATATTATAGCTCAGGTGTCAATACCAGAAGGGGTCTCAGAAGCTGTTACCCCAGGTAGGGACTTGAAAAGCGCAACCCCAGAAAGGGTATCTAAAACCATAGTTCTAGAAGGGAACTCGAGAAGCAAAACCCCAGAAGGGATCTTTGAAGTAATATCCCCAAGTGGGGTCTCGAGAGACGCAGCCCCAAAGAAGGGTCTAGAGGTCGCCTCCCCAGGAAAGAACTTAAGAGGCATAGCGTTAGTGGAGGTTCTGAAGGTTAAAGCTTCAGAAAAAGTCCCGGAAGTCATAGTCCCGGGAGAAGTTTCGATAATTAGAGAGGGAGGCCGACGGCCCGGCCCCAGAAAGGGAGGCCGATGGCCCGGTCCCAGTAAAAGAATCCGAGGTGCTGACCCCAGCGGGGTTCCCGAAGGCCACTGCCCCAGCGGGGTTCCCGAAGGCCACTGCCCCAGCGGGGTTCCCGAAGGCCACTGCCCAAGCGGGGTTCCCGAAGGCCACTGCCCCAGCGGGGTTCCCGAAGGCCACTGCCCCGGGTGGGGTTCAGAAAGTCACTGCCCCGGGTGGGGTTCAGAAAGTCACTGCCCCGGGTGGGGTTCCGAGGGCCACTGCCCCAGGTGGGGTTCAGAAAGTCACTGCCCCAGGTGGGGTTCAGAAAGTCTCAGCCTCGAGTAAGGTCAATAGTGACCAGGTCCTAGCAAAGCACTCTAGTCAGTCAGATGGGAAGGAAGCAGATCCTGACTCTGTTGATATCTCAACATCTATAATCTTTGATGGGGACTTAGTCCAATTTCTGGCGCTTTACAAACACTATTACACCATTTTGTTGTCTAGACCATTTCTGGGCATCACTTCAGAGAACCTTGTGCTCTATCTGATATATTCCTTTAGAGGAGAGCCTTTTGAGTGGGCGACCAGCCTAATGAAAGCTGAAGATCCCATTCTTCAGGATCCCCCAGCATTCAGTGATGCAGTTATTAAAAGATATGGTTCCAAAGAAATTGGTTCAGGTTCCTCTAGGTCACCCGTCTTATCTGCTGAGAGTTTACCGTATACTGGCCCTCATTCCGAGTCGTTCGCTCGCAAGCGGATTTTAGCAGATTTGCTCATGCTAAGCCGCCGCCTACTGGGAGTGAATCGTAGCATCTTAAAATTGCGAACGATGTATTCGCAATATTGCGATTACACACCTCGTAGCAGTTTCTGAGTAGCTCCAGACTTACTCGGCATCTGCGATCAGTTCAGTGCTTGTCGTTCCTGGTTTGACGTCACAAACACACCCAGCGTTCGCCCAGACACTCCTCCGTTTCTCCGGCCACTCCTGCGTTTTTCCCGGAAACGGTAGCGTTTTTTCCCACATGCCCATAAAACGGCCTGTTTCCGCCCAGTAACACCCATTTCCTGTCAATCACATTACGATCGCCAGAACGATGAAAAAGCCGTGAGTAAAATTCCTAACTGCATAGCAAATTTACTTGGCGCAGTCGCAGTGCGGACATTGCGCATGCGCATTAAGCGGAAAATCGCTGCGATGCGAAGATTTTTACCGAGCGAACAACTCGGAATGAGGGCCACTGTAAACTCGGCACAAAGATCACAGCCTATTACCATTGCTACTGGATGTGCTTTCCTGTCTTCTCCCTACAGGAAATCTTCTAAAGTTTCAGTACCTAGGGGAATGGAACCAATCTATGGTCTGTTCTCAGATTCCGAAACTGATGAGGTTTCTTATATGCCGGGGCACTCTGGTAGGAGACGGAAGAAGCATCTGATTGCTCGACCAATATGTTTTGAAGAATTTTTTGAGCCAGAGGTTTCTTCCTTTCCTGGTGTCGCCAAGCAAGCACAGGGTAAAAAGAAGAAAAAGAAATATTGCTGACTCTTGCCTTGTGGTGTATATTTAAAAAAAAAAAAAGTCCCCCCCCCCCCCTTGTCTTGTGTCCAGTGGCCACCGTCAAGGGGGGGGGGGGGGGAAGCACTGTTACAAGCTGTTGCCACAGCTTGTTTCTGTTTCTTGTCTTTGTCTGTTTGTTCCAGTGTCAGGTTTATTAATGTACACCTTGTTTTGGAAAACCTGAATTTTGGGGTCCGTTGACCCCTCCTCAAGGGGGGGGGGGGTAATGTTATGAGCCACGGCTGTGGCTCATTCCTGTTTTGCATTTTTGGTTATGTATTTTATGTTATACTTCTGTTTCTGTTCCCCGTGGGTGTCATGGGGTGTTCGGAGCCCACCCTTAAAGAGAGGGTACTGTTATGAACCACAGGTAGTGGTTCATTCCTATTTTATGTTTATAAGTAGTCTTGCAGGCCAGGATTTCCCGTTGCTCTGGTTTAAGAAGATTCTTGTTTGCTGCCAGTGGTGAGTCTGTGTGATTGCAGCTTGTTCCCATGTGTTCAGCCTCACCTGTCTGTTGATTGCACCTCTCAGTTGTGCAGCAGGGCAGCTGCACGACATAATTAATTAAGACTCTCTGTTATATGCTGGCTCAGTGCAATTCACAGACGCTGGTGATATTTCCAGGTTTCCTGGGTTCCAGAGTTCTTGAGTACTGAGCTAGTCCCTGCCAGTTCCTGAGCTCCTGTCTAGCAGTGTCTGTCTAGCTGCTTTGAGTGTCGGTTCCTGTGTCGATTCCAGTGTCGATTTCAGTGTCTGATCCTGTGTCCTGCCGTGAAGCGTTCCTGTCCAGGAGTCCTGTGGCTTTGTCTGTGCCTGGTCGAATATCTGGCTTCTTGGTGTCCACCGGTCTGTCGTTTGGGATTCTGTCTGTCCTCCAATTCTGAGAGTCTGTGTCGGCTACATTGGGGGTTCCTGTCCGTTTGCCAGTATTTGTACCGGTTCCGTGAGTAGCGGCTTTGCCGCGTCCGTCGGCTCAGGCCGCAGTATTCTTTGGTTATAATTTGTTTCTGGTGTTTTGCAGAGGGTTCTGCTTGTGCTGTCACCGCCGGTACACAACGGTATATTGTCGGCGAGTGGACAGCATTTCCTTTGTTGTTCTTTTCCTTTGGCGGCGTGCCGCACATATATTTAGGTTTGGGGTTGTTAGTAGCCCCTAGCCTTCTGTTTGTTTTAGCTAGAGGTCCCCTTGTTATTATCCTGTCTCGGTTCACGCCTTGTCTCAATCTAAGACCTGAGGGCATCGGAGTTGGGCAGACCTAATCCGCCCTTCAAACGCGGCTGCCGTGGGCCCAAGAAACCATAGTCACTCAGGCGTGAACGGACCACACGGGTGAAACAACGGAGGTAGGGTGCTAGGGGCTATTTCCACACCACACCTCGTTTCAGCGTCACGTTCTGGTGCTCAGGACTCACTACGCAACATCTCCCTTGTTCTGAGCACCAGGAACCTAACACTCACTTGAGTGGTATCTCTGCAACATGGCGGAGTTCCAGGTCCACATCACAAGTAGGCCGACCATGGTAGAGCTGGGGTACTGTAGTGTCACTTTACATCCACGCTGGGTACTTTTCACTTTGGGAAGGCTACTTCAGAAGACCTGCGGAAGTGAAAAAGGATTTAATACAAGGTAATTTGAAAGAGTTTCCTCCATCCTGGAAAAGAACAAGAGGTCCCAGCAACACTGCGCATACACACAGGTTACTCGGACAAGAGGGAGTTTTGGGCAATACATCTCACTTGAATGGTGTCTCTGTAACATGGCGGAGGTCCAGGTCCACATCACAAGTAGACCAACCATGGTAGAGCTGGGGTACTGTAGTGTCACTTTACATCCACGCTGGGTACTTTTCACTTTGGGAAGGCTACTTCGTAAGACCTGTGGAAGTGAAAAAGGATTAAGTACAAGGTAATTTGAAAGAGTTTCCTACATCTTGGAAAAGAACAAGAGGTCCCAGCAGCACTGCGCATACACACAGGTTACTCGGACAAGAGGGAGTTTTGGGCAATACATCTCACCTGAGTGGTGTCTCTGTAACATGGCAGAGGTCCAGGTCCACATCACAAGTAGGCCGACCATGGTAGAGCTGGGGTACTACTATAGTGTCACTTTACATCCACCCTGGGTACTTTCACTTTGGGAAGGCTACTTCGTAAGACCTGTGGAAGTGAAAAAGGATTAAGTACAAGGTAATTTGAAAGAGTTTCCTCCATCCTGGAAAAGAACAAGAGGTCCCAGCAGCACTGCGCATGCACACAGGTTACTCGGACAAGAGGGAGTTTTGGGCAATACATCTCACCTGAGTGGTGTCTCTGTAACATGGTGGAGGTCCAGGTCCACATCACAAGTAGGACGTCCATGGCAGAGGGGGGTAAACTTGCACAATAACTGCGGCAACCCAACAACAGGAAACAACTGGGGATAACAGGACATCAACGGGACGTAAAAGGTAATGAAAAGGGCCGTCAACGGGACGTGAACTGGATGTCAACACAACGTCAACTGGACGTCAACTGGCCAACTCTGTAATACATAAATAAACATTTTTTTTAAAATATGACAATCTGAGTTTACATGAAAATACAAATATTACAAGTATACTCACAGGCAGAGGAAAAGAACGTGTCGATAAGCATCCTTCGAGATTCATCTCCTTCGTCCATACCCACCGGTGGAGAAGAACGGTTCCCGTGGCGGAAAGCCCTGTGATGAAGAGTCACCGGCAAACTGTTTGCGACACATATGTTGTGTAAAATACAACATGTATTTACCATGCCGCAAACCTTCGATGGTGAGTACAAAAGAGCACCACCGGAAGTGTCTAAACATCTAAATCGGCTTTTAAGTACACCGAAGGCACACTCAATTACTTCTCGCTTTGCAATGTGTGTCTCTTGGTACCGTTCTTCAGCTTCACCGACAGGATTAGACAATAGGGTCAAGAGCCAAGATTTGTTGGGATAACCCGCATCGCCTATGGGAAAAAGAAAAATGGTGGGTATTATTTAAAAACAAAAACAAAAAAATAAAATAAAAAACTTACCTAACAGCCAGCCACCCGGCATATTTCCTGTCTCAAAATCATGAAACAGTGATGACTGGCTTAGGATGAAGGAGTCATGAGATGACCCAGGAAATCCCACAAAAAGATTTGTAAATTTCATATCGGCATCACAAACCGCCTGTATATTCATGGAATGGAAGCGTTTTCGGTTCCAAAAACATTCTTCCGAATTCCGTGGTGGCCTGATGTGCACGTGGGTACAGTCAATCGCGCCCAGAACATTGGGAAATTTGTGTTCGTTAAAAAAGCCTAATTTGATCTCACGCCATCCGCTGTCCATATCTGGAAATCTGATGAACTGGGTTGTCAATTTGCGGAAAGTCCTAATAACCTGGGTTATACAGCGCGACAGTGTCGGCTGTGAAAAACCGCATGTTTGAGACAAAGTAGGCTGGAATGTGCCTGACGCCAAAAAATGTAACGTAGCCAGCAATTTCTGGAAACCGCTGACTGCGCGATTGGTCCGTGCCTGAGGAACCAGGTGTCAAAGTCAGAAAAATATCCCCATGCACGTTGCCATATTTGCACCGCACACTGGTCCGTGCTGCGCATGCGTACGCTCTCCCGTGAAGGCGCACACCCGCAATAGCGTGCACTCGCAGGCGCGGTATGCGTATTTACGGTAGAGTTTATGTAGTCGTAGCGTGCGACTCATTCGTTACATATTTTCACAATTAATGTAGTTTATAGATCATGATCCCTTTGATAGTTTCTGAAAGTTTGGTTAAAATAGAAGGTCCCTGTTTAAAGTAATCCCTCTTTGTATTGTACGAAGGGTCTAACAGGAATCATACAGCAGTGTTTGGTACCCATCGGAAGAGTATTTAATTAGCAATATTCCGGTGTTGGTTTGGAGCGTATTAATCGCTCGTGCGAATAGTTATGGACATAAGAAGTTTATGTCCATTTCTATTATTTACTCATACTCAGGTATGCGGCGGGAAACCTAGTTTCCCACCCACCTGAGCTGTTGGAAATCGTCACAGCCCACCTGTATGAATCAACCTATGACCTTTTGTTGTGATACAGGGTCGAATTCCTTCATCCAATGGACAATGGGATTGTAGGGACTATGAGATTGCATTGTGTGTGGGGCATAAATAGGCAGGCCGACCACATCCAGCGCTCACTCTTCAACGGTTCTCATTGCTGAAAATCGGGTGCTGGATGTCCAGGCGCATGCGATCGTTTACCCTGTGCGTAAGTTTCTCTCCGTAATCATTGTCTTTCTGTGAGCCAATTTCTCTCATCTCTCTCCGTCTCTCTCTCTCTTTCCCTTCTCTTTCTCTCGTATCTCCTCTAGACTAGTATTGTATTGTATTGTATTAGATAGTATTGTATTTTGGTTAGGAAGTCTCTGTTATATTGTAGTGTATCATTTGTACTGTTATCCCCTTTTAAAAGTATATTAGATATAATACAGTTAATAGGCTTTGGACCCTAAACCAGTATCTGTGTATTTCCTATAGTGTTAAGTGTTCACTTGAGCGTCGGTGACGCTCAAGCAGCTTTGTAGTTAGTCAGGTTACACAAGGTTGCACTTACACCCTGTATTCACATTAAGGTATTCTGTGTATTTTATTGGTATAAGGTTTAGACATAAAGGTATAGCGTTGTGAGCGTCTGCGCCGCTGGTGATCTCCTCGTGGTCTCGAGCGTCCGCTACGCCATAGCGAATCATTACTCTAGTCATAGCCAATAACGTGTCCTGTGATCACTGGGCCGTGAGCGAACGTGACGCTTGAGCGTCTCGCCTACGGCTGAGCGATCGTTACGCAACTAGCGTACCATTACGGTACTTCTTAAGTAAACAGCGTACAGTGTTCTTAGACTTCATAAAGGGTTGTTTATACGACAAGGGAATTTAGCATTGTCAATTGGGGACTCGTCCTATCCTTCTCATATCTGCACTAGGTAGATCAGCAGACATTATCCCCCCAGCAAAGGGTGGGAGGTTGTCTCGCAGTGCTGACGGGATAAGCGTCTGCTTCGCTTAGATAAAGAGTGCTGAAGGAATCCGGGAACCGGAAGTAAGAACAAAACGCTTGTGTCTTTTAAAACTGTTTTATTTCTCTTCTGTCTTGCGTATACACGCACGCATACATTTATCTGCATTTCTTTTTCAAATTTCGTATATCACTATTCCTGTTTGCCAAGTTTTATAGTTGATAGAAAGTGCTAAAAGAGATTTGCTGTTATTTCATAGTAGAGGTAATAGTTAAAGTATAGACCAACACACGGCTTGTCTGGGAGATAAGGCAGTCAGTGTGGGGTGCGGTAGATGATCAGGGATCATCTACATTGATAAAGGTAGAAATTGTGTTACGGTGGATCTTTGTTTTGCGTACACGTGTCCCTAACAAAAGACTTGCGTACGCAATCCAAACGGCAGACGCACGCAGCGTACATTACGCAACGTAGCGTCTGGTTACGCCCACGTAGCTCAAGTCACGAAAAGTTGAATTAGCGCAAAGGCGATAAGTAACGCACAGCGGTAAATAACGCGACGCGGTAAATAACGCAAATCTATTTTTGGAAAAATCTGAAATTTAGTTTAACAGATCCTGCTCCTAATTGGTAACACAGTTGGACTGAAGACAATTTCTGCGCAGAAATAGATATAGAAACGAAGTGTACATGTGTTGAGTGAGTGTGTTTTTATCACATAAGTTTATATAACTTAGAGGTTGAACCAAAAGGAAAGTCGGGTACTCGTCAAGGGACACACGTGTAAGTGACATATACGGTGGCTGGGGAGGCATCCCTGGTTAAATAATATTTGAGCATTAGAGTATAGCGGACCATAAGGTAACAGACCAGGAGGTCATAAGGTAACAGACCAGGAGGTCATTAACAGACGGTAACAGACCAGGAGGTCATAAGGTAACAGGTAAAATAGACAAAGAGGTCCGCTATAAAGGTACAAGAGGCACAACGCCTGGGGTGTTGGTGCAGAACCCATATAGGCCATAAGCTCTTGCTGAAGGAATCGCGGCCGGAAACATCGATTCCATTGATCTTTCAGTACATGACAAGTAGTGCTTATGTACTGAACGATTGGACCGCACGTAATTGTGTGCAGTAGTTAGTAATCTGACCTAATACCATTAGAGTAAAGTGGTCACAAACGCTATCTGTACATTCTGACGTGATTTGTGTAATTTTTTATTTTTAAAGGGAAGTTCGCTGGTCACTCAGGAACTATCTAACAACCCCAACTTTACTGGAAAGAGTAAGTGTCCTTCGGGTAACCCTCATATGTTCCAGTAAACAGAAAGTTCACAGGGGCCCTGGGTTGGGTACAGCAGCTCTGGTTACAGTTATTGCAGTACTGGCCAACGTGGGCGAGAAGTAAGTGGGGTACTTGGTAAACCGCCACCGCCGGCCTGCCCAGGACATCTTGGTTTGTTTGTAAGGGTTCGCTGAAAACCTTGATATAAAGATCAAAGGAGGAATAAGCAACACCTGCAGAATTATGGGGGCCAGTTGTTCAGGTAGGGGGCGATCAACCTCGGTTCGGGTTGATTCAGAGAACCGACCCGTTGGGTCGGCAAGGTACATCATGTGTGAAAAATACGGAAGTCACACAGAATCTTTATGTGATGAATGGGAGAGAATGACTGTACAAGACAGGGACAAAGTCCCAAGAATAGGTAGCTTCAGTCCAGAAGTGTTACAAAATTTAAGGAGGAGGATATGTCTCATTGAACCAACAAAGAGACGAAGTAAACATTATGATTATGTGCAGTTAGGGCAACAGGAAGGTGAATTACAAAGAGATTCAATTGACTTTTCTGAATCTTATCTTGAGAGGAGAGACATGGCATCGGGGAGGATTATGGTTGCGGAGAAAAGCACAAGGTTGAACAATAAAAACGCTCTTAGCAACTGTAGTATAGATTATAAGAATAAGTGTAATAACTGTAACAATGATTATTGTAATACTGTTGAATGTACAACTATTAACCTATGCAAGTTGCACCCCATGTCAAACTTCCCTCAGGAATACAAACAAGAAAGTGAGCCCAGAACGATGTCAGCACCTCTTCCAGCAACCATCACAAAAGCCATCCAGGTGGACGCGACCAAATTGGTAAAGGCAATAATCGAACCCCCTAACGGAGGGTCAGGTGAGGTCGTGTCCACAGGTACGTACAATGTTTCATATCACGCACAAACAGATATACCCCAAAATATAAGACCAACACAAGATGATGTAACTGAGCTCGATCTGGCCAGGGTGATCTCAGTCCCCAATGGGAAGACTGACGATCAGGGAATCATTCCCGTCAAGGACAGCGCAATGCGCTGTCTCTGGTCCCGGACCGAATTGAGATCAATTGTGTCTGAATTTCCTGATCCTAGGAAAAATCTAGTCAAATGTCAAAAGTTTATTAAAGAACTAGGAAACGCCACAGAACCCACCAACAAAGAATGGCGGACAGTGCTGAGGGCATGTTTGCCCTCCAGTGTTGACCCTGAAAAATTCATTGCTGATTGTAAATTAAACACGGAGGTACCTTGTATGGAAGAACACAATCAGGAATGTATTAGGCAGATTAACCGACAGTTAGGAATATATTTCCCAGCTGCTGTCAAGTGGAATGACATTCTCTCCATAAGGCAAAACGAAAGGGAAAATGTTTCTAATTATTTCAATCGAGCACTGCAAATAATGGCTAGAAACACTGGGATCGCAGACATCAAGACAAATGCACAACATAAAGGAATAGCGGTTAAGGTATTAATGAATGGTTTAAAAGATGAATTAAAAACAAGGGTACAGACCACCAACCCAAACTGGAGAGATATCTCGGTGACCGCACTAAGAGAGGCCGTCATTAATCATGATCAGAATATCACCAGATACAGAGAGTCACAAAGAGATGAGTTAATGGCAGCAAAAATACAGGCCCAAAACACAAGACCACCCCAACAAAAGCCCCACACCCCTGTGAGAAATCCAGATATGGAAGTCTGTTACAATTGTCATAAAAAGGGACACTTTGCAAGAGATTGTAGATCAAGAGAAAGACAACACCATAATCATGAAAACCAAGGAATCAGGGAAGAACAGGGGAAACGGTTGATGATGATGAGCATCCGAGCGTTTGAGGAGGCATCAAATCAACCAAAACCTCAGGTCATTGACACGTGGAGGAAGCCCAGGATTTGTTATCATTGTAGGAGAGAAGGGCATTATGCTAGCAACTGTAATAACCCACATAAAGTTAGACCCCCTAGACCAAGAAATGAGCAAAATTACAATACACACCATTATAATCAGGGATCACATAGTCAGGAAAGGTGATCATTAGGACTGATGGTAAGCCTGAGGTAACGGTTAATGAAGTGGGAGGTCATTCACTGAAGACACAGGAATGACCAGGTGAAAAGTTGTAAATGTATTTGTGAAGAAAAAAATGTTTTTTTCTCTCTCTCTATCCCCATCTTTGACGATTAGTGGTAAGAATTCACACATTGCATATCCACTTGGTCCTTGCAGAAGTCTACCAAACCTCAGCATGACCTCCGCCACAATGTATTTCTGGCCAGATACAGACAGTGGAGTAATGCAGGTGCTGGTGGGGAGGGACTGCTCAAGGAGACCATTAGACACATAGATATGACAGCCTAATAAGTCTGACAATGTTTTTCTAATGCTAACAATGTTTTCTTAATGTTGACAATGTTTAAAAATGCTTTGTTTCTCTTTTCTCATTGGTGGTTATTGTCGAGTTATGTAATGTATATGAATTGTTCTCTACCTCTTTTGTTTTTTTTTGTTATCTCTCTCTTCCCACTCATGTTTCCATGGGTTTAAAGATGGTATGTCACCCCTCAGTTGGACCAATGGTAATGCCAGATTTTTTTTCTCCTTACAGAAAGATCGCCGGTTAGGAAGGAATATTGCATCACCAGAATGTTCGTTTGGAAGACTGAGAGACAGCACCTTTGAGAGGACAGCAGAACAAGAAGAACAACAAGACGAGAGAACTTATTATCGTAACAAGTTCTCTCCCCCTCAAACTGTTTTCTTATGCCCCCTTTACAAATTTCTTCTTTTCTCCTCCTGTAAGATGGACTTGCCCCAAGAGACTGCAATATGGATTTTCCTGTTGACCATGATGTTGACCAGAGCAGTCTGTTTCGGTGAGAGTACCAGTGAGGTCGAGAAAGGATCCAGAAAGGTTCTAATGACTGAGACGGAGGTGTAAATTTCCAACAGCAACCCAATCAACAAGCAAAGGCGAGTATCAGAAAACGATCCGATAGAAGAAATTGTGATGGATTGTTAGCTGAAGAAAATTGTATCTGTAGGCTCTGTGATAATCTGGTTGAAGATGGATGCATAAAGAAATGCCAATCCAGTTTTAATATCCATATGGACCGGCATCCATTGAGTGACTATCACTCTTTAGTGGGTAATGTGTTAAACAAAACAGATTGTTGGGTATGCTCTCAAGTACCTCAGGGTCATAGCAAATCAGGGCTAGTACCATTTCCTTTAACGTTAGGGGAGGTACTTGAGCTAAGTGGTGGGAGACCGGTGGACCGGAGATTTAACATCTCCAGCCCTCCTAGTTTGAAGCTCCACCAATACCATGTGGATAGGTCCCTCTTATGTTTTAATATCTCCAACCCCCGTAAGCCGGGAAATTGGGAAGTGTCATGGAGCAACCTTACCATGACCTTTTCACACAGAGCAGATAGAATGCCTACAGATACAGAGCTCGTACGCCACATAGCCAGTAGAGGAAAATCTTTCCGGTATCGATATACCTTAGGAAATAGGATTACTAGAGTTGGAGAGGTATCACCAGGATACTGTGCACATATCGTACAAACTGATACGTGCATTAAGCAGATGGAAGAATTAGGGTCAGGAGATTTCACCTGGAAGGTTTGTAACATGGTCATGTCCTTCTCCGTCCCTTATGTTCTCCCCGATGATGCATATTTCATATGCGGGAGAAAGGCGTACAAATGGCTTGCCCCAAACTCTGAAGGATTGTGTTATATTGGAAAAGTATTGCCTGAAGTGATGACTGTTACACATGACAAAATGAAGGACATACACCGTGGTGCCCAAGCTCCTTATACTCACACTCATTACGAGCACCGAGTTAAAAGACAACTGTCAGAAAGGTTAGAGCATCCGGCCTCTGATCTTATCCATGAATCCACCGGGATTCAGGTCCTGGTAGCGTTAGATTTCACTCGCACCGCTCGAGGAGTGATGAATTATAGATACATTTCCGCACTCGCCAATTTGTTAGATAATATCACTGAAATGTATGATGACACGTTTAGATACACTGGAAGAGAACTTCAAGCTTACAAAACGGAACTAGTTCAGCATAGGATGGTTCTTAATTATCTTACAGCAGTAACAGGCGGATATTGTGTTACATTGGCAACACAGTACGGCATAAAGTGTTGCACGTATATCACAAATAGCACCGAGGATCCGGTAGAGGTCATAGACCAAAAGATGGACGATATTCTCCAATTGAAGTGGGAATTTCGTCGAAAACACAATCTCACCCTTGCTGCTGTAGGTAATGAGCTGACTGGTTGGGTGTCATGGTTGAACCCGCGAAATTGGTTCTCCGGTTTGGGAGACTGGGCTCAAGGAGTCATAATGGATGTTGGAAAGTTTCTACTATGTATCTTGGGTGTCGTTATATCGATTGGATTGATATTTAGATGCGGGCAGGCTTTAATGAGGTGCAAACAAAGTACAAAAGTGATGAGCGTGAGGAGTGAGGAAACTGTAATTAACCTGGATTTGATTTATGACCCAATAATAGAAACCAGAATGTGATGAAAATGCGATTATACGGTCCGTTTCTTTCACCTGTTTTTCTGCTTTTCTCCAAGATACAAAGACCCCCTTGGACGAGGAAGTTGACGAGACGCTATACAGACAACAGACAAGCACCAAAGATGAAGTTTTGACCACTTGAGAAATGGACATTTGATGAACTTTGCCATGGATCCCCAGTTTCCCTAGTACTTTTAAACTCACGCTAGCCCAACATTTTTTGTAAATCCGATGGCTCTGACAAAGCTATTTGCTCATGCCCAAGGAGCAATACAGCGCAAAGAAGACGACTCTCAACAGATACCGAACACAACTTCGACGACAGATGTACATTTCCCTGACATAGAATATCATTGCATTTTCCATAAGTGTTCTTTATCTTCATCTCTACAACCCTCAGGTAATGACACACATAGACGATAGGGAATACAGGCACAGATATCAGCAACCACATACCTCCCCCATTCATGTATCATCAACTAAAATGTGCTCCCCATTTTGTTCAAAATCCGAAAAGAGCTCGGTAAAGTTTGACAGCCCATCCACAGACCTGTACCACAGGATAAGAAGGAATTCAAATGTATACTTCGCAATACCTCGAAGCTTGATTTACAACACGTACGGCACGATGATACATGACCCTCCAAACATGGACTCATACACACATGCTTCTGCTATCACACTAGGTCATACCCTCTTCACACCTACTCCTCTCTCCTCCCTCACCCAACCATGGAAATGAATTAACCCCTGACATATATTTTTCTCCTTTTGAAATGTTTTAGAAGGTGGCAGTTATTATTGACTGCCAAAGGGTGGACTGTCAAAGTCAGAAAAATATCCCCATGCACGTTGCCATATTTGCACCGCACACTGGTCCGTGCTGCGCATGCGTACGCTCTCCCGTGAAGGCGCACACCCGCAATAGCGTGCACTCGCAGGCGCGGTATGCGTATTTACGGTAGAGTTTATGTAGTCGTAGCGTGCGACTCATTCGTTACATATTTTCACAATTAATGTAGTTTATAGATCATGATCCCTTTGATAGTTTCTGAAAGTTTGGTTAAAATAGAAGGTCCCTGTTTAAAGTAATCCCTCTTTGTATTGTACGAAGGGTCTAACAGGAATCATACAGCAGTGTTTGGTACCCATCGGAAGAGTATTTAATTAGCAATATTCCGGTGTTGGTTTGGAGCGTATTAATCGCTCGTGCGAATAGTTATGGACATAAGAAGTTTATGTCCATTTCTATTATTTACTCATACTCAGGTATGCGGCGGGAAACCTAGTTTCCCACCCACCTGAGCTGTTGGAAATCGTCACAGCCCACCTGTATGAATCAACCTATGACCTTTTGTTGTGATACAGGGTCGAATTCCTTCATCCAATGGACAATGGGATTGTAGGGACTATGAGATTGCATTGTGTGTGGGGCATAAATAGGCAGGCCGACCACATCCAGCGCTCACTCTTCAACGGTTCTCATTGCTGAAAATCGGGTGCTGGATGTCCAGGCGCATGCGATCGTTTACCCTGTGCGTAAGTTTCTCTCCGTAATCATTGTCTTTCTGTGAGCCAATTTCTCTCATCTCTCTCCGTCTCTCTCTCTCTTTCCCTTCTCTTTCTCTCGTATCTCCTCTAGACTAGTATTGTATTGTATTAGATAGTATTGTATTTTGGTTAGGAAGTCTCTGTTATATTGTAGTGTATCATTTGTACTGTTATCCCCTTTTAAAAGTATATTAGATATAATACAGTTAATAGGCTTTGGACCCTAAACCAGTATCTGTGTATTTCCTATAGTGTTAAGTGTTCACTTGAGCGTCGGTGACGCTCAAGCAGCTTTGTAGTTAGTCAGGTTACACAAGGTTGCACTTACACCCTGTATTCACATTAAGGTATTCTGTGTATTTTATTGGTATAAGGTTTAGACATAAAGGTATAGCGTTGTGAGCGTCTGCGCCGCTGGTGATCTCCTCGTGGTCTCGAGCGTCCGCTACGCCATAGCGAATCATTACTCTAGTCATAGCCAATAACGTGTCCTGTGATCACTGGGCCGTGAGCGAACGTGACGCTTGAGCGTCTCGCCTACGGCTGAGCGATCGTTACGCAACTAGCGTACCATTACGGTACTTCTTAAGTAAACAGCGTACAGTGTTCTTAGACTTCATAAAGGGTTGTTTATATGACAAGGGAATTTAGCATTGTCACAGGTCAGCCTCCAACAGATCGTACAGCGAATATATTTTGCGAGCCGATAAGCGATCATTTTGAATCACCTCGAACTCGGAGAGATCCTCCAGTACACGCCTAGTGCGATACTGGCATGGACGTAGAAATGAAACACGCACTACTGACTCACCCAATGCAGACATTTGCTGACTACGATCCTGATGTTCAGCAGCCTTTTCTTCCTCCATACTTGCAGCCAGCATGAACATCACAATCTGGTCAGAAAAAGGCTCCATTATTGTAGTCAGTAAAAAAATTGAATATATATGTTGTAAAACGCAGGGATTGTCCTAATAAAACGATTCCACAAGAGAGCTGACTGTAATGGCTGCTCATCTCCCTGAAGTCTCAAAAACGGGAGTGAGGAGAGAGGAGTGGCTTTGGAGAAGTGTATCCTGGGTAAAACTGTGGAATCATGGGTACATTTCCCTCAGCCAAGTACAGGAAAAAATATTCTTTAAAAAAAAATCGATTATATAATACTTGTGGGTCATAAATAGAAAAACCAAGCAGATAATCCATTCTAATATAAATAGATATGCTATTAGCAATCAAAAAAGCACCAAAAAGTATTTAAGATTTCTTATCAGCTCACGACAGAAAAAGGAGGTGCAATGAAATTGACGAAATGACTGTCGAAAAGCACTGATGTCGAATCGACATTCTTCAATTGAATATACTTTTGTCGAAATGCCGCATTTTTAACATTACAGACATGAAATTGTCGAATACAGGTTGAGTATCCCTTATCCAGAATGCTTGGGACCAGAAGTATTTTGGATATCGGATTTTTCCGTATTTTGGAATAATTGCATACCATAATGATATATCATGGCGATGGGACCTAAATCTAAGCAGAGAATGCATTTATGTTTTATATACACCTTATACACACAGCCTGAAGGTCATTTTAGCCAATATTTTTTTATAACTTTGTGCATTAAACAAAGTGTGTGTACATTCACACAATTTATTTATGTTTCATATACACCTTATACACACAGCCTGAAGGTCATTTAATACAATAGTTTTAATAATTTTGTGTATTAAACAAAGTCTGTGTACATTGAGCCATCAGAAAACAAAGGTTTCACTATTTCACGCTCACTAAAAAAATTCCGTATTTCGGAATATTCCGTATTTTGGAATATTTGGATATGGGATACTCAACCTGTAGTAAAAAGTCGAAACGGAAACGACAGTTTTTTTGTCGATAAGTGCCGTATTGAATTGTCGAATCCGATTCAACATGTTTTTTTGTCGAATAAGCTCAGTTTTTCGACAATTTCAGTAATTCGACTTCAATTGAATATACCCCATAACAGGCATTCCCAACCACGGTCCTCAAGGCACACTAACAGTGCAGGTTTTAGTGATATCCAGGCTTCAGCACAGGTGACTTAATTAGTAGCTCAGATATTTTGATTTAACCATCTGTGCTGCAGCCTGGATATCACTAAAACCTGCACTGTTAGTGTGCCTTGAGGACTGTGGTTGGGAATGCCTGCCCCATAAAATGCCAAACCTGCTTATAAATAAGCTAAGGGGTATATTCAGTTGCTGTTGAAACTGCCATCTTGTCGGAAAGACGGCAGTTTTCGACTTTTTAAGGTCGGAAGAGGTTCCGACCTATTTAATCCCCCCCTCAGTTTTCCGACAAGTCGGGAAATTCGACTTGTTGAAAAGCATGTGGATCGGCGGAATAGCCGCCGATCCGCGTGCTACTGTCAGACATGGGGCCAAATCCGACAGGTTTTGGCCCCGTTTCCGACAATCTCAATCCGACTTTAAAAAAAGTCAGACTGAGGAGATGAGACAGGGGAGTGGGGCGGCGGGCTATAGGGGCAGCAGGGCAGGCATGTACCTTATGACGGGCGTCCCCCCGGCCAGGCACCTTTCTCCTGGCAGCGCTCCCTGGATGTCATTGGGCTACACGGCTGAGTACCGTGATGTGAGGCTCCCCCCAGCATGATGTGCGGCTCCCTCCAGCAGCTCCGTGTGATCTCACATATGGAGAGCTGCTGACAGCAGCAGCACGGACGCTACACCAGGAACTGTTAAATCCGACAGTCGGATTAGGATCACATCCGACAGTCGGATTTGGTCGCTGATTGAATAGGGGTTGTCGGATCCATCCCGACAAACGCATGTCAGAATGGATCCAACACCAACTGAATATACCTCTAAGTCTTTTTATGTGTAGAGAGGGCTCAGATTAGTCTAGATTACCAATAAAATAAACATTTTAGGTAGTGGAAATAAATCAGGCAAATCAGCTAATTTTGTTCGAATGTGCATTTCATCTAAATGAATTATAGCTACTTATAGTATCTTGAATCTAGCACCAATAATTGTAATATTAAAATGAAATAAAGACCAGGTACAATCTTACCTTCATTTCTCAGTTCTCACCTGTGACTTACAAAATTAAAGAGATCTAACATTAAAAAATGGTTCCCGATTTATTACATCCTGCTCAATGTGGCTTACTAAGGGCAGGATTTCAATATGCCTTGAGTCCTAGTGAAGAAAGAGCACTATATAAATAAAATTATTATTGTTATTAATATAATAGTACATAATATTACATATCTATTTGGAGCTATAGTAAAAACACATTACAAGAGGGAAAGGAATAATATTATTTTCAGTTTAAATACAGACTAACGGGTATATGCAATTCACTGCGAATCGCGGCAAATTATCGCCGTTTTTAAATTCGACACAATTCGACAGGTGAATTCCGGCAGGTGGCTGCCGGAATTCACCATATTCAATGCAAAACGGATTCGACAGTCCCGCGGGCGAAAATCGTCCGATTTGGCGGATTTTGCCGCGATTTTAAAAAACGGGAAAAAACCGGAAAAAAAAATGGCGTGGGGTCCCCCCTCCAAAGCATAACCAGCCTCGGGCTCTTCGAGCTGGTTCTGGTTCTAAAAATGCGGGGAAAAATTGGGCAGGGATCCCCCGTATTTTTAAAACCAGCACCGGGCTCTGCGCCTGGTGCTGGTGCCAAAAATACGGGGGACAAAAAGAGTAGGGGTCCCCCGTATTTTTAACACCAGCATCGGGCTCCACTAGCTGGACAGATAATGCCACAGCCGGGGGTCACTTTTATGCCGTGCCCTGCGGCCGTGGCATTAACTACCCAACTAGTCACCCCTGGCCAGGGTACCCTGGGGGAGTGGGGACCCCTTCAATCAAGGGGTCCCCCCCCCCAGCCACCAAAGGGCCAGGGGTGAAGCCCGAGGCTGTCCCCCCCATCCAATGGGCTGCGAATGGGGGGGCTGATAGCCTTTTGTGATAATAAAAAGATATTGTTTTTTCCAGTAGTACTACAAGTCCCAGCAAGCCTCCCCCGCAAGCTGGTACTTGGAGAACCACAAGTACCAGCATGCGGGAGAAAAACGGGCCCGCTGGTACCTGTAGTACTACTGGGAAAAAAATACCCAAATAAAAACAGTACACAGACACCTTGATAGTAAAACTTTATTACACACTACCGACACACACATACTTACCTATGTTGACACGCCGACTGCCACGGTCTCCGACGATCCGAGGGTACCTGTGAAAAAATTATACTCACCTTCCAGCGTCCAGAGGTACATCCACGTCCAGATATAAATCCACGTACTTGTTAAAAAAACAAACCGAACACCCGCTCCATGCCGTACTGAAAGGGGTCCCATGCTTTCACATCAGACCCCTTTCTCCCGAATGCCGGGACATCACGTGACTCCTGTCACTGAAGTCCCTTCAGCCAATCAGGAAGTGCTACTTCCGTGGCGCTCACCTGATTGGCTGTGCGCTGTCTGTGCTGTGACAGCGCATCGCAAAGCCGCTCCATTAGTTTCAATGGTGGGAACTTTGCCGTCAGCGGTGGGGTTACCCGCGGTCAGCCGCTGACCGGCGGGTGACCTCACCGCTAGCCGCTAAGTTCCCACCATTGAATATAATGGACGGGGCTGTGCGATGCGCTGTCTGAGTTCAGACAGTGCACAGCCAATCAGGTGAGCGCAACGAAGTTGCGCTTCCTGATTGGCTTTAGAGACCTTTGTGTGACAGCTGTCACTGACAGGTCTCATTCGTGGAAAGGGGTCTCATGTGTCAGCATGGGACCCCTTTCAGTCCGGTGGCCCGTGTGTTCGTTTTCTTTTTTTGCCAAGTACGTGGATGTATCTCTGGACCATGGCTGAGGTGAGTATATTGATCTTTTATTTTCAGGTATCCGTGGATTCTACATGGAGAAGAGGACCGATGTCGGCGTGTGAACTTAGGTAAGTATGTGTGTGTCGACGTATGAAATAAAGTTTTACTGTCACGGTGTGTGTGTCCTGTTTTTATTTGGTTATTTTTTTTCCAGTAGTACTACAGGTACCAGCGGGCCCGTTTTTCTCCCGCATGCTGGTACTTGTGGTTCTCCAAGTACCAGCTTGCGGGGGAGGCTTGCTGGGACTTGTAGTACTGCTGGAAAAAACAATATTCTTTTCATTATCACAAAAGGCTATCAGCCCCCCCATCCGCAGCCCATTGGATGGGGGGGGACAGCCTCGGGATTTACCCCTGGCCCTTGGGTGGCTGGGGGGGGGGACCCCTTGATTGAAGGGGTCCCCACTCCCCCAGGGTACCCCGGCCAGGGGTGACTAGTTGGATATTTAATGCCACGGCCGCAGGGCACGGCATAAAAGTGACCCCCGGCTGTGGCATTATCTGTCCAGCTAGTGGAGCCCGATGCTGGTGTGAAAAATACGGGGGACCCCTGCTCGTTTTGTCCCCCGTATTTTTTGCACCAGCACCAGGCGCAGAGCCCGGTGCTGGTTTTAAAAATACGGGGGATCCCCTGTCAATTTTCCCCCCGCATTTTTAGAACCAGGACCAGCTCGAAGAGCCCGAGGCTGGTTATGCTTTGGAGGGGGGACCCCACGCCATTTTTTTTAAGGATTTTACCGTTCCAGCAATAAAAAAAAATAAAAAAAAATAATATTTTAAAAAATATATAAATAATATTTGTGCCTCCAAAAAAAAAAAAAAAGTACCTAATCCCTTCTAATATAAATAGATATGCTATACCTAAAAAAAAAAACACCAAAAAAAACATGTTTAAATTTTTTTTTATTGTTTTCACCCTCCAAAGTGTGGCGGATTGAAAATGACGAATTTGCTGTCTAAAAGCACTGCTGTCGAATTTCCAAACTTGAATTGAATATGCTTTTGTCGAATTGCAGCACTTGTATCATTGCAGAAAAGTCGAATTTGCAAAAATTCGAATTTCAAAAAGTCGAATTTTGAAAGTCCGTTTTTTGGTCGGAAAGCACTGAATTGCATTGGCGAATTTTTTTTTGGGGCGAAAATGACCCGAAATTCGACAATTTCGGGAATTCGACCGCAATTGCATATACCCCTAAGCCTTTGACTGTATCTCTTATTTTCATTTCATTCAACTTTTAAAATTTCAACATTTTCATTCAATATTTCTTCATTTGTTTAGGACAATTTATAATATGCCTTATAATTGTCAGAGACACAATACACTTTTGTAAAAATTAATCAGCATTACAGCTGCGCAGATCTATTTTGGTGTGTGGCTGAACATTACATAGTTCTAATGTTTTTAAAACTGACAATTAAAAGTAGCTTTATATAGATAGAGGGGGTCATTCGAGGTTGATCGCTCGCTAGCAGTTTTTAGCAGCCATGCAAACGCTATGCCGCCGCCTACTGGGAGTGTATTTTAGCTTAGGAGAAGTGCAAACGGTTGTATCGCAGAGCGGCTACAAAAATTTTTTGTGTAGTTTCAGAGTAGCTCAAAACCTACTCAGCATTTGCGATCGAAAATGCACATTTACTAAGAGTTGTCTTTGCAAATGCGCACAAAGTCACACGAAAATCACAAAAAAACAAAAACAAAACACAGTTCAATGCATGAAATCAATGCTCTGGTTTTTATGAACGTCTTTTGGCCTAAGTTTCATGAAAAGCCCCACCAAAATCACATCTCAATGCACCAATTCTAAAAAGCAACGTGTGAAAACCATTAGAATGCGGAAAAAAAAAAGCCCACACCTGCAGCACACACTCTCAACTGTCCACCATGGCTAAGTTTGGTTATGGTCTAGCCTGGAACGAGGCACTGATTCCATGTGGCCTGCACCAGCTGACTGAAAGGGCCCAGGAGCAAGAAACAGAACTGAGGAACCAGCAGGTTGGGGTGCTGCAGGCCTAGGTTCTTCCATGGGCGTTTGAATCTCAATGCATTCTCTGATGATGAGATACATACAGATGGTCTGCCTCAATCTCACCAAGTTATTGCTCCTGTATGGCCTTGTCAAAGCTCAGCTTAAGCAAGACCCTGATCAGGCCTACACGAACTACTGGCAGTTCTGCACTTTAAGGCTACTGGGAACTTTCAGTCAGTCACGAGGAGGGTGGATCTTCCAAGTCATCTTCTTGTGCTAAATGTGCCACGTCCTTGCTGCACTCAAGACCCTCTCCAGCTCCAGTTTCCCTAGCCAGGAATCACAGTGGCATGATGTCAGATTAGCTTTTTATAGGATCGCAAGCATGCCCGATGTCCTGGGTGCTATGGACTGCCCTCACATTGAGCTGAGACCATCTCACCTATTTCACCAAAGTACAGGTGGTTTGTGATGCAAACCAAAGAATCATGAGCATTGTGGTTGGCTATACTTGCTCATGCCATGATTCCTTTATTCTCAGTCAGTCACTCCTATAGCCCTCATTCCGAGATGATCGTAGCTGTGCTAAATTTAGCACAGCTACGATCATTCACAGCTACGATCATTCACACTGACATGCGGGGGGACGTCCAGCACAGGGCTAGTCCGCCCCGCATGTCAGTGCCGGCCCACCCCGCAGAAGTGCAAAGGCATCGCACAGCGGAAATGCCTTTGCACTTCAAGAGTAGCTCCCGACCAGCGCAGCTTTAGCGTGCTGGCCGGGAGCTACTCGGCACTCCCCGGCCCGCAGTGGCTACGTATGACGTCACGCAACTGCTGCGGGCTGCTCCCCGCACGGTCCGGCCATGCCTGCGTTGGCCGGACCACACCCACGAAACGGCAGGCAAACGCCGCCGTTCCGCCCCCTCCCGCCCAGCGACTGCCTGTCATTCAGGCAGAGGCGAACACAGCCCAGCTACGGCCTTCGGCCGTCTGGCATGCACAGGCACACTACGGCGCCGGCGCATGCGCAGTGGGTACCCATTCACTTGGCGATAAAAAGCAGCAAGCTTTTTTTTGCGATAAAAAGCAGCGAGCGAATGGGTCAGAATGACAACCTAGGTGCTAAGTTTGAGACAGGGCAAATGCTAGCGGGATGGCTGATTTTCAAATACACATTCCTCTGGTTATTTTCTCACTACACACCTGCAAATCTGTAATGCTAACCTACATTTTTTTAATGTAACATTACAGGGGACTTGGGGTATGGATGAACTCTGAAGAACTAAATCTACATAACCAATCAAGGTTTAATGGTTCTTTTGTATGGCACATTAGTACTGGTACATACAACATTCCTAAAAGCTTTGAAAGTTGTTTTTCTGTGTATATTACAATTTATGTTTATTGTTTGTTTGTTTCTTTTTGTTGTGTGTGTGTGTGCTATAAAATGTGCTCCCCCTTTCACTTCAATAATATTTTTAAGGCTTACCGAATAAAAAATATTAAGTTTTAAAAATAATAATGTACCCAAACCCCTCTGGTACTGAATAATCTGGAATTATATACAAGAGTGCCCCCAAAAAGAGTCTTCTTTCTCTCTGTACAAATTTGAGTATACAAAGTGTGCAATGAATCCCAAAATTCAGCCAGCAAAGACAAAAAGGAAGTTTCACCTTACTTCCACAGGATAATTCTGAACAGAATTTAGGTTATGGATATAGAGAGATAGACGGATCTCTAGTGGTATGCCAGTCCCACTCTCCCGGCGCTTATATATATAAAAAATATATATTAATATAATCCTTTATAAAAAATATATATAGCCAGTATAAGCAGACAGCAGCGAATGTCTTGAGACTTGGTCAGAGTCTCTAGCATAAACTAAACAAGGAAGGATCTATAAGACATCGCGCCTAGGGATGCACACTACAATTAAATAATATAACGATATAGCAAAAAAATATATATATATAATTTTTATATATATAATTTTTATATATATATAATTTTATATATATATAATTTTTTTGTTTTGAAAGAATGGCTGTGAAGTGGTCAGAAATGAGGTTGGGAGACTGTTTATAAATAATAAAAAAGATACATTTTATTTTATACCAAATAATCCATCATATGAAAGATAAAATAACATGTGTATAATTTTTAAAAAAGCATCAATTAATTAATATATTCCAAAAATACGTAGCTAGCTGTTTATGCCAACTCTAAGTTGTATTTATAATAAGATAAATCCTAAAATGTCCTCTTAGGAAGCAATAGATATCGGTAATTACACTCCTTTGAAATATCCACACATTTATAAATGATGGCTGAGGGTGCCGGCGTCCCGGCCACAGTTTTTGGTTAAATAAAGACTGAAGACCGTTGCCCGTAATTCTCACAAATGTAGTTAGGCAGTCTCTTTTATCCCGGTGGTGAGGCTTTCACCGCGCCGGGTAAAGTGTAGCGTATGTCCGTATGGCAGATAGAATCAAAGGACTCACCCGTCTCCCCGCTTAGATGTTTACTGCCGTCTCTCCGCTCCCCGGTGGTGAGGCCGTCACCGCCCCGGGTGATGTACTCGGAGGGTCCGTAGTTGCTACTTGCAGAGATCTCGTTGTCTGCACTCTGCGGCGTGATAGTAATTAGCTGACGGGTTGACAGGCGGGTTGTTGCCAAGTGTAATGCAGGAAGGAGCCCTTTGATGATAATAGGCAGCGGTACTGTTATGCACACCAGTGCCTGCAGGAATGTACAGGTGTCAGAACTGTTATGCACTCCAGTGCCTGCAGGAATGTACTGGTGTTTGAACTGTTATGCACACCAGTGCCTGCAGGAATGTACTGGTGTCTGAACGGATAGGTATGCAAAACAAATGAACTCACAGACAGACTGGGAAATATGACATTACGTACACAGAAGGTGATAGGGTAACAAAATACACACAAAGTGAACAGAGAAGCCCAGAGGCTAAGGAACTGGGTGTCTCCCTAGTATTAGTAATGCTCAGATGGGAAAAGCAAGATGTTGTGTTTTAATACGTAGAGAACCCGAAATGCTGTTGCTAAGGGCAACAGCAAAACCCTAAAGGGTTACCAACGGGTGTGGCAGTAAACTCCTTGGTCAGAGATGGAATGATAGACACAAGGAGAGTCTCCACAATCCTAATTCTCACTTGCCGTGCACAGGTTCAGCTTACTGCCACTAAGCTGACACCTGACACCTTGCACAGTGAGACAGGATTAGGCAGGCAAGTCTTAGAATACAGCCGCAAACTTGCTAAGTTCACAGAGTAGTAAAAGAACCCCAGCAAGCTAAACGACTGACTCCAGTCTTACTGCTAGGTCTGGATTGGCAGAGTGTAGTACCAAATCCCCAGGCCTATTTGCAGTAAGCAACAACAAATACAAAGCTACACAGTACTGGCTAACTTTCAGAAACTGACTAACCAACAAAGATTCAGCAGCATCTGCTTAACCTGAGAAGAGGCCTTATAAAGCAGGTGCTGTCCACGCCCCACTCAGACCTCACAGACTGTGAGCACAAAAACCAGCACCGGATCCCCTGCCGTGCACAGAGCCTGTAACCACTGCACAGCAAAAGACCCGAACCGGAGTATCAGCTGCGCTCAGGTTACTCCGCTAGCACTTGTCTCCCGGTTGCCATGACGACGTGGCAGCACAGGGCAGGAGACCCTAACAGTACCCCCCCTCTGACGAGGGGTCAAAGAACCCCTACCACCGGGTTTATCGGGGAACTGCGAGAAGAAAGAGCGTATCAGTCTGGGGGCATGAAGATCACAACTGCGCACCCACGACCGCTCCTCCGGGCCATACCCCTTCCAGTGCACCAAAAATGACAGCCGACCCCGAACCATCTTGGAGTCAAGAATCCTTTCAACAACAAACTCCCTCTGGCCACGTATCAGAAGAGGGGAAGGTCTTCCACTGGAAGAAGGATTACTAATCGCCCGTTTTAAAAGGGAACAATGAAATGTTTTATTGATACCCAAAGAACGGGGCAGATCTAACTGAAATGCCACCGGATTGATAACCCTGGTGATCTTATAAGGGCCGATGAACCGGGGGCCTAACTTATGAGATGGCTGTCTCAACTTCAAATTCTTGGTAGACAACCAGACGAAGTCTCCTAATTTGAAGCTGCAGGGTCTTTTCCGCTTATCAAAAACCCTTTTGGTCACTAATGACACAGACACAAGGGCTTTCTTCACTTTCCGCCAAATACCTCTAAGGACCGAAACCACAGAGGAACCACCAGGCGTGGAGTCCAGGGGGTCAAAAGAATTGGCCTTAGGATGATGCCCATACACACAAAGGAAGGGAGAGATCCCTGTAGCAGAGTGAGCCGCGTTGTTATAGGCAAACTCCGCCATGGACAGATGAGCAACCCAGTCAGTCTGACACTTGGAGACATAACACCTGAGGAACTGCTCCAAGGACTGGTTCACCCTTTCAGTCTGCCCATTAGACTGCGGATGGTAGCCTGACGACAAGCTAACAGAAATCTGGAGATCGGAACAAAATGCCCTCCAGAATTTGGCCACAAACTGGGATCCGCGGTCAGAGACCACATCAAGTGGCAACCCGTGGAGACGCACAACATGCAGCATAAATAATTCAGACAGGCGTCTGGCCGATGGCAGCCCAACCAGTGGAACGAAGTGCGCCATCTTCGAAAACCTGTCAACGACAACCCAGATGGCTGTCATCCCCGAGGATTTGGGCAAGTCCACCACAAAATCCATTGAAATGTGGGTCCATGGCTTAGATGGGATAGAGAGTGGATGTAATGGGCCAACAGGAACCCCTCTAGGAGTCTTATTTCGGGCACAGATGTCACATGCCCGAACCCACTGATCCACATCCTTAGCCACCGAGGGCCACCACACCGCCCTAGATAGCAACTCCCGAGTTCTGGCAATACCCGGGTGACCTGCCGACTTCTTGGCATGGAATTCCAGGAACACTCGCTGTCTTAACCTAGGAGGCACAAACAAAAGACCTACCGGAAGGTCTGGAGGAGCCTGCTCCTGTGCTCTAAGGACTAATGATAAGAGGTCCTGGGTAATGCCCACTTTAATACATGATGGGGACACAATGGGCAACGGCTCCTCGGTGGTCTCCTGGATTGGAGCAAAACTCCGCGAGAGCGCATCAGCCTTGATGTTTTTTGACCCAGGGCGATATGTTATCAAAAAATTAAAGCGAGCAAAAAACAAAGCCCATCGTGCCTGCCTGGCATTGAGACGCTTCGCTGACTCTAAATATGCCAGATTCTTATGGTCGGTGAGAATTGAGACCACAAACTTAGCCCCCTCAAGCCAGTGTCTCCACTCCTCGAGTGCATCCTTAATAGCCAACAATTCCCAGTTACCCACGTCATAATTCATCTCGGCAGGCGAAAATTTACGGGAAAAGTAAGCACAGGGATGAAGGCGATTATCAGACACTCCCATCTGAGAAAGCACTGCCCCAATACCCATCTCAGAGGCATCCACCTCCACCACAAAAGGACGCTCTGGATCTGGGTGTCGCAGCACCTTGGCCGATACAAATGCCCTTTTGAGACGGGCAAAAGCCGCTTTAGCCTCACAAGACCAGTGAGCAACATCCGCCCCTTTCTTAGTGAGTGCCACCAAGGGCGCCACTATAGACGAAAATCCAGCGATAAATCGTCTATAAAAACTCGCAAAGCCCAGGAAACGCTGAAGCGCCTTCAAACTAGTGGGCTGCACCCAATCCAGGACTGCCTGTACCTTGGAACCCTCCATTTGGAAACCTTCTGGGGAGATAATATATCCTAGAAATGCGATTTGCTGAACTTCAAATTCGCACTTCTCCAGCTTCGCCCCAAGCCGGTGGTCTCTGAGTTTCTGGAGGACTAAGCGTACATGCTTCCGATGTTCCTCCAGGGAATGGGAGAAGATTAGGATGTCATCTAAGTATACAACTAAGAATCTATCCAAATATTCCCTGAGCACATCATTCATGAAATCCTGGAAGACTGCCGGGGCATTACAGAGCCCAAAAGGCATCACCAAATATTCATAATGCCCTGAGTGGGTATTAAAGGCAGTCTTCCATTCATCCCCCTCTCTTATTCGGATTAGATTGTACGCACCGCGTAGGTCAATCTTAGAAAAAATGGTGGCAGTACGAAGCTGGTCAAACAAGACCGAAATGAGAGGCAGTGGGTATGAGTTTTTAATCGTGATACGGTTCAATTCCCTGAAGTCGATGCAGGGTCGCAACGAACCGTCCTTTTTACCCACAAAGAAGAACCCCGACCCAACTGGAGACTGTGAAGGTCTGATAAATCCCTTAGCCAAGTTCTCCTGAATGTACTCTGCCATAGCCTGAGTCTCAGGACGTGACAGGGAGTACAACCTGCTCTTGGGAAGCTTAGCATTTGGCAACAAATCAATGGCACAGTCATAGGGGCGATGGGGAGGTAGTACCTCTGCAACTTTTTTGGAGAACACGTCCGCAAAATCTGCATAACACCCTGGCAATCCTGGCAAACTTAGCTGCGAGAGCCTGACTGGAAGGCTCAAGCAACTCCTGAAACAATCAGTACCCCAACTAAGAATCTCCCCAGAGACCCAGTCAAATTGAGGATTGTGGGCCCTTAACCAGGGTAACCCCAACACCAATGGGGCAAAAGTACAGACAGTCACATAAAAGGACAATTTTTCAGAGTGTGTGGCTCCAATAAACAAAGAAATCTGGCTAGTGCAAGAGGTAATTTTACCTTGGGATAATGGTTCCCCGTTTAACCCACAAATCTCAATTTCCGATGCCAAGGGTACTAAGGGAACAGAGTGTTTCAGGGCGAATTGGCGGTCCATAAAAACCCCGTCGGCCCCACTGTCCACAAAGGCTTCAGTCTTGACAGTTTGACCGAGGATCTTCAAGGTCACCGGAATGATAAAAGTCTTCTTGGGAAATTCTGACTTCTGGCCTGACAGGATATTTCCCATCACCCTCAGGCCCTGAAGTTTTCCGGCTTTTCTGGGCATGATACTACCACATGACCTTTATTCCCACAGTACATACACAACCCCAGCTGTCTCCTCCGCGTCTTCTCACGCGAGGAGAGGCGGGTAGCCCCAATCTGCATAGGCTCCTCGGAAAATTCCTCAGAGTCTGAGGTTCCCTTGGGAAAGAAGGAAACCTCAGTCTCCCTTTCAAGCCTATGCTCTCTCAGCCGTCTATCCACCCGGATGGATAACTGCATGAGCTGATCCAAGCTATCAGGCAAGGGATATTGTACCAGTTGGTCCTTTATCTGGTTAGAAAGACCTCTTCGGTACTGGTGTCTCAGGGCTGGGTCATTCCACTGGGTATCATGGGCCAACCTCCGAAACTCCGTACAGTAAACCTCAACTGGCCTTCGCCCTTGCTTAAGGATCGAAATCTGAGCCTCGGCTGAGGCCGTCTTGTCAGGGTCATCATACAACATGCCCAGTGCCGTAAAAAAAGCATCAACACTTTTAAGCGACGGACAGTCAGGCTGCAACCCATATGCCCAGACCTGTGGGTCTCCTTGTAGCAAGGAAATCACTATGCCCACCCGCTGAATCTCCGACCCAGAAGACTGAGGCCTAAGCCGGAAGTATAGCTTGCAGCTCTCCTTGAAACAAAAGAACTGCGAGCGATCTCCAGAAAAACGATCCGGGAGATTTACTTTCGGCTCCTTAACCCCTGAAGGTGCTGCTGCTGCGGGAGCTCCGCCAGCGGCCTGGGAGGTGTGCATTTTAATGGACAAATCATTAAATTGTCGAGTCAGGACCTGCACCTGATCGACCACCTGTTGCAACGTATTTTGAGGGGTATGCTCCATATTCCCACAAAATTTCAACAGGAGTATTAGGCTGCTGAATATGTTATGCACACCAGTGCCTGCAGGAATGTACAGGTGTCAGAACTGTTATGCACTCCAGTGCCTGCAGGAATGTACTGGTGTTTGAACTGTTATGCACACCAGTGCCTGCAGGAATGTACTGGTGTCTGAACGGATAGGTATGCAAAACAAATGAACTCACAGACAGACTGGGAAATATGACATTACGTACACAGAAGGTGATAGGGTAACAAAATACACACAAAGTGAACAGAGAAGCCCAGAGGCTAAGGAACTGGGTGTCTCCCTAGTATTAGTAATGCTCAGATGGGAAAAGCAAGATGTTGTGTTTTAATACGTAGAGAACCCGAAATGCTGTTGCTAAGGGCAACAGCAAAACCCTAAAGGGTTACCAACGGGTGTGGCAGTAAACTCCTTGGTCAGAGATGGAATGATAGACACAAGGAGAGTCTCCACAATCCTAATTCTCACTTGCCGTGCACAGGTTCAGCTTACTGCCACTAAGCTGACACCTGACACCTTGCACAGTGAGACAGGATTAGGCAGGCAAGTCTTAGAATACAGCCGCAAACTTGCTAAGTTCACAGAGTAGTAAAAGAACCCCAGCAAGCTAAACGACTGACTCCAGTCTTACTGCTAGGTCTGGATTGGCAGAGTGTAGTACCAAATCCCCAGGCCTATTTGCAGTAAGCAACAACAAATACAAAACTACACAGTACTGGCTAACTTTCAGAAACTGACTAACCAACAAAGATTCAGCAGCATCTGCTTAACCTGAGAAGAGGCCTTATAAAGCAGGTGCTGTCCACGCCCCACTCAGACCTCACAGACTGTGAGCACAAAAACCAGCACCGGATCCCCTGCCGTGCACAGAGCCTGTAACCACTGCACAGCAAAAGACCCGAACCGGAGTATCAGCTGCGCTCAGGTTACTCCGCTAGCACTTGTCTCCCGGTTGCCATGACGACGTGGCAGCACAGGGCAGGAGACCCTAACAGGTACCTCTGTGAGTTATTATCCAAAGCCATACAAGTTCTATCACGGTGGACTGGTGTACTGCTGATTATTCAATGGTGTCAACGCGTTTCGTCCCACAATGCCTTGGGACTTCCTCAGGAATACCATTTAGTTAGAGGGTTCCTCTTTTATAGCTAGCAGTAATTTCTAATCAGTTACAGCTGTTCACAGCAGATGGTTTTTCTTTCACAGGTATCTAGACTCTTATAGTTTAATTTAACTTCACAGCCATTCTTTCAAAACAAAAAAATTATATATATATATTTTTTTGCTATATCGTTATATTATTTAATTGTAGTGTGCATCCCTAGGCGCGATGTCTTATAGAATTTAGGTTATGTCTCCACTGAAGCTGCATACACACTAGACGACGTCACTCTACGAGCGACGTCGTCTAGTGTTTCCCCTACCGGGCCGACGGCGGCTGCCCATACACACTAAGTGATACGACCGTTCATATCGCTCAATGACGTTACGCAGTGGCTGGCCGTACATTCAGCTCCTGGACGATAGTCCAGATAGAGCATGCATGCACTGGTCGCTCAGGAAGAGGGAAAATGAGCGATGTTGCTCATTTTCTCGGCAAGTGTGTATGCACCTTTAGGCGCTCTCCGGGGTTACCATGCAGTCCTCAATTCTTATAGATCTAATGATTAGCCACCTTCTAAATTGTTCAATCCTCCAGTTTTTCTCCTTTATATTTATACACTTGAAAGAGTACCACCCTACTTTGTAACACTCATAAAAAAAAGTAAAAGCAGGGGCTAAAAGCACAGAAGAAAAAGAGATCACTAGTGCAGAAATCCTTGGGTAAAAGGCTAATTTCATTTCACACAATACACTCACATGGTAAAGACATAAAATAGGAATTTAATACCTACTGGTAATTCCTTTTCTCGTAGTCCGTAGTGGATACAGGAGAATGTACTTTAGTACCGTGGGGTATAGATCGGGACCACTGGAGCCTGGCACTTTAAGAAAACTTTTAGTGTGGGCTGGCTCCTCCCCTCTATGCCCCTCCTGCAGACTCAGTCTAGGAAAACTGTGCCTGAGGAGACGGCCATATCATGAGAGAAGGAAACATATACACATGTAGAAACAGCGGTGACGCAACGAGCCAACATACAACCATAATAGAATAGGAGTGCTAACACGGAACAGAGTATAGCAACACCAACCACAACAAAGGATAGCAAAGCTAACTCAACTTGGAAAAGGGATCGCAACAGCAGACCAACCAGAAACACTTACGCCAGGTAAGCAGAATTCGAAGCACTAAGGCAGGCGCCCAGTATCCACTACGAACTACGAGAAAAGGAATTACCGGTAGGTATTAAATTCCTATTTTCTCTAACGGCCTAGTTGATATTGGGGAATGTACTTTAGTACAGTGGGGAAGTTCCAAAGTTTCCAGAATAGGTGGGAGAGTGCTGAGATCCTTGGCCAAGGTGTCGAACCTACAGAACTTTACAAAAGTGTTCGAACCAGACCAAGTAGCTGCTCGGCACAACCGTAAGGCCGAGACACCCCGGGCAGCCACCCAGGAAGAACCCACTGATCTCGTCGAGTGGGCCTGAATAGACGTCGGCAAAGTCAGAGCCGAAGTATAGGCTTGTTAAATGGTCAGCCTGAGCCAACGAGCAATGGACTCCTTAGAAGCCGGATGACCAATCTTGGTGGCATCATAAAGGACAAACAGCGAGTCAGATTTCCGATGATGAGCAGTCCTCTTGACATAAATCTTCAGAGCCCTCACCACGTCCAAGGACTCTGAGGCACCTGAAGCGTCAGCCAACACTGGAACCACAAATCAGTTGATTCACATGAAAAGCTGACACCACTTTCGGCAAAAACTGAGGCCGTGTCCGGAGTTCGCCCTATCCTCATGAAATATCAAGTACGGGCTCTTACAGGATAAGGCCCCCAATTCAGATACACGTCTTGCAGATGCCAACACCAGCAACATGACAATCTTCCAAGTGAGAAACTTCAATTCCACCCTTTGTAAGGGTTCAAACCAGTCCGACTGAAGAAAGGACAAAACCACATTGAGATCCCACGGAACCGTGGGAGGTACGAAGGGCGGTTGCATATGAAGAACTCCTTTTAGGAAAGTCTATACTTCTGCCAACATTGCAAGTTATTGCTGGAAGAAGATAGAGAGCGCTGAAATCTGTACTTTGACGGAGCCTAACCGTAGGCCCATACCCACACCCACTTGTAGGAATAGGAGAAAACACCCATGTCGAAATTCCACAGGAGTAACCTTTCTACCTTCACACCAAGAAACATATTTTTTTCATATACGGTGGTAATGTTTCGACATAACCACTTTCCGGGCCTGTACCATAGTGGAAATAACCCTTGAGGGAAGATCTTTTCTGGCTAGAATCTCCCTCTCAACTTCCAAGTTGTCAAACATAGCCGCTGTAAGTCTGGATAGATGAATGGTCCTTGCTGAAGAAGGTCCTTTAGAAGTGGCAGAGGCCAGGGTTCTCCCAGCGACATGGTCAGGAGGTCTGCATACCAGACCCACCGAGGCCAATCCGGGGCAATTAGAATTGCCTGAACGCTTTCCCTTTTGAGTCTTTTTAGAACTCTTGGAATGAATGGGAGTGGAGGAAACAGGTAAACAAATTGGCAAGTCCATGGCATTGTCAGCATGTCCACTACTACAGCCTGTGGATCCCTTGTTCTGGAACAGTAACGGCATAGATTCTTGTTGAGACGAGAAGCTATCAGGTCTATCTGCGGACACCCCCACCGGTGAATCAATTGTTGAAACACCTGAGGATGACGGCCCCATTCCCCCGAATGGAGGTCGTGCCTGCTGAGGAAGTCCGCCTCCCAGTTGTACACTCCTGGAATGAATACAGCTGAGATGGCCCTTGCGTTGGCCCCCGCCCAGAGAAGGATTTTTGACACTTTTCGCATTGCTGCTCTGCTTCTTGTTCCTCCCTGATCCTGGAGAAGAGAGGAAGCCTGTAGAAGGGCATTGTAAATTGCCCTGAGTTCCAGGACGTTTATCGGTAGTGCAGATTACTGACTCGACCATTTCCCCTGGAACTGGGCCCCTTGGGTCACAGCCCCCCAACCCCGGAGGCTGGAATCCGTTGTCAGTAGAATCCAAGACTGGGTACTGAAACGCCAGCCTACCACCTGGTGAGGAATTTGTAGCCACCACAACAGGGAAATCCGAGCTCTGGGTGACAGGGTTACACTCTGATGCATGTGCTGATGAGACCCCGACCACTTGTCCAGCAAATCCAGCTAAAACAGACAGGCATGATATCTCCCATACTGGACTGCAAAGGTGAATTGAGACCTTGCGGGGTCGGAGTACTGAGCGGACCATAGCCTGGATAGTCAAGGCCTTGTCCATTAGAAGAAACACCTTCTGAGACACTGTGTCCAGTATCATTCCCAGGAACTGAAGTTGTTGGGATGTTCCAGGTGAGATTTCTGAAAATTCAGGATCCACCCATGATCCGTAAGAAGGTGAGTCATTAGGTCGATGGGACGTTCCCTGGACATTGCTTTTATCGGGAGATCATCCAAATAGGGGACTATGTTGACATTTTGTGCAGTTGCAGCATCATCTCCGCCATGACCTTTGTGAACACCCTTGGAGCTGTGGAGAGACAAAGGGTAAGGCCTGAAAAAGAGATTTAACAAAGGTAAATTCTTACCATAAATCTCCTTTTCTGCAGTGGGGTACACTGGGGTTCCACCGGGAAAAACATCTGGGATGTCCTAAAGCAGTTCCTCATGGGAGGGGACGCACTGTAGCGGGCACAACAACCCGGCGTCCAAAGGAGGCATCCTGGGAGGCGGAAGTATCGAAGGCATAGAACCTAATGAACGTGTCCCCTGAGGACCACGTAGCCGCCTTACACAATTGTTCAAGGGTTGCACCACGGTGGGCCGCCCAAGAAGGTCCAACAGACCGAGTAGAATGGGCTTTGATGGTAGAAGGAGCTGTACATAAGCATATGCAATCACCATTCTAATTCATCTGGCCAAGGTCTGGTTGTTAGCAGGCCAGCCACGTTTGTGAAAACCAAACAGTACAAAGAGAGAATCAGACTTCCTAACAAAGGCTGTCCTCTTCACATAGATACGGAGAGCCCGTACCACATCTAAAGACCTCTCTTGGAAGACAATTCAGGAGAGACAAAGGCTGGAACAACAATCTCCTGGTTAAGGTGGAAAGAAGACACCACCTTAGGTAGATAACCAGGGCGCGGTCTAAGAACCGCCCAGTCACGGTGAAAAATCAGATAGGGGGACCTACAAGACAAGGCACCCAAATCTGATACCCATCTAGCAGAGGCAATAGCCAGCAGAAACAAGACCTTAAGAAAAAGCCACTTAAGGTCCGCAGATTCAAGAGGTTCAAACGGAGACTCTTGCAAGGCCTCCAGAACCACCAACAAATCCCAAGGAGCCACAGGTGGGACATAGGGAGGTTGAATCCGTAAAACACTCTGAGTGAATGTATGAACATCAGGCAGAGTCGCAACTTTTCTCTGAAACCATACCGACAAGGCAGAAATATGAACCTTGAGGGAGGCCAGCCGAAAGCCCAAGTCCAGACCCTGTTGTAGGAAGGCCCAAAATTAGGCCGTACTCAACTTGTAAACAACATGATTGTTAGATGCGCACCAATCAAAGTAAGAATTCCAGACCTTATGGTAAATCCGAGCAGAAGCCGGCTTATGGGCCTTCAACATAGTTTGAATGACCGCCTCAGAAAATCCTTTGGCCCTAAGTACGGAAGCTTCAAGAGCCACGCCGTCAAAGCCAGCCGGGCCAAATCCTGGTAGACACAAGGGCCCTGAATGAGGAGGTCTGGTCGTTGTGGAAGCAGAAGAGGACGCTCCAGCGAGAGACCCTGTAGGTCTGAGAACCAATGCTGCCTGGGCTACGCCTGAGCTATCAGAAGTAGGATTCCTCCTTCTTGCTTGAACTTCCTCACAACTCTGGGCAGGAGTGACACAGAGGGAACACGTATGGCAGCCGAAAGTTCCATGGAATTGCCAGTGCATCCATGAACGCTGCTTGAGTATCCCTTGTTCTTGCTCCGAAGACCGGAACCTTGTGATTGTGTCGAGACGCCATTAGGTCTACCCCACTTGTCCACAAGGAGTTGAAATACTTTGGGATGAAGGCTCCACTCTCCAGTGTGTACGTCCTGACGACTGAGGAAGTCCGCTTCCCAGTTGAGGACCCCCAGAATGAACACTGCCGAGATGGCTGGTAGATGGCGTTCTGCCCGTTGAAGAATCTTTGACACTTCCATCATTGCCATGCGGCTTCCAGTGCCACCTTGATGATTTATGTACGCTACCGTGGTGGCGTTGTCCGACTGTACATGAACAGGCCTGTTCTGTACCAGATGCTGGGCCAGTTTCAGAGCATGGAACACTGCCCACAATTCCAGAATGTTTATCGGGAGGAGATGCTAAGTCAGCAATGATCTTGTTGAGATCTTCCCCAAAAAGTATGTTTCCCTCAAAAGGGATCACCTCCAAGGTCTTTCTAGAGTCCAGATCTACAGACCAGGACCACAACCAAAGGATCCGGCGAGCCAGAATAGACGTAGTAGATGCTTTGGCCGCCAGGATACCTGCATCAGATGCCGCCTCCTAAATATAATGGGAGGTCATAATAATATATGAAAGACACTGTCTAGCATTATCAGGAAAATTAGACGGTAGTTCCACCTCAACTTCCTGAACCCAGGCCTCTATAGCTTTAGCAGCCCAAGAGTCCGCAATAGTGGGCCTACGCATAGCTCAAGCAAGAGTGTAAATAGACTTCGAGCAACCCTCCACACGCTTATCCATCAGTCCCCTCAGGGAGGTGACGGTAGTGACAGGCAGAGCAGATGAGACCACCAGACGCGCATCTTGTGAGTCCACCGGCAGCGGTGTTTCCTAATTGTTACTTAACTCAGCAGCGAGGGGATAACGAGCTAGCATATTCGTAGACAAGGAAAACTTCTTACCCGGTTTTCCCAGGATTCCTGGCTAATATCAACCAAGTGGTCAGAATGAGGTAAAACCAACTTAGTATCCTTCTGACATTTAAACTTATCTGGTTTTGCAGAGGTAGCTGGAAGCCCTTCATCATCATTGATTTGTAGTATCAGCCTGATAGCCTCCAAGAGGTCAGGAACAGCCACCTGTGTCAGAAATTCACCATCAGAAGCATCTGCATCAGAGTCTGAAGGGTCAATGAAAGCGCCATCTACATCGGATGAGGTATCCGAAACATGTGTGGATTGTGAGGAAGTAATGGCCCGTTTAGATGACCCACTGGTCTTAGGCGGGCGAGAGTCAGGATTTTGCTTAGCTAGAGACTGATGTAATTGCTAAAACTGAGAGAACAGAGTATCTGCCCACGGCGGATTAACTGCAGGGACAATATTTGTCTGTAATGGCACAGGAGGTCCCACAGGGGGCGCAAATTTAATTACTAGAGTTGTCAGTAAATTAGAGAAAACAGCCTAAGGTTGGTCTTGGTTTTCCCCCGTTGCTGCAGACTGACCATGGGGTATAGAACCTCCAGTACCCGAACCCTCAGCTGCTACGTTTTCCTCTGAGAAATCCGTGGCATCAACACTGCATGGTGCAGGATCAGCCATGGATTTACCACCCTGTGTAGCAGACATGATATGTAAGTGTAACCCTAGGGTGTAATAGTACAAAATAAGCAGACAAACTACCTGACAAAAATCCCCTGTATGGTGTGACTGCAAGGCAGAGCACAAACTGAGGATTTAAGAGGTACGTGGTGACTGAAAAACACAGAGAAAAATACCAAAGTAGTATATCCTGTGAAACACTATATTATATGAGAACCCTGACAAACCTAGCCCCCCTCACGGTACAGAATATAGGGATAGCCATATGTGTGAGATACACGAAATAGAGACCATACAGCAGCCATTGGCACACACTGAGTCACATATACAATGCAGAGATTATTACCAACAATAAAACTGCACTGGGCCAGCAATACTAAGTAATTATACCACTAAGTAAAGCTATGTAGATATATACACAGGGGCGGAATTCTCGGAGACAGCGGAGTCCGTTGCCGCCGGGCTCCTGGCCATGAAGGGGGCACGGCGCCTACATCTGCTCTGTTGTCCCCCGTTCCGTTCACACAAGATACATTTCCGTAGTGCAGCAGGAGCTGCTAGAGGAGCAGCCGACGAACGAACGAGCGAGCGCAGCGCCTATCAGCATCAGCGGCGCTCGCTCCTCCTCCTCTCTGTGCTCTCTGCTGCTGTGCTCTGGCCTGGGTTGCAGATATCACGTGACATCCTCCCGCGACCCAGAGCAGCCGGCCGCCAGGACACAAAGATAAGAGCCACCTAGCCACCAGGAGAGAGCGGCAGTGCGGGATAGCGGGGCTGTCACAGTCAGGAGCGTGGACTCCTGAAAAGTACCCTACACTCAGTATGTAAGTGCAAGCACATTTGGGAGAGGGGGGACACACAGTGCTACCAATTGATTTTTTAAAATCTATATATTATTTTTATATATAATATATACAATCCTCTAAAAATGCAGAACACCAAATAAGACCCAGTCACAGTGGCATAACTAACAGCACTGTCACAATGTCTAATTTGGAGTGCCGCATTCTTAGATGATTGCTAGTCTTTTGTTATAAGCGGATGTCCAACTACTTTATCCCCCCTCCCCCCCCCCCCCCATCCCCAAGGACCAGCACTCCAATGATTACATATGCTTAGCTGGTGCCATCACATATACCGTGGTACATATATACACTTTCTGCGGTGCGGCACTCGGCATAAAAAGTAGTCACCAGACTTGGATATAGATCATCAGGCTGACAAAGACCTTTGTTAACCTGATGATAGTGCAATAAAAGAAGCACTGAAACATTGTTATCTATATCCAAGTCTGCTGATTACTTTTTATGCCGAGTGCCGCACCACAGAAAGTGTGTGTGTGTGTATGTGTATGTATATATATATATATATATATATATATATATATAAAATACCCCTAGCAGAGGGTCCAATACATAAATAAAGCAAAGGCCACACTCAGATAAATGACCAATGACTAGTTTGATCAAAGTTTCGTAGTTTACTACTTCGTCGTCAGGATACCAATTTATACAAAAATAAAATCACCAACCTAATACCATAAAGAGTGCCGCCTTTGCTTCATTTAGATGTATATACACACACACACACACACACACACACACACACACACACACACACACACACACACACACACACATTATATATATGTATGTATGTATGTATATATATATATATATATATATATATATATATATAAATAATAATACAAAGCACAGTATGGCACTCCCAGTAAGCATATATGCAGATTGCTCCGGTGCCCTGCGTCAGTCAAAGCTGGGAAATATAGTCACAAGAAAATGCTGGCACTCTAAGAGACTTGTAAAAAAACTACACAAATGCTGTAGTTAAGGTCAACGTTTCAGGGCTATGCCCTTTTATCAAGACTAACTAAACATACATAATAAAAGTAAATTTATACATTACCAGTGACACCACGTGTACGGACGACCGCCGCTCTCCGGGAGACCCGCTGACGTCATTGGCGCGCGCTGGCGCCGGCGACCCGGCGTCTCCAGGGGGCGTGGCAAGAAGATGTGTAACCCATCACCTTGGGAACTAGTGTAAGAGTGCTGAAAAGGGACAGAAAGGAACAGCCATGCATAAGTAAGGTGCACAGGGAAACAACATCACTGTGCGGCCAATGGCAAAAGATTGCAACAATGTTATTTAAACCATATTAAAGGGGGAGAAGCATCAGCATAATAAACAATGAGCTAAGCTAGCCCTGTATTGTATAAATACAAACATGGATGTATCTACAAATAAGGATACATATCGGGGAGTGACAAAACAATCATTAATGTAAGCCATGCAGTGAGAACTCTAAGAAGAGGCGGCAGAAATTACTTATTTATAAAAAGCATGTATAAGAAAGCATATCGTTCAAACCGAACTGTTTAACCGTTTGGAGGGTATGGATCCAACGGGCTTCCCTCTGTAATAGGAGGCGGCCACGGTTACCCCCTCTGGCATTGTCCGGGATTCCGTCAATCATCTTATATCGAATGGAGGCAAGATTATGTTGATGTTCTTTGAAATGACGGGCGACGGGTTGGTCAGACCCCCGTCCCTCCAAGGCGGCCCGTATGCTGGAGCGGTGTAACGCAATGCGCTCCTTAAACTGTCGTATCGTCTTGCCAATATAAAGCAGCCCGCAAGGGCATTTGATGTAGTATATGACGTACCGACTGGAACAGGTGAAAGATTGAGTGATACTAAATCTTTTGCCAGATCTAGGGTGGTAGAAAGAATCGCCAGTTTCCAGGCTGCTACACGTAGTGCAGCCTAAGCACTTGTAGTTGCCTGCCTTACGGGAAAGAAAGTGCATGGGCACTGTAGGTTTCATCTTTGTGATGTCATTATGGACCACAATGTCCTTAATATTTTTACCTCTGCGAAATGAGGGTAAAATCCTAGACTTACTAAGTCTCGGCAGCTGTTTATCATGTGAAATGATGGGCCATAGGCGTTTTGCTGTTTTCATGGCTGTAGTGCTAGAAGTAGAGAAGTCTTGTGGCCAAGGAATTAGGTCCTGTAGCTGCCTTTTGGTTGTGGTCTGTAAAAGAGTCATGCGGTCCTGTAACAGTGCTCTCTCCTTTGCTTTCTTCAAATAATGCCATTGGTGTCCCCTATTGAGGAATTTGCGCGACATCTGGTCAATGTGAAAAATGGCATCATGGCGGTCACTACAAATGCGTAAGATTCTAATGAATTGGGAATACGGCAAGCCCCACTTTAAAGCTGGCGGGTGAAAGCTAGCTGCATGCAGGGAGGTATTTCTATCCGTTGGTTTCACAAATAGAGAAGTATGCAGCCTATGAGCCTCATCCTGTCTGATTGATACATCCAGATAGTTGATTTGCTCAAAGCTGGTAGTTAAAGTAAATTTAATGGATGTGTCCATAGAATTAATATCTTGCATGGCCTTAATGAAGTTGTCCTCCGAATCAGCCCATAGTATAAAAATGTCATCGATGTAGCGAAAATAGGCCTTGATTTTGTGTGCTACGACCGGATTTGACAGAAACAGATCTTGTTCCACCTCACACATAAATAGGTTGGCTAGGCTCGGAGCCACACAAGACCCCATTGCGCATCCAGACATTTGTAAGTAGATGCGACCATCGAACATGAAGTAATTGCGGGTCAGGGTCAGTTCAAGCAGTTGGATGAAAAAGTTGATATCAGGGCCAGTGTAATTAATGTTACACGAAATGGCCCTCTTGATGGCCTGGAGGCCACGTTGGTGCGGAATGTTGGTATAAAGACTGACCACGTCGACTGTGCACATCAGGAGTCTCTCTGGAAGTGGAGTGAGGGTGGCCAACTTAGAAAGAAAAGCTGTGGTGTCCTTGAGGCAGGTGGTCTGACCTTGTACCACAGGCTGGAGGAAGTGGTCCAAATATTTGGACACCATATAATACAGGGAGTCACGGGCAGCAATTATCGGACGCCCAGGGGGGCTGACAGGATTCTTATGGAGCTTGGGTATGGTATAAAGCACCGGAGTAATAGGCCAGTCCTGTGTCAGTGCTTCTTTCACTTTGTTGTCAATAAGGTGCTCCATGCTTGCTTGCTGGAGAATATCATCCAGCTCCCTTTTATATGCCATCGTGGGGTCATTTGGTAATAATAAATATGTGGCGCTGTCCTGGAGTTGAGAGTAGACCTCACTCTTATATGCCGTAAGGTCCTGGACGACCACGCCCCCGCCTTTGTCGGCGGGACGTATAACTATATCAGAATATGTACCCAGATTTTTCAAAGCTTCGTACTCGGACTTGCTGAGATTGCCCTTGAAGGGGACATGTTGCATGTCAATATGGTCATACATGTTGCTCATGTGATTGACAAAGTATTTGATGTTGGGGTTACTTGATACAGGGTCAAAGGTAGACGGTTTGGACACTGGAGCCAGAGGTGCAGGGGCGGTGATCTCATCACCAAAGAATTCTTTGAGGCGTACTCTTCGTCCGAATTTGAAAAGGTCTACTTTATTTTGAAAGGCGTCAGATTTATTCGCAGGGACGAAGGACAGTCCTTTATTGAGAACAGATGTTTCATCAGGAGTGAGGATACGAGTTGATAAATTGAAGACTATGTCTTCTTGTTGGTGGTCTTTTTGAGGTTCCTCGTCCACTGTCCGCCTCGGCGGGTGTAGCGCCTTTTTTGGGGGCTCGCTTTGCCCTGGTAGTGACCCCCGATGGGGGTCTTTTGGAGTTTTTTGATGATGTTATTGCCTCTGCACATTCCGTGTCACTGGAAGATCTCGCACTGGAATTATCAGTGTCCAAATGGAATTTCTTGTGACGTCTAAATCTTGGTCTTCTGTCTATAGTGGGGTTACGATTGTAAGCCCACGCGTAGACCTTTTGTTCTGAATAATCCTTGTCCACTGTAGCCCGTTTGGATTTTTTGAACTGAATCAGTTCTGTGCGATATTTATCTATGTCCGCAGTCAGCTTACTGACAAAATCTTGTGATGTTGTGGATTTAAGTAAATCCTGGTGAGATGCTTCAAACGTTGTGATTTTTTCTTTTGCAAGGTTAAGTTTTCTTCAAGATTCTTCTATCACCAGGAGAATCAGATCGTACGAACACTTATTGAGTACAGCCGCCCAGCGTCGACAAAAATCTGGATTATGGCGGCCAATGGTGGGGGTATTACGTATACGAAACCCACGGGGAATTTTTTTATCCCGATAATAGTCAGAGAGAGTCACTCCGTGATAATAAAAATCAATTTCCCGTTTTTTTAATCTGTTAAGTGCCAGAAAGATTTGTTCTGTAGTTTCACTCCCACAGGAATCTTGAAATTTGTCGGAAAACAGGATGGATTCTGCATCCGAGTCTGTGAGAACGAGTGCTTCACCCACCGGTAATATAATGCTGCTGTATCCAGGTACTGCTTCCGTAGATGACATAGCTTATCCAGCACTCAAATGGTTAAAATAGGAAAAAGAAAAAAGAAAAAATCGTCCAGACTTGAAGTATTACAAATGCAGGGTGCCCAAACTACTCCCGTCGGTACAGACCAGCGGGAGAAATAATAATACAAAGCACAGTATGGCACTCCCAGTAAGCATATATGCAGATTGCTCCGGTGCCCTGCGTCAGTCAAAGCTGGGAAATATAGTCACAAGAAAATGCTGGCACTCTATGAGACTTGTAAAAAAACGACACAAATGCTGTAGTTAAGGTCAACGTTTCACAAGATTTTGTCAGTAAGCTGACTGCGGACATAGATAAATATCGCACAGAACTGATTCAGTTCAAAAAATCCAAACGGGCTACAGTGGACAAGGATTATTCAGAACAAAAGGTCTACGCGTGGGCTTACAATCGTAACCCCACTATAGACAAAAGACCAAGATTTAGACGTCACAAGAAATTCCATTTGGACACTGATAATTCCAGTGCGAGATCTTCCAGTGACACGGAATGTGCAGAGGCAATAACATCATCAAAAAACTCCAAAAGACCCCCATCGGGGGTCACTACCAGGGCAAAGCGAGCCCCCAAAAAAGGCGCTACACCCGCCGAGGCGGACAGTGGACGAGGAACCTCAAAAAAGACCACCAACAAGAAGACATAGTCTTCAATTTATCAACTCGTATCCTCACTCCTGATGAAACATCTGTTCTCAATAAAGGACTGTCCTTCGTCCCTGCGAATAAATCTGACGCCTTTCAAAATAAAGTAGACCTTTTCAAATTCGGACGAAGAGTACGCCTCAAAGAATTCTTTGGTGATGAGATCACCGCCCCTGCACCTCTGGCTCCAGTGTCCAAACCGTCTACCTTTGACCCTGTATCAAGTAACCCCAACATCAAATGCTTTGTCAATCACATGAGCAACATGTATGACCATATTGACATGCAACATGTCCCCTTCAAGGGCAATCTCAGCAAGTCCGAGTACGAAGCTTTGAAAAATCTGGGTACATATTCTGATATAGTTATACGTCCCGCCGACAAAGGCGGGGGCGTGGTCGTCCAGGACCTTACGGCATATAAGAGTGAGGTCTACTCTCAACTCCAGGACAGCGCCACATATTTATTATTACCAAATGACCCCACGATGGCATATAAAAGGGAGCTGGATGATATTCTCCAGCAAGCAAGCATGGAGCACCTTATTGACAACAAAGTGAAAGAAGCACTGACACAGGACTGGCCTATTACTCCGGTGCTTTATACGATACCCAAGCTCCATAAGAATCCTGTCAGCCCCCCTGGGCGTCCGATAATTGCTGCCCGTGACTCCCTGTATTATATGGTGTCCAAATATTTGGACCACTTCCTCCAGCCTGTGGTACAAGGTCAGACCACCTGCCTCAAGGACACCACAGCTTTTCTTTCTAAGTTGGCCACCCTCACTCCACTTCCAGAGAGACTCCTGATGTGCATGGTCGACGTGGTCAGTCTTTATACCAACATTCCGCACCAACGTGGCCTCCAGGCCATCAAGAGGGCCATTTCGTGTAACATTAATTACACTGGCCCTGATATCAACTTTTTCATCCAACTGCTTGAACTGACCCTGACCCGCAATTACTTCATGTTCGATGGTCGCATCTACTTACAAATGTCTGGATGCGCAATGGGGTCTTGTGTGGCTCCGAGCCTAGCCAACCTATTTATGTGTGAGGTGGAACAAGATCTGTTTCTGTCAAATCCGGTCGTAGCACACAAAATCAAGGCCTATTTTCGCTACATCGATGACATTTTTATACTATGGGCTGATTCGGAGGACAACTTCATTAAGGCCATGCAAGATATTAATTCTATGGACACATCCATTAAATTTACTTTCACTACCAGCTTTGAGCAAATCAACTATCTGGATGTATCAATCAGACAGGATGAGGCTCATAGGCTGCATACTTCTCTATTTGTGAAACCAACGGATAGAAATACCTCCCTGCATGCAGCTAGCTTTCACCCGCCAGCTTTAAAGTGGGGCTTGCCGTATTCCAATTCATTAGAATCTTACGCATTTGTAGTGACCGCCATGATGCCATTTTTCACATTGACCAGATGTCGCGCAAATTCCTCAATAGGGGACACCAATGGCATTATTTGAAGAAAGCAAAGGAGAGAGCACTGTTACAGGACCGCATGACTCTTTTACAGACCACAACCAAAAGGCAGCTACAGGACCTAATTCCTTGGCCACAAGACTTCTCTACTTCTAGCACTACAGCCATGAAAACGGCAAAACGCCTATGGCCCATCATTTCACATGATAAACAGCTGCCGAGACTTAGTAAGTCTAGGATTTTACCCTCATTTCGCAGAGGTAAAAATATTAAGGACATTGTGGTCCATAATGACATCACAAAGATGAAACCTACAGTGCCCATGCACTTTCTTTCCCGTAAGGCAGGCAACTACAAGTGCTTAGGCTGCACTACGTGTAGCAGCCTGGAAACTGGCGATTCTTTCTACCACCCTAGATCTGGCAAAAGATTTAGTATCACTCAATCTTTCACCTGTTCCAGTCGGTACGTCATATACTACATCAAATGCCCTTGCGGGCTGCTTTATATTGGCAAGACGATACGACAGTTTAAGGAGCGCATTGCGTTACACCGCTCCAGCATACGGGCCGCCTTGGAGGGACGGGGGTCTGACCAACCCGTCGCCCGTCATTTCAAAGAACATCAACATAATCTTGCCTCCATTCGATATAAGATGATTGACGGAATCCCGGACAATGCCAGAGGGGGTAACCGTGGCCGCCTCCTATTACAGAGGGAAGCCCGTTGGATCCATACCCTCCAAACGGTTAAACCGTTTGGTTTGAACGATATGCTTTCTTATACATGCTTTTTATAAATAAGTAATTTCTGCCGCCTCTTCTTAGAGTTCTCACTGCATGGCTTACATTAACGATTGTTTTGTCACTCCCCGATATGTATCCTTATTTGTAGATACATCCATGTTTGTATTTATACAATACAGGGCTAGCTTAGCTCATTGTTTATTATGCTGATGCTTCTCCCCCTTTAATATGGTTTAAATAACATTGTTGCAATCTTTTGCCATTGGCCGCACAGTGATGTTGTTTCCCTGTGCACCTTACTTATGCATGGCTGTTCCTTTCTGTCCCTTTTCAGCACTCTTACACTAGTTCCCATGGTGATGGGTTACACATCTTCTTGCCACGCCCCCTGGAGACGCCGGGTCGCCGGCGCCAGCGCGCGCCAATGACGTCAGCGGGTCTCCCGGAGAGCGGCGGTCGTCCGTACACGTGGTGTCACTGGTAATGTATAAATTTACTTTTATTATGTATGTTTAGTTAGTCTTGATAAAAGGGCATAGCCCTGAAACGTTGACCTTAACTACAGCATTTGTGTCGTTTTTTTACAAGTCTCTTAGAGTGCCAGCATTTTCTTGTGACTATATATATATATATATATATATATATATATCAGGGACGTGCAGTGCCTCCCCTGTGATTAATTAATAAAATAATATAAAGAAGATACTTATGACACATATTCTGTGTCATAAGTATCTTCTTTATGTAATTCTAATAATTTTCCTGCCTTAAATGTGTTTGGGAGGCATCCTCCTCCGCCGCTGACAGGAGCGGCGTTGTGCGGCTCTCCCCTTCCTCCGCCGGCTCCTTCCTCCCGCTGACAGGAGCGGCGGTGTGCGACTCTCCCCCCTCCTCCGCCGGCTCCGTCCTCCCGGCGTGGCCCTGCAGTGTGCGCGGCTCTCCCCAGCAGCAGCAGGTTAGTCTCTCTCTCTCTCTCTCTCTCCCTCTCTCTTTCCCCCTCCCTCTCTCCTCCTGTGGATTGAAGTTTGTAAGTATAATTTTCATTTTTACAGGTACCCCTACCCTATTGGATTCTACTGGACAAGTGGACGTGACCAGCGTGGGATGTAGGTAAGTATGTGTGAGTGTGTAAGTGTGTTTTAATAAAATTTTTACTGTCACAGTGTGTGAGTTGTGTTTTTATTTGGGTATTTTTTTTGTAGAACTACAGGTATCAGCGGGCCCGTTATTTCCCCGCATGCTGGTACTTGAGGTTCTCCAAGTACCAACAAACGGGGGAGGCTTGCTGGGCCTTGTAGTTCCACAACAAAAAACAATATTCTTTTTTTTTTACACACATGGCTATCAGCCTCTCATTCACCGCCCACGGATGGGGGGGACAGCCTCGGGCTTCACCCCTGGCCCTTGGGTGCCTGGAGGGAGAGTGACCCCTTGATTTAAGGGGTCCCCACTCCTCCAGGGAACCAGGGCCAGGGGTGACTAGTTGGGGGGGTAATGCCACGGCTGCAGGGACCTACATACATGTGTCCCCCGGCTGTGGCATTATGTCCCTGGCTAGTGGAGCCCGGTGCTGGATTTAAAAATATGGGGGACACCTACATCTTTTATCCCCCGTATTTTTGGAACCAGGACCGGACTAAGAGCCCGGTGCTGGTTGTCTAAATACGGGGAACCCCTGTCCAATTTTTTCCCAGTATTTAAACAACCAGGACCGGCTCAAAGAGCCTGAGGCTGGTTATACTTAGGAGGGGAGACCTCACGCATTTTTTTAATACATTTTTTAACCCATTCAAAACCTTCTCCATTAAGTTAATGGTAGCCCTGGACAACAAAATTGCATTCATGTCCTCCTCCCATCCCTTCCAATCCCAAACACTAATTATTATTTTTTTCAGTTGTAACGCTGTAAGGGAACAAGGTGGGGTAAATGGCAGCTATGCAGCAGCTGAGGAATCACACAAGTCCAGTGTGTGGTGTAACTGGCCACGACCAGTTTTATTAAACAGAAACAAAACAAACATCAAAAGAAAATACCTTGCCTGTCCGGCACTAACTAAACATAAGACGTTCCTAACTATCACTAAACAAAAACACAGAGTTCTCCAGTAAACACTGTATAGCTCACTTGTATAAGGAAGCTCCTCTCACAGAGATTCTGCAGTCTCTCCCCAGGCAATCTGCCCACACTAATCAGGCTAGCAGCCCTAAAAGGCTCTTGCACAGCTGAAAGCCCTGATTAGCCCTCTGTGAGGCAAAAGACCCGAACTGGGCCCAATGTCTGGAACTTGCCCTATCTCTCTTTCAGGGCCCTTATCCAGCTTTTCCAATACACTGAAAAGGTTCTTACAAAACATTTTCCTAGAAGTTTTCATTTTTCTAATACATGTAAGACAAGAACCTGGGACAAACATACCTGCCCTCAAACACTATTCCAGTGTTCTTGTCACACTATAAAAATGTACAATATATCACAAGTATGATGAGCAGGCAGGCAGCGGGCATTGGCGGCATCGGACTGAGATGCAAATTAGTGGCGGAGGGCTGGGTCAGTTGATGGTGGGCGAGTTTGTAAGCCATTGGTGGTGGCAGCGGGCATCGGCTCAGAGGCAGTAGCGGGCATTGGCTCGGCGGCGGTAGGGGTCATCGGCAGGATTTGGTGGACATTATGGCTGTAGTGCCTCACCAGCCACTGACCTCACCACTTGCAACTGATATATATATATATATATATATATATACATACACGCACACACAAAATAGCAGCAGGTTCGGCACTCTTAGTGACTCACACACAGGGACACTGATGGCCATTAACCCTGCCACCAGTGTACCTGTGTGTGAGTCACTAGGAGTGCAGAACCTGCTGCTATTTTGTGTAATCCTTCTGTTTGGGCACCCGCTGCAGTAACCAGCTTAAAGGGAGAGCCGGACCAAGCGGATTTGTGTATATATATACACACACACAGCGAACAGCGGTGTGGCACTCAAGGCAATAATGTCAGAACATACCAGCATTATTGGAGTTCTGTCATTATTGCCTTGAGTGCCACACCGCTGTTCGCTGTGTACACATTACTCTTTTGGAGTCACCGGGCGTCTAAAGCTCTGGTATACGGGAGTGCTGGGTCATTTGCTGTGTGTATATATATATTGCACATTGCTCTTTGTGTTGATCTCCTATTTGCTTGAACTCTCAATGCCAGACTGGCCACTTATTTGTATATCTTCAAGTCCATTCTTCTTGCCTGTAGGCAGAGCGCTGGCTGGGTGTTACTGTGATGTAATTTGTCTATATGGAACTTCCACTTTAAAAACGTAAGTTACAGGCAGTATGGATGTTGTAATGGGCAGTATGGACGGTGTAATGGATAACATTACTCCCTTGCAGCACTGAGGTCTTGGGTTTGATTCTCACCATGGGCCTAACTGTGTGGAGTTTGTATATTCTCCCCATGCTTGTGTGGGTTTTCTCCCACAATCAAAAAATATACTGGTAGGTTAATTGTCACTCAACAAAAATGAACCCAAGTGTGTGTACATGGGCAGGCTAGATGGGCCAAGTGGTTATCTGCCATCAAAATTTTTGTTACTGAAAAATATCACAGACTGCTATAGCACCAGTAGCCAGGAATTAAGTGAGACATTTATATTCTTTCTGTGCTACTGTACATGTATAATTTGGAAAAACCCGGTGCGGATCAGTAGATCGACAGTGTCTAGGTCGACACTGTTTAGGTCGACCACTATAGGTCGACAGGGTTGGAAGGTCGACAGGGTTTCTAGGTCGACATGTGCTAGGTCAAAAGGTTGACATGAGTTTTTTTGTTTGTTTTTTGTGTCGTTTTTGCGTACAGTGACCGGGAACCCCAATTAGTGCACCGTGTCCCCTAACATGGCTCGCTTCGCTCACCATGCTTCAGGTTACTGTTCCAATCGTAGTCCACGTGGATCGTTAAGTATGAAAAAGTTCAAAAAAAGAAAAAATGTGAAAAACTCATGTCAACCTTTTGACCTAGCACATGTCGACCTAGAAACCCTATCGACCTAGTGACTGTCGACCTATAGTGGTCGACCTAAACACTGTCGACCTAGACAGTGTCGATCTTCAGAACGGATCCCGGAAAAACTTGCTTCTCATAAGCTGAAACTGTTGAAAATGTATTCGTGAATGTTCTCTGACATGTACTGTAAAAGTATCTAATACTCAAAGCATAAATAGTTAAAAAGAGAACAAAAACAATATATTGACACCTGAATAGGCCACTTCCCAAAGGCAAAGATGTGCATTTCTTTATTTAATTGTAGGTTTTAATTAACATAAACTATTCATTGTCTGCTGTATGGTTTTTATTTTATTTTTTTGCTCACAGTACGATATACGTTTATTCAAAAAGAAAACAGCAGTACGGACGGTGTACTGGTTAGCATTACTGCCTCACAGCACTGAGGTCATGGGTTTAATTCCTGCCCTAACTGTGTGGAGTTTGTATATCCTCCCTGTGCTTGCGTGGGTTTCCTCTGGGTTCTCCAGTTTCCTCCCACAATTCAAAAATATGCTGGTAGGGTAATTGGCTCTCAATAAAAAAATAACCGTAGTGTGTGTGTGTGTACTTGTGTTTAGGGCAGACCAGTGCCAGATTAAGGTCCACATGGGCCTGGAGCTGAAATTTATGAAGGGCCTATTGTATGCCACGCAGTGGGTGTGATTAGCGCCACAGAGAGTTACTGTCTGTGTGGGCAGGGGGTGTGTGGTTGCATACTACATCACTGCACTTCCTTCCCACACTAGGGGGGGTCATTCCGAGTTGATTGCTAGATGACGTTGTTCGCAACGCAGCGATCAGGCTAAAAATCAGCATTTCTGCGCATGTGTATGCTCCGCAATGCACACGCGCGACGTACGGGTACAAAGGCATTTTGTTGTTTAGCACAGATTCTAGCGAAGTTTTCAGTTGCTCTGACGGCCGCAAGAAGATTGACAGGAAGGGGGCGTTTCTGGGTGTCAACTGAACATTTTCAGAGAGTGTTTGCAAAAACGCAGGCTTGTCAGAAAAAACGCAGGTGTGGCTGGGCATTCGCTGGGCGGGTGTATGACGTCAAATCGGGACAGGAATAGGCTGAAGTGATCGTAAGCGCTGAGTAGGTTCAGAGCTACTCAGAAACTGCACAAACTGTTTTTGCAGAGCTCGGCTGCACAAGCGTTCGAACTTCTGCTACGCTAAAATACACTCCCAGTGGGCGGCGGCGTAGCGTTTGTACGGCTGCTAAAACTAGCTAGCGAGCGATCAACTCGGAATGACCCCCTACATATCTTCACTTTATCACTACTACACTACATCTCTATAGGGCATCCGCGATGTGGATGGGATGTGATAAATTTCTACCAAAATCGCATTGCGATAATTGAATACATCGCAGGGATGTATCAGTTATCGCATACAGGGACAGAGCTTGCGAGAAAGCTGTCCCTGAGAATCCAGTAACCTCAATTCTCAGGGTATTTTTCACGATAATTGCCCTGATATTGTAAAGCATATGTGCCACCACTAGCTACATCCCACCCATTTTCATCCCCATGACCCTCACCCATCTCTGCCTACACTTGCCTGCCCAGTGATCACTGAGCTCTCTCTTCCAGTCAGCTGATCGCAGAGCTCCTGCTCTGTGACCTAGATCAGCTGTGACCTGGCATCTCATATTCTGTAAAGTTAGTTACCAGTCTACAGCACAGCTGACCAGGGTCATAGAGAAGGGAGAGCTCACCGATCTACTCTACATTACTATGCTACGTACTTACACTACATTCCTGCAGTATATCACTACACTACCGGTATGCAGTTAAAATACCACCCGCCAGGCCCCCGGCGGTCTCAATACCGACGCCGTAATCCCGACAGGGGTACTATCCTGCCGCCGGAATACCTCAGAGGTAGGTGATTCTCCCTCTGTGGGTGTCTACGACACCTGTAGAGGGAGAACTGCACCTGTGCGAGTGAAGTGAACCACAGTGCCCACCACGTGGTGTGCACAACAAGCCCGCAAGTGGCCTCAATGTGCTCACCCCGCTGCCAGCATTCTGGCACCTGGGATGCCGGTGTCGGTATAGTGACATTCGGCATCCCGTATGCTGGGATCCCATACCGATTCCACTCTACCTCCCCACACTACATCCCCGCATTATACCTCCCCAAACTACCTCGGCTCTCAACACTACATTACTGTTACCTACTCCTCATCTCATCCCTGCACTAAACAGTATAACTGATCTACTTCTCCACACTACATCTCTACTCTAACTCCCTGCACTATGGGCCTAATTCAGACCTGATTGTAGTCCTGCAAAACTTTGCAGGGCTACGATCAGGCACACAGACATGCGGGGGGGGGACGCCCAGCACAGAAGTACAATGCGCACAGTGGTGATGCTTTTGTACTTCAGGAGTAGCTCTCGGCCAGCGCAGCTCCTGCGCACTAGCCGGGAGCTACTCGTTGCTGCCCAGGTTGCAGTGGCTGCGTGTGACGTTACGCAGCTGCCGCGGCCCACCCCTGGCATGGTCTGGCCACGCCTGCGTTGGCCGGACTGCGCCTCCTAAACGGCGGCTTAACGCCACCATCCCTCCTCCTTCCTCCCAGCGAACGCCTCTGACTATCAATCAGGCAGAGGTGATCGCTCGGCTGTCTGCCATGCGCCGGCGTATGCGTACTTCTGACCTGATCACTGCAATGAATGGCAGCGTGCGATTAGGTCAGAATGACTCCCTATATCACTGCACTACATCCCGCACTATATCACTTCACTGCCACCCCACACTACATTTCCCAAACTACCTCCCAACACTACATAGCTGCACTACCTGCCCACACTACATCACTACACTGCCACCCCACACTACATTTCCCAAACTACCTCCCAACACTACATAGCTGCACTACCTGCCCACACTACATCACTACACTGCCACCCCACACTACATTTCCCAAACTACCTCCCAACACTACATAGCTGCACTACCTGCCCACACTACATCACTACACTGCCACCCCACACTACATTTCCCAAACTACCTCCCAACACTACATAGCTGCACTACCTGCCCACACTACATCACTACACTGCCACCCCACACTACATTTCCCAAACTACCTCCCAACACTACATAGCTGCACTACCTGCCCACACTACATCACTACACTGCCTCTCCACACTACCCTTTTCTCTGTCTCTTTGCCCTAGTCTCTGTGTACAGAGCAGCTCCAGAAGCAGGAGAAGTTTCAAGCGATGTAATGCAGACAGGATAGTGGTAACAAAGAGGTGAGCCTGAGGATGGGGATGGGAGGAGTAGAAGAAAAAAGGGGGACAGCTGGCCTGGGTATAGGAGCAGGAAGGGGCTACTCTGGATGTTTGCCTACTCACTACGGTGCATCAGTCCACAGGTGGCTGGCTTAAGCGTGCGCAGGATATAGAAAATGGGGTGTGTGGGACATACCCCATTCCCCCAACAGACTACTGACCTGATCTTCTCATACTCTGCAGGGCTCCCCTGCATGTCAGGCATTCTGATGTCTCCATGATGAAACTGCTGCTAATCTTGTCATGGCTGCAGACATAACCTCTTTTCTTCACAGCTGGTGAGAGGTGAAGGTGGTGAGAGGGGCAGAAACACAGGTGGTGAAGGGAGCAGAGCCACAGGTGGGGAGGGAGGTAGAGAGAAGGCAGACACACAGGTAGGGAGGAAAACAGAGATACAGGTGGAGAAGGGGAAAAGATGCTGGTGGATTGGAGTGCAGAGACACAGGAGGAAAGGGAGGCAGAAGCACAGGTGGTGAAGGGGGAAGAGACACAGGTGGGGATGAAGGCAGAGATACACATGGAGATGGAGGCAGAGACACAGGTGTGATGGGGCAATGACAGAAGTTGGAAATGAGGCAGACACAAGACACAGGTGGTAAGAGGGGCGGACACACAGTAGTGAAGATGGGGTGAAAAACAGCAGAGAACATACTTATGTCAACCTCTCCTCCCTCCTCCTCCTACCCCTACCTACCCCCCAGTGTCCTCACTGGTCACCAGCTCTACCTCCAGTCCTGCTGCCGATCTAGCTGCTTCAAGAGAGACTTTAGACATTTTGCGTGTGACAGCATTTATGTGCAGTTTCAGATGGGTCAGGGAGGAGGGGCACAGTACAGTCCGGGAGGCGGAGCTTCATTTGGCCCAGGAGGCGGAGTTTCGGACAGCCCGGGAGGCGGAGCTTTGGGAGACCCGGGAGGCGGAGCTTCAGACGGCCCAGGAGACGGAGCTTTGGAAGACTCGTGAGGCAGAGCTTCAGACGGCCCGGGAGGCGGGGCTTCGGATGGAGCTGGGAGGCGAAGCTTTGGACGGGACTGGGAGGCAGCGTTTTTGACAGGGGGTTGGAGGTGGTGCTTTCCTCGTTTACGGGAGCGATGTGTGCTTCGGATCGCTGAATCTGAAAGAGGAGGGGCTTCTGACGGCCGGCTGGGGGCTTGGGTAATCAGATGATGTTTTTCTGGGTTGATGGGAGCGGAGTGAGCTGGGCTTTGGTAGTGACAGGAAAAATGTTTTCCTGTCACCACTGGCTGCAGTGCTTGGGAGTCTCTGGGCCTATTTTCAATGGGGGGCCTGGAGCTGCAGCTCCATCCGCCCCATTGTTAATCCGGCCCTGGGGCAGACTAGCTGGGCCAAGTAGTTTTTATCTGCCATCAATTCTGTGTTTTTATGATATGGGGGCTTACGGCTGTGGAACAAAAATGGGAATGCATTGTTGTGGCATGATAATGTGTCGGATATAAATGTGTGCACTTTGTGGATATGAAAATATGGTATAGGTGGAGTACACTGTAAATACAGTGATAAAACTATAACCAATAACTGCTACTGTATTTAATTTAAATCATCATCCCTGTACAGACAGAGCTTTGGAATTGACACCAACCAAATAAGAATTACACCCTGATAGAGGAGCCAAGTACATCCGGGCGTGCAGAAGCAGGATCAGCTTCACTGGGTATTAGGATCCTGCATAGCCGTAGGTGGCGGTAAGCAGGAGTCTTTTTTGCCATAGTTACGGTCAGGTCACTGTGATGTTTAATGCTGGGTACACACTATGTGATATGTTGTTTGTTCAGCTGACAAACGACATATCACAAAGATATGTCTGTGAACGACATCATTCACAGACATTTTGCGTCAGCCCTCCAGCACAGCCAATGCCAATATATGTTGCAGATAAATCAGTACATCTGGCTGTCTGTATGACCGACCCACCAACCAACCCATATGCTGGCCAAGGAACTGCAGAGAGTGACGTAGCTACCAGTTACTGTGGCCAGACATGTTAGCCAGTATATTGGTGTGTATGCACAATATAATTTGAGCATAGCACTTAACAAATCATTGGATCGGTTGAGCCCATCAGGCTTGCGGCCAATCCATCGCTCAGGTGTGTACCCAGCTTAAGAAATAGGTAACTTAAGCGCTGTTAATATTGTATGGTGGCCTGCCAGTAAGTTAGAGTATGCTTCTAAAATTATTATTAACAGTTTCTTACATAGCGCGGCATATTTTGTTGCGCTTTACAATTGGAACAACAGTAATATAACAAAACTGGGTCATAACAGACAGACTTAGAGGTCGGAAGACCTTGCTTGCAAGCTTACAATCTACAGGGAAATAGACATTGATACACAAGGATAGGTGCTACCTATCGCATAATGGTCTTTCCAGATTGCTAGGTTCTTAATGGGCTGTATGATATGGTCACTCAGCAATGTTTGCCTGGGGTCTGGAGGGTGTGAAAGTGAAGAAAGACAAAATATGTGAGGTTATGTGTGGATTGTATAGATATAATTAGAGAGGAGACATTGAAGATTATGTGGGTGAGCCCGGAATTTGATAAGCTTGTCTGAAGAGGTGAGTTTTCAGGAAACGCTTGAAGGTTTGGAGACTAGAGGAGAGTCTTATTGTGCGTGGGAGAGCATTCCACAGGGTGTGTGCAACCCGGAAAATGTGTAAACTGAAGTCAATAGGCGGTTTGCATACAAAGAAGAGAAACAGTAGCAGTGTGGCTAATCTGTGAAGGCCATTGGACCTTGAAGCTCTGGATATCTTATGCAGCCCAGTCATTTCTTTGTCATCTCTATTGCCCCTTGGGAGTGCTTTGTCTAATAGGAGGAAGAAGGACACCATATCTTGGTGGAATTGCTCACCGTACTCACTGTACAACAGTTGTCAGGGAAGAAGTTAACATAACAGTCAAGAGAGTGGATTATGAGTGACATGTTGCAACCTAATGATGATACTTTTCTAGAAGGTTGTTTACAATCTCAACATAGAAGAGCCATGCACAACACGTTTAAAGCATTCCCATGTCACTTTCTCATTATCGTGTAGGAAGTTTTCAGCCTTAAGAAGTTGATGACTTTAATATAATTTAAAATGTGATAGTAGGCTGTCTTTGCGTTAGAAGTCATTTGGCATTTCTGGGTGGAAAATCACCGCACACAACCAAAATTTCTCAGCAATATTAACACATTTAGAAGTACCTAATTTCCTACCGGAAACACTTTAAATGTTGCACAGTGTTATGGGAGACTTGTACATTATTGTTATTTCTGTCAGCTTATTGTCCTCCACTTATTAGAATTTACAGACTACTTTAAGAAAAGCTAACTTGGACCATGTCTGCAAAACCTGGTAAAGAAAAACTCAGTGGTGCTGCACGAAGGAGAATTAACAAACGCAAACGAGTGTAGTATGGCTGACCGGCAGTCAGGAGACCGGCGGTCAGCTTACCGACGCCGGGATCCCGGCAGCATACCGATGCCGGGATCACGGCGGGGAGGGGCGAGTGCAGCAAGCCCCTTGCAGGCTCGCTGCGCTCGCCACGCTGCGGGCTCGGTGGCGACCTACGGTCGCCACGGGTTCTATTCCCACTCTATGGGTGTCGTGGACACCCACGAGTGGAAATGGTCCCTGTTGGTCGGCATGCCGACCATCGGGATAGTGAGGGGTCGGGATGCTGGAGGAGGTCATGTGACTGTCGGCTGCCGAACGCCAGTCACATGAATACCACCCATGCAAACAAACTTAAGAAAGAGAACTATTGCAAAAGATTCCAAGACTTAGTACTTATTTTGGTAACCCATCTCAGAAAACTTTGGACACTGGTACATCATCAGAAGAGACTGAAGAGTATCAGAAAGAGCAGAATGAGGGAGAGATTCAGAAAGATACAGGAGAGCCAACTATAGAACTACTTGATGGGTCCGAAGAAGCAATTGAAGGACAGAAGGATGCTGAAACAGAAAGAGAGTGTGAAAATACTACAACAGCAGAGAATTTACCACCGTCTGCTAACAGAGCTCATTTTGGAGCAAGAGCACTGAAGTGATTCGAAAAGCAATTTGTTGCTCAGAGTGGCTTGTATCAGCCAAAGGGCCCTTTCCCAAAACAGAAAGAGGGCTCTAGCAAAGGTCGCAGTTTCAGTGAACACTTTTACACACGCCACACAAAGTGTGGCTTAAGTTTACCAAGAATATGGCTTTCATACAGTCCAATTGCTGACAAATGCTACTGTACCCCATGTTGGCTATTTAGTACAACACAGAATCAAGCATGGACTGAGGGAACAAATGATTGGAAAAATCTGCCACGCAGCGTCGAGAGGCATGAGAATTCTTCAGCACATTCAGAAGCATGTCAGGTGTACAATACCTGGAAAAATTATGCCACTGTGGATCTCTTGGCCAACAAGCAAATATATGAAAACCGGAAATACTGGCGTCTTGTACTGGATCGCGTTGTAAATGTCATCATTACGCTTTCAAGATGCAATCTAGCATTTCGTGGTCATCGCGAGCATGTTTATGATGAAGAGGATAATCCTGTGCCTGGCTCACGTGGAAACTTTCCTGAATTTATTCATCTGATAGCTAGATATGATCCAGTACTTGAAAACCTACTGAGTAAGCCAAAGGGATCCACAAAATATTTAAGTGGGTCCATTCAGAATGAGATTGTTGAAATTCTTGCCAATCATGTGAAGCAGCAAATCATAGCTGAAATAGCACATGCTCCATTTGTCTCTGTTATTATGGACACGACAATGGACATTTCAAAGACAGACCAACTGAGCAAGATATTTCGTTATGTCACAATTGAGAAGAATCATGAAGGTATACCAGTCACTCTGAGAATTAACAAATCTTTTGTGGGATACAGTGAAGTAAAAAGTCAAAAAGCAGATGATTTGGCAGCAGTCATAATGGAAGAAATTAAAAATATCACAGAACTTCGGTAGTTAAGATGGCAAGGATACGATGGGGCAGCCAACATGAGTGGGGCATATGGTGGAGTCCAGACTCTGATGAAGCAGAAGGCACCAAAAGCTCAGTATATTCATTGTTGTGCTCATGCTTTAAATCTGGTCATCAACGATGCAGTGAAGCATATACAGGAATTGAGGCATTTTTTTGATCTGCTCGAAAGACTATACGTCTTCTTCAGTGCAATCAGTAGGTGGCATCGTCTACAAAAGGAAGGCAACTGCTCAATTACTCTAAAGCGACTTTGCCCTACTCGCTGGTCATCCAGGAATCAAGCCTTGCTTGCTCTGTGGACCAGATTTTTTGATGTTATGAAGCTGCTGACCATCTTGTCATTTACCGGGAAGAACGGTGAGGAAAAATGTGAAGCATTGTCACTACAGAAATATTTTGAACGTTTTTCCACTGTTGTAACAGTGATTTTGCTGTCAAAGATACTTGGACCACTGGACATTATATCAAAGACAATGCAGTCACAGTCAAGTGATCTAAACACTGCTGTTGTGCTACTGAAGTCATTTATGCACGATATGATTGAATTACGCAACAACTGGGAAACTACGTTGTCCTTGGCAAAGGAGTTAGCAAGTAGTTGGGGCATAGAATGCATGTTCTTTCCATCAAAACGGATTTGCCAAGTCAAAAGCTTCCACGATGATCTCTCAAGGGATTCTAGGCTTCAGTCTGCTGAGAAATGCTTTCAAGTGGAAGTTTTTAATGCAGTTATCGACATCACTATTACTCAAATGGAAACCCGGTTTCAGGCAATGCAGAAGACATACAAACTGTTTATGTGCATATAGCAGAAGATCATTCTTGAGAAGAGTGTTGAGGAACTGATCGGGCTCTCAAAGGTTCTCAGGAACCAGTATTCTGAAGATATTTCTGATGAGCTTGCTGACCAGTTAGTGCTATTTAAATTGACACTTAGTGTAAAACTTACTACCATTAATTCTATCAAAGAATTAGGTGAGTTCCTATTGATCAATCATCCGGAATTGTCCAGCAGTTTTTCAGAAGTGATCACCGCAAGCCTGTTGTATTTAACACTTCCTATCACGGTTGCATCAGCAGAAAGAAGCTTTTCGAAGTTGAAGCTCATTAAAACGTACTTGCGCAGCACGATGTCTGAAACCCGATTGAGCTCCCTTGCAATTTTATCAATAGAGAACCAACGATTAAATAGTGTGGACACTGAAAAACTAATTGACATTTTCGCGGACTCAAGGGCCCATCAAAAACCTTTCTGAGCAACTCTACATTGCTGGGTTATTTATATTTTGTGTGTAGAAGACTTAAACTGAATCACTATGTTCTACTCACTTTGTTTAAATATAATTGATAACGTGTTCAGTTACATGTTAATAAATCATAATTTGTTTGACTCTTCCCTGGACTTTCAACTGTACATCATTTTGCATACTAGATATGCTTACTTGTATTTTGTTGCCTGCATAACCGTAAATCAGGTTCAAATTTGTTTTACAAAGAGTCGGCATGGTAAGGGGGGGCACCAACATTTATTTTGCCTCCGGGCACCTGGGACGAACTTACGCCACTGTATATACAGTAGCTATAACCAGGGCCGGATTAACAATGGGGCGGATGGAGCTGCAGCTCCAGGCCTCCCACTGATAATAGACCCACAGGACCCCCAAACCGGCCAGCCGACCAACACACTGCCTGTCGTCCTGAATCAGCATGAGGCTCCGCACCCGGATCCCGCCCTGAGCCCCGCTGCTGTACCTGCACAGACAGTGTTGTAGGCGGCTGCGGCGCTGTTAGGAGGAGAAAGCAGCAGCTCTCACACACATCAAGCTTCCACCTATGTCACTATGTGGACGTGAATCTCCGGCCCATTTGATGCAGCCCCAATCTTTACTGTTGCCGGGTGGGCAGGGATAAACTGCTGCTCCAGTCCAGACAGTCCTTGCAGCTCTCAGTGGGCGGAGCCAAGTCCTGGCAGCAGCAGTCTTCCAGTGAAGAGTCAGAGAGGGGATTCAGAGCTCATCCTGACAAGTAAGAAGGACAGGGGGAGAGCTCAGCTGTAATCTAAAATGCTGCAAGAAAAGGGGAATGTAAAGTTTCTTGGATCAATGTGTTATACAATAGGAGCATGCATTTTTCTGTGGGAAAATGTGTGTGTGAGTTAAGTTTATAGAAATACATGATATATAATGTGCCTGTAGCAAAGAAAAATGCTTGCATGAGTGTTCAAGCTCAATGGGTAATTCTAGGTAGGTCAAATGACATGAGCTGTGCAGACTACTGAGGAACAAATCTAGGGGTAATGGGATTGAGGGGGTGCAAGTAATGTTGTACAGGGGAAAAATGTGGGGTTTCTTAAGGACTGGTGTAATGTTACTGGTGTTGGGCTGGAAGAGGAATGTAACCCTCCAGGCAGTCAAGTCTGGTCCATCATGTAATGCAGTCCACATTCTCCAAAAACTACTAAGCAACCCCCCCCCATCTGAAATAACTGCTCACCCCTGCTCTGGCTGTAAAATAAGCAACAGGAGTGGCCTTGATGGTAGCAAGCATTAGATGCTTCAGGCAGTGCGTTGGTGCAGTGAGTGCATTTGCTACAGAGCCAGCACTGCCTCTGGGGGGCCTGCCTTTCCCCCTGCACCCAATCACACATCATAGTGTGCCATTCGCTGCCGACACTCCACCACTCTGTGCTGCATCTGCCTGGCACCTACTCCCAAATGCCCCCACTGAATCACACTGCAGTGAGAGTCCCATACAAGATGAGCTACATGGGGTGGCATTGAAGAGTCGGGACCAGGGGTGGGGGTGGAGGGGGCTGGTGGGATTGTAATATTGGTGGAAGGGCGTGGTTCAGGTCGGTGTCTTGCTAAGGGGCCAGACAGCTTATAGTATGCCCCTAGCTGCAGGCCACAGCCTTTACGGCCACCCTGATGACTTGAACCTATATCCCCATGGAGGCGAGGTTACACAGAGTTCTGCTGGCATCAGGTGCTATAGTCACTTTATTTGTACATGGTCGGTCTTACTACAAAGGCTATAGATAATGGGTAAAAAGAATGATTGACAGCAGCGCAGGCATGAAATGGGAAAGGAAAAAAGGAAAACAGATGCAGGCAGAAGAAAAGCAGAAAATATCAGAGGAGCAAAGAAAAGAAAAAAAGCAAACCTGTGACTGGAAAAAAAATCAGAAAAAAACAGCTAAAAAAACAGTGGAAATCATAAAAATTAGGACATAATGTAGAGACAGAGATATAAGGGCAAATGTATTAAATTGGGACTTAGTCCTGATAATTATAATTTCTTACTGCTGCTTATCGCGGCAGTAAAGAATTAAGGATCGCCCAATTGTACCAAAGTACACATGCAGGGACAGGGGCTCCGACAAGAGCCCATCACTGTGATGTGTCAGAAGTACATTCAGCTTCAAGACTGGGCCACACTATTGCGTATGCCCAGTAATCGGATTCCGCTTGTGCGATTGGTCATGGACAGGGAGTGATCTTATGGAAACTTTCATGAAATGTAACCCATAAGCTACAATGGTTAACCCCATCTGAAGATGGTTAGCTACTGGGGTAAATTTGGATTTTAGTAGCTCCATAGAAACCTATGGGGGTTGCTTTTGCATCAAAAAATGGGGTACTGCTGCAGATATCCCCAATACATACATTTAGGAGATCCTTAGTAATTTCCTGTAGCCGCAAATATTTTTTGATAAAAGGACCCATAGAGCATCTATTTGTATTGAAAGTTATAGTGTAATAGACGGTTGTATTTTCTCACTTAACCTAGCTACAGTATGTTTGGCCAATGGAACTACTTTTGTGCGAGTTGAAATTGAATCTCGTCTTATGTGTATGTGTGCTATATGTATAAATATATGTATACTATTCACGAATGCATGCATGCTATGTATAGTATATATATTGTATGTATACTGTGTATGTATGCATACTGTGCTATGGGCTTGATTCAGAGTTTGATGCAGCTCTTGCGCCACACACAGATTCCTTATTATTGGGAATCTGCAGATGCGCAAGGTCCGTTCTGCTTATGCACAGAACAGGCCATCCAATTTCACCTGCACTTCCCCTCTGCTGCTGCCTGATTGCCAGGCAGTAGGCGTTGAGGGGGAGGGCAAGGAGCAGGAGCCAGTGTTATGGCAGGGGAGAGCCAGGGGTCTGCATGACTTCCTGGCCTCGCAGTCCCTTCATCCATCGGTCAGCTGAGTAAGCTGGAGCATACGCAGCTGGCCATCTGCGTAGAACATCGCATCTGAGAGTGGGCAAGAGGACAATCATCAGGTGTTTTAGCCCCCTAGCCATTTGTTCAGGGACCCTCTTACATGATGGTCTATAAACTACTACACACAACTGGGCACAGGCAGCCTATGGCTCTTATCAGGATGATCTATGGGAGCTTTGTATTGTCCCTTCAATTATTTCACCCTTACACACTGTCCCTGTGTCCAGGTACCATCACCCCTACACCTTGTTTCTGTATCCAGATACCGTCACCCCTATCCCCGTTGCCTGCATCCTTATACCCTCACCCCTACACCCTGTCCCTGCATCTCGATTCCCGACCCCTACACCATGTCCATGCATCCAGGTACCCTCACCATTACACCATGTCACTACATCCCTATACCCTGTCTCTGCATCCAGGTACCCTCACCCCTACACCATGTCCCTATATCCCTACACCCTGTCTCTGCATCCAGGTACTCTCACCCCTACACCCTGTCTCTGAATCCAGTTACCCTCACCCCTACACCCTGTCTCTGCATCCAGGTACCCTCACCCCTACACCATGTCCCTATATCCCTACACCCTGTCTGTGCATCCAGGTACTCACCCCTACACCCTGTCTCTGCATCAAGGGACCATTACCCTTTCACCCTGTCCATGCATCCAGGGACCATTACCCTTTCACTCTATCTATGCATCTAGGTACCATCATCTCTACACTCTGTCCTTTCGTCCAGAGACCCTCACCCCTACACAGTGTCCCTTCATCCAGAGACCTGCTCACATCCATAGCAGTACCCAGTCTAGAAATCTCCTAGTCACACACCCTGGCTGTGAAGTCCTCAGTAATTTATGGTGGTCGTTGGAGTTCCCTATATAATATGGCATTTATTGAAATGTTCTTTGTAGTGTATGGAGGTCACTTGGATGCTTGGTGTATTATATGGTACCAAGCATGCAATGCTCTCTGTATCATATGGCAGTCCTTGCAATGCTCTCTGTATTAAATGACAGTAACGGTGATACTCTCTATATCATATAGTGGTCATTAATGGCTCTGCATTATATGTTGGTTTCAAACTTTTTCTTATTATAGCTCCAACTATTAAGGGGTATATGCAATTGCGGTCGAATCGCGCTGTTCTTTCGTCTGTTTAAAAATTCGCCTGTACTCGACAGCCGCAGCCCTGCCGCCGGGACCATGAATTCACCATATGCAATGCAAAATGGATTCGACACTCCCCTTGGCGGATCACGGACCAATCGGCGAGTAGTGGGCGTCCTGAATTCGACTTCCCGCCGTTTGCAGCCCTTTATTAGGGCTTGTTTGCTGCGTGCTCAGCAGCCATTTTGTGAACCTGCAGAGAGGTGTGAGGAGGTGCAGAGCTAGCAAATTGGTTGTTTGCTGTGGTATCGTTTGGACACCCAGCAGGCTTTTTTCCAGGACAGACAGGAGGATACCTGTTACCCCGGAGGAGAGTCGTTTTTGGAGTTATTACTACATTTGTAGGTAAGTACCACATGTGGGTCTGGTGTTGCATGTATGTGTATGTGTAGTGGGGGTTGCCATGAGGTGTACATGGGGTGTTTGGGTATGTGTGCAGGTATGTGTATGGCTCCTGCTTGTTCTGCTGCATTTTTTTGTGGAGTTTTGTGTTTTGGGTAGTTTTTCACGTTTTTTTCTTTTCTTAAAATGACTTTTTGGGTCTTGCTTTTGCATTGGTGTACCTCCAGCATGTGCAGGAATGATTTTTGGCTAGTTTGGGCTGATTTTAGTGTGTGTCGGTATCAATGCGGTCGACATGTCGTGTCGTTTGTTTGTTAAAACCGTTTTTTTCACTCCTGTTTTAGCATTGGTGTACCTGCAGAATGTGCAGGGATGCTTTTTGACTAGTTTGGGGTGATTTGGAGCAAGTTTGTGTCATCCATGAGGTCGACATGTGGTGTCGTTTGTTTGCCAAACATGTTTTTTCCCTCCTATTTTAGCACTGGTGTACCTCCAGAATGTGCAGGGATGCTTTTTGACTAGTTTGGGGTGATTTGGAGCAAGTTTGTGTCATCTATGAGGTCGACATGTGGTGTCGGTTGTTTGCCAAACATGTTTTTTCCCTCCTATTTTAGCACTGGTGTACCTGCAGAATGTGCAGGGATGCTTTTTGACTAGTTTGGGGTGATTTGGAGCAAGTTTGTGTCATCCATGAGGTCGACATGTGGTGTCGGTTGTTTGCCAAACATGTTTTTTCCCTCCTATTTTAGCACTGGTGTACCTGCAGAATGTGCAGGGATGCTTTGTGACTAGTTTGGGGTGATTTGGAGCAAGTTTGTGTCATCTATGAGGTCGACATGTGGTGTCGGTTGTTTGCCAAACATGTTTTTTCCCTCCTGTTTTAGCACTGGTGTACCTGCAGAATGTGCAGGGATGCTTTTTGACTAGTTTGGGGTGATTTGGAGCAAGTTTGTGTCATCCATGAGGTCGACATGTGATGTCGTTTGTTTGCCAAACATGTTTTTTCCCTCCTATTTTAGCACTGGTGTACCTCCAGAATGTGCAGGGATGCTTTTTGACTAGTTTGGGGTGATTTGGAGCAAGTTTGTGTCATCTATGAGGTCGACATGTGGTGTCGGTTGTTTGCCAAACATGTTTTTCCCCTCCTGTTTTAGCACTGGTGTACCTGCAGAATGTGCAGGGATGCTTTTTGACTAGGTTGGGGTGATTTGGAGCAAGTTTGTGTCATCTATGAGGTCGACATGTGGTGTCGGTTGTTTGCCAAACATGTTTTTTCCCTCCTATTTTAGCACTGGTGTACCTGCAGAATGTGCAGGGATGCTTTTTGACTAGTTTGGGGTGATTTGGAGCAAGTTTGTGTCATCTATGAGGTCGACATGTGGTGTTGGTTGTTTGCCAAACATGTTTTTTCCCTCCTATTTTAGCACTGGTGTACCTGGAGAATGTGCAGGGATGCTTTTTGACTAGGTTGGGGTGATTTGGAGCAAGTTTGTGTCATCTATGAGGTCGACATGTGGTGTCGGTTGTTTGCCAAACATGTTTTTTCCCTCCTATTTTAGCACTGGTGTACCTGCAGAATGTGCAGGGATGCTTTTTGACTAGTTTGGGGTGATTTGGAGCAAGTTTGTGTCATCTATGAGGTCGACATGTGGTGTTGGTTGTTTGCCAAACATGTTTTTTCCCTCCTATTTTAGCACTGGTGTACCTGCAGAATGTGCAGGGATGCTTTTTGACTAGTTTGGGGTGATTTGGAGCAAGTTTGTGTCATCTATGAGGTCGACATGTGGTGTCGGTTGTTTGCCAAACATGTTTTTTCCCTCCTATTTTAGCACTGGTGTACCTCCAGAATGTGCAGGGATGCTTTTTGACTAGTTTGGGGTGACTGTCAGCCATTTTGTGTGTGTCAGCCATTTTGTGTGTGTCAGCCATTTTGTGTTAGCACTGGTTGACTTCCAGTATGTGCAGGGATGCTTGAACGGGGGTTTTGGTTTTTTTTTTCTTTCTATTTTTCATTTTTTTTTTTTTTGGTGTTTGGTGCTGCTTGAGAACTGGGGTCCCAGCAGCATGACATGTGGCTGCATATAATTTTGTGATGTGTTTTAAATTTGTAAAAATATATATATTTTTTTCATTTTACAACAGAGATGTCCAGGGACAAGCGGGCCCGATCCACCCCTTCCCCCCACCCCTCAGAAGAAATGTCCCTGCATAGCAACAAGGAGTAGGAGCCGACCCAGGAGGAGGATACGACCGACCAGGCATGCAGTGACCAGCCGCGGTCGTCAAGGGACCAAATGGAGAAGTCTAAAAAGAAAAAGCCTAGAAAGGTACTGACAACACCTGCAGACACAATAGCATCCAACTCGACACACCCTAGTTTGCGCACTGCCATGCACACCTACAGGTATATTTGCGCAATGCCAGGGATACTGACACTCACAGGTACATACCGATCTTATTAAATGCATGTTTTTTTTTTAATCCCTAAAGGCAAGAAGCCAGCCAGAGGAGCAGTCGGAGGAGGAAGCCTCTGGTGAAGACGCAGGACAGAAGAAGCCGCGTGGACCCAGATATACTGAGGCGGAAAACTGTGCCCTAGTGGATGGCGTCGACAGGTCCTATGACGTTCTGTATGGACCAAGGGCACAGACCACAGCAGCTAAGACTAAACGAAACATCTGGGATGCCATCGCGAACCAAGTCACTGCAGTATCTGGAAACCGCCGGAGCACCAGAAACTGCATGAAGCGGTACAGTGATTGCCGCAGACAGACCAAAAAGAAAATGGGGATTCAGCGCAGACATGAGACAGCTACGGGAGGTGGCCCGGCTCTCAATCTGAAGTGGCTACCCTGGGAGGAAGTTATTAAAAGGCGCATGAACCCTGCCATGGTCCAAGGAGTTCACGGAGGTGTGGACTCCAGCCGTCCTGCTGGCTTTCCCGAGGAGGAAGAACCGCCAGAAGACGGAAGAAGGCGGGAGACAAGCAGTCCAAAAGGAGGCCTGATGGTAAGAATACATTCAGATGAGCTGTACGAAAATAATTTTTTTTTGTATTTGCTAATGTTTTTTTTTTTTTTCAGACACGCCTGCCCAGAGGACATCAACTGCACGCAGGACATCGCCAGCGCGCGGACCAATACCTGCGCAGCAGGCATCGACAGCAGCGCGCGGACCACCACCTGCGCAGCAAGCATCAGGAGCGCACAGATCATCACCTGTGCGCCACACATCGTCATCGCGCAGTAAGTCACCTGTGCGCCAGACGACGTCAGCTCGCAGACCATCACCTGCGCGCCAGACATCAGCGCACAGAACGTCACCTGTGCGCCAGACACCGTCGGCGACCACACCACAAGATGGGCGCCAAACTACAGCTCCTGCGCGCAGTTCATCACCAGATCGTCATATCTCCTGGAGCTCTGGGACTGTGACCGAAGATCCTCAACAAGACATTACCCTTGTGGACCCATCACCCGAACTGTTTGAGTCTACAGGGTTAACGGACGAGACTTTTATTGGGTTTGAAGACAGCCGTGCAGAAGTATCCAGCCAGACCCTTGAAAAGTCTCCAGAAATGAGGACAAGTGAAGCTCCTGGAGCAGCGGCATCACAGGATGGAGAAGGTTTGTATTTAATTTTTGGGGGTGTGGTGTGGGGGGTGCACCAGTTTTGTATAGTTTATTAACTTTAATTTTTTTTTCTTTTGCAAACAGTGGTGCCACGGACCAGCAGCGGATTTGCTTCGGGGATTGGTTCCTACTACAGGCCGGATCTCATACAGGATTCGTCAGAGGATGACGAGGTGGAAGTGCAGCAGCCTGCAGTTTCTACATCCCTGTGTGAGTAAATATCGAATTGTGAGCCTTCAAACAAATGTATGATGAATGTGTATAATAATTCTAATTTTCTTTACAGCTGCACAAATGCAATTGGTGGCAGACGTCCAGGAAGGGCAGGATCCCTCAAATGTTCGGAGGGTAAGCAACCTGGCAGCAGAGATGAATGTCAGCCAGGATAGTTTTCGGGTTGTCGTAGGAAGCAGACTGGACGCCATTGAGAGGACAATGGATAAGATGGCAAACGGTCTGCTTGAAATGCAGAAGACTCATGCCGACAGCGCGGCCGAAATGCTAAAGACCAGAAGAGAAGATCATAGGGAGACTATGGACATCCTTCACATTCTGGCCAAATCCATCAGCCAGCTGGTGGAGAACACATCATGCCTGGCACACAGCAATGACAACATGTCGGAGAGTCATCGACAATCCTCATCCAGCCAACAGATGATCGCAACCACACTGCAGATGATCTATGATAAACTCCCAGAACCAGCTCATCAACACGCTGGTGATCCACCAATTCCGCCATCAAGAGCCACAAGGACGCTTCCTTCCCTTCCTACACTACCATCCTGGTATAGAAGGTCACAGATGTACCAAGGATATACAGGAATGTACCCCACCCACCAGATGCCTCCACCACCGGCCGCAACATCTACAGCCGCACGGGTCCCGAGACCTAGTCAACCCACTACCCAGCCTCCCAGGACATCGACGCCCCATCAGGAGGAAGACCAGGATCCGGACAGACTTCCACCATGAGCCCGGTCGTATTGTTTTATTTACTGTTATGTTTTTCATGTATCCCTTTCTTCCCCCTCCCATTAGTTTTTTTTTTTCTTACTATTGTTTTATATGTGTTGGGCTCCCCCACCCGTGACCGGGTACTACCAAGGAGCTTTATGTGTAGGCATACATGCGCGGGCATGTATGCGGGCGCGTGTGGTAACGGATAAAAGCTCCTTGTGGCTAAATGTATGATAGGCCAAAGAGCTATTCTGATTAGAGATGAGCGGGTTCGGTTTCTCTGAATCCGAACCCGCCAGAACTTCATGTTTTTTTTCACGGGTCCGAGCGACTCGGATCTTCCCGCCTTGCTCGGTTAACCCGAGCGCGCCCGAACGTCATCATGACGCTGTCGGATTCTCGCGAGGCTCGGATTCTATCGCGAGACTCGGATTCTATATAAGGAGCCGCGCGTCGCCGCCATTTTCACACGTGCATTGAGATTGATAGGGAGAGGACGTGGCTGGCGTCCTCTCCATTTAGATTATAAGAGACTGAGAGAGATTTACTGGAGCTGACTAGGAGGAGTAGTACTGTTACTGTAGAAGTGTAGAGACTGAGTGGAGAGAGTTTACTAGTGAGGACAGTGCAGTTTACTTTATAATCCGTTCTCTGCCTGAAAAAAGCGATACACAGCACACAGTGACTCAGTCACATACCATATCTGTGTGCACTGCTCAGGCTCAGGCCAGTGTGCTGCATCATCTATTATCTATATATAATATTATATATATCTGTCTGACTGCTCAGCTCACACAGCTTATAATTGTGGGGGAGACTGGGGAGCACTACTGCAGTGCCAGTTATAGGTTATAGCAGGAGCCAGGAGTACATAATATATTATATAGTGAGTGACCACCAGACACACAGTGCAGTTTATTTAATATATCCGTTCTCTGCCTGAAAAAAGCGATACACACAGTGACTCAGTCAGTCACATACCATATCTGTGTGCACTGCTCAGGCTCAGGCCAGTGTGCTGCATCATCTATTATCTATATATAATATTATATATATCTGTCTGACTGCTCAGCTCACACAGCTTATAATTGTGGGGGAGACTGGGGAGCACTACTGCAGTGCCAGTTATAGGTTATAGCAGGAGCCAGGAGTACATAATATATTATATAGTGAGTGACCACCAGACACACAGTGCAGTTTATTTAATATATCCGTTCTCTGCCTGAAAAAAGCGATACACACAGTGACTCAGTCAGTCACATACCATATCTGTGTGCACTGCTCAGGCTCAGGCCAGTGTGCTGCATCATCTATTATCTATATATAATATTATATATATCTGTCTGACTGCTCAGCTCACACAGCTTATAATTGTGGGGGAGACTGGGGAGCACTACTGCAGTGCCAGTTATAGGTTATAGCAGGAGCCAGGAGTACATAATATATTATATAGTGAGTGACCACCAGACACACAGTGCAGTTTATTTAATATATCCGTTCTCTGCCTGAAAAAAGCGATACACACAGTGACTCAGTCAGTCACATACCATATCTGTGTGCACTGCTCAGGCTCAGGCCAGTGTGCTGCATCATCTATATATATTATATATCTGTCTGACTGCTCAGCTCACACAGCTTATAATTGTGGGGGAGACTGGGGAGCACTACTGCAGTGCCAGTTATAGGTTATAGCAGGAGCCAGGAGTACATATTATATTAAAATTAAACAGTGCACACTTTTGCTGCAGGAGTGCCACTGCCAGTGTGACTGACCAGTGACCTGACCACACTGACCACCAGTATAGTTAGTAGTATACTTATATTGTGATTGCCTGAAAAAGTTAAACACTCGTCGTGTGACTTCACTTGTGTTTTTTTTTTTTTATTCTATAAAAATAAAACTCATTCTGCTGACAGACAGTGTCCAGCAGGTCCGTCATTATATAATATATAATATATACCTGTCCGGCTGCAGTAGTGATATATATATATTTTTTATATCATTTATCATCCAGTCGCAGCAGACACAGTACGGTAGTTCACGGCTGTGGCTACCTCTGTGTCTCTGCACTCGGCAGGCAGTCCGTCCATAATTGTAATACCACCTAACCGTGGATTTTTTTCATTCTTCTTTATACATACATAGTTACATAGACATCTTCTCTTTATCAACCAGTCTATATTAGCTGCAGACACAGTACAGTACGGTAGTTCACGGCTGTGGCTACCTCTGTGTCTGCACTCGGCAGGCAGTCCGTCCATAATTGTATACCACCTAACCGTGGTTTTTTTTCATTCTTCTTTATACATACATAGTTACATAGACATCTTCTCTTTATCAACCAGTCTATATTAGCTGCAGACACAGTACAGTACGGTAGTTCACGGCTGTGGCTACCTCTGTGTCTGCACTCGGCAGGCAGTCCGTCCATAATTGTATACCACCTAACCGTGGATTTTTTTCAGTCTTCTTTATACATACATAGTTACATAGACATCTTCTCTTTATCAACCAGTCTATATTAGCTGCAGACACAGTACAGTACGGTAGTTCACGGCTGTGGCTACCTCTGTGTCTGCAGTCGGCAGGCAGTCCATAATTGTATACTAGTATCCATCTCCATTGTTTACCTGAGGTGCCTTTTAGTTGTGCCTATTAAAATATGGAGAACAAAAATGTTGAGGTTCCAAAATTAGGGAAAGATCAAGATCCACTTCCACCTCGTGCAGAAGCTGCTGCCACTAGTCATGGCCGAGACGATGAAATGCCAGCAACGTCGTCTGCCAAGGCCGATGCCCAATGTCATAGTACAGAGCATGTCAAATCCAAAACACCAAATATCAGAAAAAAAAGGACTCCAAAACCTAAAATAAAATTGTCGGAGAAGCGTAAACTTGCCAATATGCCATTTACCACACGGAGTGGCAAGGAACGGCTGAGGCCCTGGCCTATGTTCATGGCTAGTGGTTCAGCTTCACATGAGGATGGAAGCACTCAGCCTCTCGCTAGAAAAATGAAAAGACTCAAGCTGGCAAAAGCAGCACAGCAAAGAACTGTGCATTCTTCGAAATCCCAAATCCACAAGGAGAGTCCAATTGTGTCGGTTGCGATGCCTGACCTTCCCAACACTGGACGTGAAGAGCATGCGCCTTCCACCATTTGCACGCCCCCTGCAAGTGCTGGAAGGAGCACCCGCAGTCCAGTTCCTGATAGTCAGATTGAAGATGTCAGTGTTGAAGTACACCAGGATGAGGAGGATATGGGTGTTGCTGGCGCTGGGGAGGAAATTGACCAGGAGGATTCTGATGGTGAGGTGGTTTGTTTAAGTCAGGCACCCGGGGAGACACCTGTTGTCCGTGGGAGGAATATGGCCGTTGACATGCCAGGTGAAAATACCAAAAAAATCAGCTCTTCGGTGTGGAGGTATTTCACCAGAAATGCGGACAACAGGTGTCAAGCCGTGTGTTCCCTTTGTCAAGCTGTAATAAGTAGGGGTAAGGACGTTAACCACCTCGGAACATCCTCCCTTATACGTCACCTGCAGCGCATTCATAATAAGTCAGTGACAAGTTCAAAAACTTTGGGTGACAGCGGAAGCAGTCCACTGACCAGTAAATCCCTTCCTCTTGTAACCAAGCTCACGCAAACCACCCCACCAACTCCCTCAGTGTCAATTTCCTCCTTCCCCAGGAATGCCAATAGTCCTGCAGGCCATGTCACTGGCAATTCTGACGAGTCCTCTCCTGCCTGGGATTCCTCCGATGCATCCTTGCGTGTAACGCCTACTGCTGCTGGCGCTGCTGTTGTTGCCGCTGGGAGTCGATGGTCATCCCAGAGGGGAAGTCGTAAGCCCACTTGTACTACTTCCAGTAAGCAATTGACTGTTCAACAGTCCTTTGCGAGGAAGATGAAATATCACAGCAGTCATCCTACTGCAAAGCGGATAACTGAGGCCTTGACAACTATGTTGGTGTTAGACGTGCGTCCGGTATCCGCCGTTAGTTCACAGGGAACTAGACAATTTATTGAGGCAGTGTGTCCCCGTTACCAAATACCATCTAGGTTCCACTTCTCTAGGCAGGCGATACCGAGAATGTACACGGACGTCAGAAAAAGACTCACCAGTGTCCTAAAAAATGCAGTTGTACCCAATGTCCACTTAACCACGGACATGTGGACAAGTGGAGCAGGGCAGGGTCAGGACTATATGACTGTGACAGCCCACTGGGTAGATGTATGGACTCCCGCCGCAAGAACAGCAGCGGCGGCACCAGTAGCAGCATCTCGCAAACGCCAACTCTTTCCTAGGCAGGCTACGCTTTGTATCACCGCTTTCCAGAATACGCACACAGCTGAAAACCTCTTACGGCAACTGAGGAAGATCATCGCGGAATGGCTTACCCCAATTGGACTCTCCTGTGGATTTGTGGCATCGGACAACGCCAGCAATATTGTGTGTGCATTAAATATAGGCAAATTCCAGCACGTCCCATGTTTTGCACATACCTTGAATTTGGTGGTGCAGAATTTTTTAAAAAACGACAGGGGCGTGCAAGAGATGCTGTCGGTGGCCAGAAGAATTGCGGGACACTTTCGGCGTACAGGCACCACGTACAGAAGACTGGAGCACCACCAAAAACTACTGAACCTGCCCTGCCATCATCTGAAGCAAGAAGTGGTAACGAGGTGGAATTCAACCCTCTATATGCTTCAGAGGTTGGAGGAGCAGCAAAAGGCCATTCAAGCCTATACAATTGAGCACGATATAGGAGGTGGAATGCACCTGTCTCAAGTGCAGTGGAGAATGATTTCAACGTTGTGCAAGGTTCTGATGCCCTTTGAACTTGCCACACGTGAAGTCAGTTCAGACACTGCCAGCCTGAGTCAGGTCATTCCCCTCATCAGGCTTTTGCAGAAGAAGCTGGAGGCATTGAAGAAGGAGCTAAAAGGGAGCGATTCCGCTAGGCATGTGGGACTTGTGGATGCAGCCCTTAATTCGCTTAACAAGGATTCACGGGTGGTCAATCTGTTGAAATCAGAGCACTACATTTTGGCCACCGTGCTCGATCCTAGATTTAAAGCCTACCTTGGATCTCTCTTTCCGGCAGACACAAGTCTGCTGGGGTTGAAAGACCTGCTGGTGACAAAATTGTCAAGTCAAGCGGAACGCGACCTGTCAACATCTCCTCCTTCACATTCTCCCGCAACTGGGGATGCGAGGAAAAGGCTCAGAATTCCGAGCCCACCCGCTGGCGGTGATGCAGGGCAGTCTGGAGCGACTGCTGATGCTGACATCTGGTCCGGACTGAAGGACCTGACAACGATTACGGACATGTCGTCTACTGTCACTGCATATGATTCTCTCAACATTGATAGAATGGTGGAGGATTATATGAGTGACCGCATCCAAGTAGGCACGTCACACAGTCCGTACTTATACTGGCAGGAAAAAGAGGCAATTTGGAGGCCCTTGCACAAACTGGCTTTATTCTACCTAAGTTGCCCTCCCACAAGTGTGTACTCCGAAAGAGTGTTTAGTGCCGCCGCTCACCTTGTCAGCAATCGGCGTACGAGGTTACATCCAGAAAATGTGGAGAAGATGATGTTCATTAAAATGAATTATAATCAATTCCTCCGCGGAGACATTGACCAGCAGCAATTGCCTCCACAAAGTACACAGGGAGCTGAGATGGTGGATTCCAGTGGGGACGAATTGATAATCTGTGAGGAGGGGGATGTACACGGTGATATATCGGAGGGTGAAGATGAGGTGGACATCTTGCCTCTGTAGAGCCAGTTTGTGCAAGGAGAGATTAATTGCTTCTTTTTTGGGGGGGTTCCAAACCAACCCGTCATATCAGTCACAGTCGTGTGGCAGACCCTGTCACTGAAATGATGGGTTGGTTAAAGTGTGCATGTCCTGTTTTGTTTATACAACATAAGGGTGGGTGGGAGGGCCCAAGGACAATTCCATCTTGCACCTCTTTTTTCTTTTCTTTTTCTTTGCATCATGTGCTGATTGGGGAGGGTTTTTTGGAAGGGACATCCTGCGTGACACTGCAGTGCCACTCCTAGATGGGCCCGGTGTTTGTGTCGGCCACTAGGGTCGCTAATCTTACTCACACAGTCAGCTACCTCATTGCGCCTCTTTTTTTCTTTGCGTCATGTGCTGTTTGGGGAGGGTTTTTTGGAAGGGACATCCTGCGTGACACTGCAGTGCCACTCCTAGATGGGCCCGGTGTTTGTGTCGGCCACTAGGGTCGCTAATCTTACTCACACAGCTACCTCATTGCGCCTCTTTTTTTCTTTGCGTCATGTGCTGTTTGGGGAGGGTTTTTTGGAAGGGACATCCTGCGTGACACTGCAGTGCCACTCCTAGATGGGCCCGGTGTTTGTGTCGGCCACTAGGGTCGCTAATCTTACTCACACAGCTACCTCATTGCGCCTCTTTTTTTCTTTGCGTCATGTGCTGTTTGGGGAGGGTTTTTTGGAAGGGCCATCCTGCGTGACACTGCAGTGCCACTCCTAGATGGGCCCGGTGTTTGTGTCGGCCACTAGGGTCGCTAATCTTACTCACACAGCTACCTCATTGCGCCTCTTTTTTTCTTTGCGTCATGTGCTGTTTGGGGAGGGTTTTTTGGAAGGGACATCCTGCGTGACACTGCAGTGCCACTCCTAGATGGGCCCGGTGTTTGTGTCGGCCACTAGGGTCGCTTATCTTACTCACACAGCGACCTCGGTGCAAATTTTAGGACTAAAAATAATATTGTGAGGTGTGAGGTATTCAGAATAGACTGAAAATGAGTGTAAATTATGGTTTTTGAGGTTAATAATACTTTGGGATCAAAATGACCCCCAAATTCTATGATTTAAGCTGTTTTTTAGTGTTTTTTGAAAAAAACACCCGAATCCAAAACACACCCGAATCCGACAAAAAAAATTCGGTGAGGTTTTGCCAAAACGCGTTCGAACCCAAAACACGGCCGCGGAACCGAACCCAAAACCAAAACACAAAACCCGAAAAATTTCAGGCGCTCATCTCTAATTCTGATACCACTCTTTTACCCAAAAAATACTTTTTGTAATGGTGTACAATATTCTTTCACTGTTGTGTAAATTTACTATTCACTAGTGTTTGTTTTTGGCTTATTCATAGGATTGGGTGGAAAATTTAAGTGGACGGCATAGTTCGTGTTGTGCGTACCAAGGTGAGTAGAGCCATGTTTCAATGTATATATTCAAGAAACTGTGGACCGCCTGCCTTTGTGGAACCACACAGCCCAGCAATGGGTCATGCTGGGCTGTGTGGTTCCACAATGTAAGCGTGTCAAAGTGATGACCACTGACACCACTCTGCCACGCCTGCCTTTGTGGAACCACATAGCCCAGCAATGGGTCATGCTGGGCTGTGTGGTTCCACAAATGCAAGCGTGTCAAAGTGATGACCACTGACACCACTCGGCCACGCCTGCCTTTGTGGAACCACACAGCCCAGCAATGGGTCATGCTGGGCTGTGTGGTTCCACAAATGCAAGCGTGTCAAAGTGATGACCGCTGACATCACTCTGCCACGCCTGCCTTTGTGGAACCACATAGCCCAGCAATGGGTCATGCTGGGCTGTGTGGTTCCACAAATGCAAGCGTGTCAAAGTGATGACCACTGACACCACTCTGCCACGCCTGCCTTTGTGGAACCACACAGCCCAGCAATGGGTCATGCTGGGCTGTGTGGTTCCACAAATGCAAGCGTGTCAAAGTGATGACCACTGACACCACTCTGCCACTCTGCCACGCCTGCCTTTGTGGAACCACACAGCCCAGCAATGGGTCATGCTGGGCTGTGTGGTTCCACAAATGTTCTTGGAGAAAGGAACGAACATGACATTAGTGTCTTTACTTAATATTTTTTTTTTCCCCACAGATATCTTTCTACACAAGAAAAGAATGTAAAGAAGAACAAACTACTTTTTTTGTTTAATTACCTTTCAATTTTTTATTTCAAAAATCAAATACAATTTTTCTTCAATAAAGTTTTAAAATGAGAAGTTTTCTGTGGTTTTTATTTCAATTATTAGTAAATACAATGTTAAATATGACATGCAGTGGAATTGTGTTAGGTCGCCCATGGTACAGCAGGGGAACAGTTGTGTCCCTCTTCATCCATGAGGATTCAAGCCACTTGGGAAGGATACTCCGCAAGACCTGTGGAAGAGAATAGTATGAGATTCCAGGTATTGGTAGTTTCACCCTGGTACGAAAAAGAAAAAGGTACAAACAACACGACACAAGCAGGTTACAGCGGGCCCAAATGCAACCCTCCGGCACTTGCGTAACTACACATCCAAACATTCCCTGACACACGTGTAAGCATCAGGGCATAATTGGATGTGCAGTTTGGCAAATGCCGGAGGGCTGCACTTTGGACATGCTGGGGTGACTTTGGACAAGAGGGAGTTTTGGGCAATACATCTCACCTGAGCGGGGTTGTCTGCTACATGGCGGAGGTTCAGGTCCACATCACAAGTAGGTCACCCATAGAACATCAGGGGAAATGTCTTGTCTCTTCACATCCACGCCACTTGGGAAGGATACTCCGCAAGACCTGTGGAAGTGAATAGTATGAGGTATTTCCAGGTATTGGAAATAGTGTCACCCTGGTACGGAAAAGAAGAGGTACAAGCAACACGACAAAAGCAGGTTACAGCGGGCCCAAATGCAACCCTCCGGCACTTGCGTAACTACACATCCAAACATTCCCTGACACACATGTGTAAGCATCAGGGCATGATTGGATGTGCAGTTTGGCAAGTGCCGGACGGCTGCACTTTGGACATGCTGGGGTGACTTTGGATAAGAGGGAGTTTTGGGCAATACATCTCACCTGAGGAGGGTTGTCTGCTACATGGCGGAGGGTCAGGTCCACATCACAAGTAGGTCGCCTATGGTACATCAGGAGAAATGTCATGTCTCCACATCCACGCCACTTGGGAAGGATACTCCGCAAGACCTGTGGAAGTGAACAGTATGAGGTTCCAGGCAGGGGTGTATCTAGGGGTCGGAGCGCCCCTGGCAAAGTAAGGGACTGGCACCCCCCCCATATTTAAAATGAGGAAGGCCGAAAAAGAGTGTGGTCAGTGGTCACACAATAGTACCCACAATTCAAATTATACCACATGGTAGTGCCCCTTACTCACATTACACCGCACAGTAGTGTCCGTCATTCACGTTACGCCACACAGTAGTACCCCTTATACACATTACTCCACACAGTAGTACCCCTTATACAGGTTACGCCACACAGTAGTACCCCTTATACACATTACTCCACACAGTAGTACCCCTTATACAGGTTACGCCACACAGTAGTACCCCTTATACACATTACTCCACACAGTAGTACCCCTTATACATGTTACGCCACACAGTAGTACCCCTTATACACGTTATGCCACACAGTAGTACCCCTTATACATGTTACGCCACGTGTGTGTGTGTGTGTGTGTGTGTGTGTGTGTATATATATATATATATATATATATATATATACACCGTACTGGCTGTGGGGGTTAGATGGGGGGGCAGGTGCTTGGGGAACATTGGCCGATTGGCGAGGGAAGGGGGGATACACTGGACTAACAGGGTGAAAGACATTGGGATGGTGGAGGGGGAGACACTGGGATAGGTGAGGGTTGGTTAGATAGGGAGGCACTGGGCTGGGACAGGGGATGGTAGCACTGACCTGGGATTGCTTGCATGGCCCACTCACTGCATCACTGCTATTAATGTCCTGAGTGCGAGTAGTCACTCAGCCCAGTAGCAGGTATTGGTTTCGGTGAAAGACAAATAGAGGAGGGGATGTAGTTACTTTATTGAAGGTTGGGATCCCGGCGGTCAAGATACCGATGCCGGAATCCCGACTGCTTAACACGAGATCCGTTATTTCGGGTAATTTACTCATTACAGCTACCACTACTTTGATCCCAGTTTTTTTGAGTGTTTATATTTTGTGTGTATTTCATTGTATTGATGCATTAAAACATATTATGCCATGCGGTTGTTGGGTTTTGTTGCCTATTATTGCATGTATTGGAACAATATGAGGCACTATTGATAAGGCGTCTGGCACAGTTTAAATGAAGCATTAGCTAAAAGGACCCTGGATTTCTGAACTAAAGTAAGGAATGCGTCTATTATGTTCTCTCAGCATACTTAAACACACACCGACACTGTAGCATACATACTCACAGGCCACTTACTTACAAACACAGGGCAAACACATACACACATGCATTCACAGCACACTTACAAACACACTTACATACACATACACACATAGCATACTTACACACACAGCATGGATACACACAGAGCTTCCATCCTCCGTTACACTGCCTGGTGGGGCGATTCTCCCTCTCTCTCTCCACAAGCTGGGAGGCGCTGTAATAATGGCACGCTGAAGCTGCTCGGCCGCTGCAGGTTCCGTTATGGGTGCTCCGCGTCAGGTGGTATGGACATGAAAGCCACCTGACGCGGAAGCGCTGCTAGTTGTAGCCGACTATCGCCGGGCAGCTCCTTTTGTGGCTGGGGACCCTGGACAAGAGTGTCTCTGTCAGGGGGGTGGGGGGTTTTGGGTACTCAGAAACCCCCCTGCGTGCGCTACAGTAGTGAAGCAGCTCTAAGTAAAACTACAGCTCCCAGCAGCCCTTGCTGCCCGGAGCTCCCGGCAGTAAGGGCTGCTGGGAGTTGTAGTTTTAGTGCTGCTTCACTAAAGTCTGGTGCCGGTCATCGGCGCTAATTATACCGAGTGACTGCTGTGCATGTCTCCGGTCCGAACAGGTAACTGCCTACTAGTGCCTAGTCTATGTAAGTATACCCATTGGCCACGAGTGGCACCTCCAGGCGGCGCCCCTCTTCTGCCGGCGCCCCTGGCGAGTGCCATCCTGGCCAATGGGTAGATACGCCCCTGGTTCCAGGTATTGGAAATAGTGTCACCCTGGTACGGAAAAGAAGAGGTACAAGCAACACGACACAAGCAGGTTACAGCGGACCCAAATGCAACCCTCCGGCACTTGTGTAACTACACATCCAAACATTCCCTGACACACATGTGTAAGCATCAGGGCATGATTGGATGTGCAGTTTGGCAAATGCCGGAGGGCTGCACTTTGGACATGCTGGGGTGACTTTGGACAAGAAGGAGTTTTGGGCAATACATCTCACCTGAGCGGGGTTGTCTGCTACATGGCGGAGGTTCAGGTCCACATCACAAGTAGGTCGCTCATGGAACATCAGGGGAAATGTCGTGTCTCTTCACATCCACGCCACTTGGGAAGGATACTCCGCAAGACCTGTGGAAGAGAATAGTATGAGGTTCCAGGTATTTGAAATAGCGTCACCCTTCTAGGAAAAGACAAGGTACAAGCGACACTTTGACACAAGCAGGTAACAGTGGCCTTTGTCCCAAATGCAACCCTCCGGCACTTGAGAAACTACACATCCAAGCATGCCCTGACACAGCGTAAGCATTCCTGTCAGGGCATGATTGAATGTGCATTTTTGCAAATGCTGGGGGGCTGCAATTGGGTCACGCCAGGATGACTTTGGACAAGAGGGATTTTTGGGCAATACATCTCACCTGAGCGGGGTTGTCTGATACATGGCGGAGGTTCAGGTCCACATCACAAGTAGGTCGCCCATGGAACATCAGGGGAAATGTCGTGTCTCTTCACATCCACGCCACTTGAGAAGGATACTCCGCAAGACCTGTGGAAGAGAATAGTATGAGATTCCAGGTATTGGAAATAGCGTCACCCTTCTAGGAAAAGACAAGGTACAAGCGACACTTTGACACAAGCAGGTAACAGTGGCCTTTGTCCCAAATGCAACCCTCCGGCACTTGAGAAACTACACATCCAAGCATGCCCTGACACAGCGTAAGCATTCCTGTCAGGGCATGATTGGATGTGCATTTTTGCAAATGCTGGGGGGCTGCAATTGGGTCATGCCAGGATGACTTTGGACAAGAGGGATTTTTGGGCAATACATCTCACCTGAGCGGGGTTGTCTGATACATGGCGGAGGTTCAGGTCCACATCACAAGTAGGTCACCCATGGAACATCAGGGGAAATGTCGTGTCTCTTCACATTCACGCCACTTGGGAAGGATACTCCGCAAGACCTGTGGAAGAAAATAATATGAGGTTCCAGGTATTGGAAATAGTGTCACCCTGGTACGGAAAAGAAGAGGTACAAGCAACACGACACAAGCAGGTTACAGCGGCCCCAAATGCAACCCTCCGGCACTTGCGTCACTACACATCCAAACATTCCCTGACACACATTTGTAAGCATAAGGGCATGATTGGATGTGCAGTTTGGCAAATTCCGGAGGGCTGCACTTTGGACATGCTGGGGTGACTTTGGACAAGAGGGAGTTTTGGGCAATACATCTCACCTGAGCGGGGTTGTCTGCTACATGGCGGAGGTTCAGGTCCACATCACAAGTAGGTCGCCCATGGAACATCAGGGGAAATGTCGTGTCTCTTCACATCCACGCCACTTGGGAAGGATACTCCGCAAGACCTGTGGAAGAGAATAGTATGAGGTTCCAGGTATTGGAAATAGCGTCACCCTTCTAGGATAAGACAAGGTACAAGCGACACTTTGACACAAGCAGGTAACAGTGGCCTTTGTCCCAAATGCAACCCTCCGGCACTTGAGAAACTACACATCCAAGCATGCCCTGACACAGCGTAAGCATTCCTGTCAGGGCATGATTGGATGTGCATTTTTGCAAATGCTGGGGGGCTGCAATTGGGTCACGCCAGGATGACTTTGGACAAGAGGGATTTTTGGGCAATACATCTCACCTGAGCGGGGTTGTCTGCTACATGGCGGAGGTTCAGGTCCACATCACAAGTAGGTCGCCCATGGAACATCAGGGGAAATGTCGTGTCTCTTCACATCCACGCCACTTGGGAAGGATACTCCGCAAGACCTGTGGAAGAGAATAGTATGAGATTCCAGCTAGTGGTAGTGTCACCCTTCTATGGAAAGCAGGTTACAGCGGGCCCAAATGCAACCCTCCGGCACTTGCGTAACTACACATCCAAACATTCCCTGACACACATGTGTAAGCATCAGGGCATGATTGGATGTGCAGTTTGGCAAATGCCGGAGGGCTGCACTTTGGACATGCCGGGGTGACTTTTTACAAGAGGGAGTTTTGGGCAATTCATCTCACCTGAGCGGGGTTGTCTGCTACATGGCGGAGGGTCAGGTCCACATCACAAGTAGGTCGCCCATGGTAGAGTTGGATAAAATGGTCCAATATTTGCAGCAACCCAACAACAGGAGAAAACAGGGGGTAATGATTCGTCAACAGGACAAAACAGGCCTGGGAATGCACATCAACAGGACGTAAAACTCTGAAATACATAAATAAAGATGTTTTTTTTTAGAATATTACAATCTCAGTTTACACGATAATACAAATGTTTTAAATATACTCACAGGCAACAGAAATTTTTTTTTGGATCACTGCCTGTCGGGAATCCTCTCCTTCGTCCATACTCACCGGTAGAGCAGAAGAACGGTTACCGCGTCGGAAAGCACTGCGACGAAGAGTCACCGGCAAACGGTTTGCGACACATATGTTATGTAAAATACAACATGCATTTACCATGCCGCAAACCTTCGCCGGTGAGTACAAAAGAGCACCGCCGGAAGTGTCTAAACATCGAAACCGGCTTTTAAGTACACCGAAGGCACGTTCAATTATTTGCCTCGATGCAATGTGTGTCTCTTGGTAACGTTTTTGTGCTCTACCAACAGGATTAGACAATGGGGTCAAGAGCCACGATTTGTTGGGATAACCCGCATCGCCTATAGAAAAGAAAAAAAATGGTAGGTAATCTAAAAAAATAAAATAAAAATTATTATAATAATAAAATAAAAAAAAACAATTATTAAAATACATATCTAACAGCCAGCCACCAGGCATGTTTCCTGTTTCGAACTTGTCAAACAGCGATGACTGGCTTAGGATGAAGGAGTCGTGAGACGATCCAGGAAATCCCACAAAAATATTTAAAAATCTCATGTTGACATCACAGACCGCCTGTACATTCAAGGAATGGAAATGTTTTCGGTTCCGAAAACATTCTTCCGAATTACGTGGCGGTCTGATCTGCACGTGGGTACAGTCAATCGCGCCCAGCACATTGGGAAAATTGTATTTGGTGAAAAAGCCTAATTTGATCTCTCGACATTCGCTTTCTGTCTCTGGAAATGTGATGTACTGGATCGTCAATTTGCGGAAAGCCCTAATGACCTGGGTTATACAGCGCGACAGTGACGACTGTGAAAAACCGCATGTTTGAGACAGTGTAGGCTGGAATGTGCCTGATGCCAAAAAATGTAACGTACCCAGCAGTTTCTGGAAACCGCTGACTGCACGATTCGTCCGTGCCCGAGGTTCCAGGTCGGCCTCTAACAGAGCGTACAGCGAATATATGTCGCGAGTCGATAAGCGATAATTTTGAATCACCTCGAACTCGCTGAGATCCTCCAGTTCACGCCTAGTGCGATACTGGCGTGGACGTGGAAATGAAACCCGCAATACTGGCTCACCCAATGCAGACATTTGCTGACTTTGATCCTGATGTTCAGCAGTCCTTTCTTCCTCCATGCTTGCAACCAGCATGAACATCACAATCTGGTCATAAAAAGGCTCCATTATTGTAGTCAGTACAAAAATAGGAATGTGTTTTAAAACGCAGGAATTGTCCTAAAAAAACGATTCCACAATAGAGCTGACTGAAATAGCTCCTTCTCCCTAGTCTCAAAAAACCGGGAGTGAGGAGATAGGAGGGGCTTTGCAGAAGTGTATCCTGGGTAAAACTGTGGAATCATGGTTACATTTTCCTCAGCAGAGTGAAGAAAAAAATATTCTTTTAAAAAATTAATTAAATAATACTTGTGAGTCAAAAAAAGACAAACCAAGTAGATAATCCCTTCAAATATAAATAGATATGCTATTAGCAATACAAAAAGCAAAAAAAAAATAATTTATTAAAATTTTTTTATTAGATCCCGCCAGCAAAGTGAGGCGGACTGAAAATGTCGAATTTGCGGTCGAAAAGCACTGTTGTCGAATCGTCATTTTTCAATTGAATATACTTTTGTCGAAAAGCCGCACTTTGACCATTGCAGACATGTCGAATTTTGAAAAAGTCGATTTGCTAAAAGTCGAATCTGAAACGGCAGGTATTTTGACGAAAAGTACTGTATTGCATTGTCGAATCCAATTCAACATGGTTTTTTTGTCGAATATGTCCCGTTTTTCGACTTTCTCTTCAATTCGACCGCAATTGCATATACCCCTAAGTAGCTGAAGGTAGGAACTATTTATAACCTCCATGGAGATAGTCACACCCATGGCACAGGCCACACACCTTATGTAGACCACACCACACCATACTGGTCACACCCCCACAGCGCTTGTCACACCTCCTGCCGAGGCACAAAATAGGCCCTTCCTAAATTTCAGCTCCAGGCCCATGTGGTCCTTAATCTGGCACTGGCTATAACAATGCACAGTAAAGACTGGATGTATATCACAGGGTACTTGTACTAAATAACCCTGAATGTATGCACTTGTTTTTAACTAACACAGGGAATAATTCCAAGTTGATCGCAGCAGGAATTCTGTTAGCAATTGGGCAAAACCATGTGCACTGCAGGGGAGGCAGATATAACATGTGCAGAGAGAGTTAGATTTGGGTGTGGTGTGTTCAATCTGCAATCTAATTTGCATTGTAAAAATAAAGCAGCCAGTATTTACCCTGCACAGAAATAAAATAACCCACCCAAATCTAACTCTCTCTGCACATGTTATATCTGCCTCCCCTGCAGTGCACATGGTTTTGCCCAATTGCTATCAAAAATCCTGCTGCGATCAACTTGGAATTACCCCCACTGTCAAGATGACATGTAGAATACTTAAGTTTCCTGTAAATGCACAGCACTGATGAAGCAGGTGGCATTACAGGGGAGGCATTGCCCACCAGTCCCAAAGTCAGCGTAGCATGTGTGTGATGGCGCCCAAACGCTGACAGGGAGTGAGTGAGACAGAGAGATGCAGCTCCAGGGTGGGAACATTTACTCTAAATGGCGCCATGTGGCTGGGGGAGGGGCTATAGGTAAGAGCCTTATCCCCTTGCTGGACTTCACCACCGGGTACTGTGGGCCATATTAAAACGGTTTATATATATAACCGACCTGTGCCTCTGCCCTGGTGGTCTAGTGGGGTCCCTGTACCAACACAGTGTCCACGCCAGCGCACGCGGCCCGCCTCCTAATGGCTGCACCGGATCGCGATTTTCGGCGGGTCCCACCTACGGGACCCTCTTACCTGCTCCCTTGATGCGGCCACGCGATACTGGAGAGCTGGGGCAAGTGGGTGTGCCCTAGGTGAAGAACCGGAGCCTCTGCTGTAAGTACCTGGCAACCAGGGACGTGGGAGTATACAGCACTGCCGGGGGAGGTGATGGAGCTGCAGCAGGAGAATGACATCTAGCACTAAGAGTGCCTCTGCTGCAGCCCTTGAAGTCTTCTATCTTCTTTTAAAAAAACTCTTTTCAGGGCTGCTCCTGTTAGTGTCCTGCCTGCAGGGCACCAACTTACAAACTGAGCTCCTGTGCATGGAGGCAGGGTTATAGAGGAGGCGGCGCTGAGCATCTTGGGAACAGTCAAAGCTTTTAGCCTGTTGGTGCCTCGGATCAAGATCCTACTCTACACCCCGATGTTATTCCCTGTGGAACCCCAGTGTACCACGCTGCAGAAGGATGATAACAACCCGCTGAGGAGTTTTGAATTTCTTATCAGGATTGACCCACGCCTTAGGTTTTACATTAAAATACAATTCCTCGACTTCCGGTTTTGGCTTTGCCGGAGATGGCTGCCTGTTAGAGCGACTCCTCTGTGACCGCAACTTCTCCTCCCGCTCCCACCCACCTCCGAGCGCCGCCAGCCGGACCACTGCCACCAAGGGGAACCTCCCCGCTGTGCATGGAAAGGTTTCTTACCGTCTCCATGCCGAGTAAGCAGCAGTGCCGCCGCCGAGATCAGCGGAGCCGCGGATCCAAGATGGCGGCCGTGGCTTCTCCCTCAGCGTCCCCCTCAGCTTCCAGCGCCGCCTCTAGCCCTCCCTCTCCCCTGGATGCTGATGCTGGCCCCCCTGCTGATGCTGGGTCACCTTCTGACCCTCCTCTGGCCAGCTAAATGGACATTGTGCGGGCTATAAAGTCCACTATGGCCCGCCTTATGCAGGAGCAGGCTGCTTCTTTTAAACAGGCTTTACAGGAAACTAATGCTAATATCCAGCAGCTCGCTCACAGAGTACGTTCCACTGAGGTTACATTGGGAGAGACTTTTCAGGACGTTTTCACTATTAAACAGCAATATGAGGTCCTACATAAACATCTCCAAGTTCTGGATAAACTGGACAGTTTGGAAAACAGGTCTAGGAGAAATAATCTTCGTATTGTGGGACTGCCTGAATCTCTTAAAGGGGAAGCGCTCACCCAGTTCTTAATGGGTGTAGTATGGTTTGCCAGTGGTCGGGGTCCCGGCGACCAGCATACCAGCACCGGAATCCCGACCGCCGGCTAACCGACAGCTGGGCGAGCGCAAATGAGCCCCTTGCGGGCACGGTGGCGTGCTATGTGCGCCACGCTATCTATTCTCCCTCCTGGGGGGTCGTGGACCCGCAAGAGGGAGAAAAGAAGTCAGTATACCGGCGGCCGGGATTCCGGCGCCGGTATGGTGTTCGCTGGGAGCCTGGATGCCGGCAACCCGAAGACCACCCTTCTTAACCACTACCCTGCTGGATTTGCTTGATGTGGCTGACTCCTGCTCTGATTTGGTTGTGGAACGGGCACACCGTATTGGCCCGACCCGTCCCAACACGGACTCCCACCCACGGGTCACCATTTATCGTCTCAATTTCCTGCACCACGAAGCCATCTGGCAGGCCTCTAGGAAGCAACGTCCTCTGATGTGGGATAACCATAAGCTCCTGATATTCCAGGACTACTCTGCTGAAGTTACAAGGGCCCGCAGGGCGTTCTCTGCGGTCTGTGCGGATCTTGTGAAATCTGGCCGTCGCTTTGCTCTCATGTTTCCTGCTCGCCTACGGCTCTTCGTTGGAGATTCTACTGTGGATTTCTCTACTCCTGATGATGCTATGCAATATTTATGTGAGGAGGCTTCCGCGCAAGAACTTTCTGGTTCCCCTACCCAGTTTCGTCCACACTCTTGCGATTGATCTACAGATTGGTGACATTTTGTCAATTTATGCTATATATCTACTAACATTTCTGCGGTGTTGCCGGGAATTGATTTATGGTTTTCATATGTTGATACCGTGTTAATGTTGTTTCGTTTTTCTCCGTTATGATTCTCTCAATGCCTCTTACAATGTAATGTTGGATATAACCTTGAGATGTTGTTTCCCTATGTTAACCCATCTCTTTCCACCCCCTTACCCTCCCCTCCTCCCTCTCCCTTGCTGGCGGTGTGTGGCGATCTGCTGATTAAGGTTTACCGCAAGCCGTCTTCATAATTTATTTTGGTTTTCTTTTTATGTTTTCTACGATGTTAACTACTGAAGACAATGCTTTATTATTAGCTGCGGTCCTATGGGGCTTTAGTTCTGATATGTTTTCTGGTTATTGTTCTTATGTTATTATTATGCTTAGGAAGTTCCTTCCTTTTCCTTCCTTCCTTCCTTTTCCTTCCTTCCTTCCTTTTCCTTCCTTCCTTCCTTTTCCTTCCTTCCTTTTCCTTCCTTCCTTTTCCTATTTCCACCTCTCCCCTTCCCTTCCTTCCTTTTCCTATTTCCACCTCTCCCCTTCCCTTCCTTCCTTCCTTCCTTTTCCTATTTCCACCTCTCCCCTTCCCTTCCTTCCTTCCTTTTCCTATTTCCACCTCTCCCCTTCCCTTCCTTTTTTGCGAGGATTCCTGGTCAGGTTTTATTATGTCTACTGCCTACTCTTTACCCCCCCCCCCCCCTCCCTCCCTCCTGGGTCATTCTGGAGCGTTTATGTGAACAGTATTTCTTCCCCTTTTTCATTTTTGCCTTTTATGATATTGTAGGATGGCCCCTTTCATTTTTGGTTCGTGGAATGTGGGTGGGATCCACTCTCCTGCCAAGAGGACCAAGCTTTTCACCTATGTTCATAAAAAAGGTATCAATGTAATTATGCTTCAGGAAACTCATTTAATGCCACCGGAAATTTAAAAATTTAATATTATGGGGTATTCTGTTTTATCGGCTGCCTCCTTTACATTTAAAAAACGTGGAGTGGTTACTTTAGTCCGGAAGCAACTGTCCCCTATCTTCCATTCCTCTATTAGTGACCCCTTAGGCCGCCATGTGATATCTGAGGTTACGCTGGCTCATACCAAGTATGTACTTTGCAATCTTTACGCCCCGAACACTTATTCTAAACATTTTATGCAATGTATTGTGGCTAAGCTTGCTCCTTTTAGCGACTCTACTATTTTAATTGGTGGTGATTTTAATTTGGTAGCTTCCCTCACTATGGAACGACAGCGCCTCCCACGCCACCCTCGCCCGCTCCCTTCCTTAGGGGTACCTCAATTGGCCTCCTCACTTCGTTTGGCAGATGTTTGGAGAACTTTCCACCCTGTAGACAAAGAATTTACATGTTTGTCTGCTGCTCACGCCACCCTGTCACGTATTGATTATTTGCTATTATCTTGTGACGCTTTATCTAAGGTAGTTGATTCGGCTATAGAACCTATTGGCTTGTCTGATCATGGTCTGATCTGGGTCACGATTGCTTCACCAATTGACTGCGGCTCTTATAAGCCATGGCGTTTTCCGTCCTACCTGGCCAATTCTGTTGCCTTTCGTGACATGTTGATAGCAGGGTGGCGAGACTTTGCAGACAATAATGTGGAGCACGCTGACTCGCCACAGCTTTTTTTGGCAGGCGAATAAATCTGTGCTGCGTGGGAACATCATTGCATAATTTCCAAACACAGAAAAGATTCCGCTCAACTATATCAACAAGCTCAGGCTGATCTCACTTTGGCCTTTCAAACTTTTAAATCTCACGCTTCTGTCCTCTCTAGAGGAAACTACCAGTAAGCTAAGTGTCATTTTGAGGGGGTTCTGGATCAGTTAGCGTCCAGACATGATTTCAGGAAAAGATCTTTGTTCTATAGGCACGGGAATAAATCAGGGAGGCTCCTATCGAATTTACTCTGCACTTATGATTCTCCCTCCTCTATTCCTTCCTTGAAAAACAAAGATGGGGTTAGGCTTCAGAAGGGTGAAGATATTGTTGATCTGCTAGGCTCTTACTATGATGCGCTTTATTCTAACCCAGCTATTGACTCCTCCCTTAGGGGTCTATTTACTAAGCTTTGGATGGAGATGAAGTAGCTGGAGATAAAGTACCAGCCAATCGGCTCCTAACTGCTATGCCACAGGCTGTGTTTGAAAAATGACAGTTAGGAGCCAATTGGCTGGTACTTTATCTCCAGCGACTTTATCTCTATCCAAGGCTTAGTAAATAGACCCTTTAGAGAGGAGTTCTGGTCCTCCACTACCCTTCCCTCTCTGTCCTCTGACCAGCAGGCCTTGCTTGTAGCACCAATCTCTGCTGAGGAGCTCCGTCAGGCTATCAAGAAATTTAAATCCCTGAAATCCCCTGGTCCTGACGGCTTCTCTGGAAAGTTTTATAGGCTCCTTGAATCTGAAATTAGCCCCTCCTTGCTCTCCGTGTACAATGTTCTTTTATTGGACAATACTGTTCCTAGGTATTTTAACTCAGCTATTATTAAGGTTTTGCCCAAACCTGGTCGTGACCCTGAGGACCCGGTCTCTTATAGACCTATCTCACTTTGAGATGTTGGTTATAAGCTTTTTATGAAAATTACGTCAGAGAGATTGAAAGTTATTTTGCCTTCCCTTATAGCCCCTGACCAGACTGGTTTCATATGGGGTCGCCATTCTGTGATTAATATTCGCAAGGTTGCCTCTCATCCCGACTCCTGCCCTAGGCCATTGTTTCATTGGATGCCGAGAAGGCGTTCGACTTGGTCACTTGGGATCAGCTATACCATACTCTAGGTAAGTTCGGCCTTCCCCTCCCAGTTTGTGTCTACCCTGCAGGCTCTGTATACTTCTCCGCTAACCCAAGTATCCAGCAATGGTTTCCTTTCATCTCCATCTACAGTGAAACGGGGTACAAGACAGGGCTGCCCCATGTCGCCCCTCTTGTTTGCATTGGCTCTGGAGCCTCTGGCCATAGCCCTGAGAGATTTGCAGAGCTTCAGGGGGATTCATATTGGTATGGTTGAACTCAAACTCTCCTTGTTTGCGGATGACATGCTGTTGTTTGTCTCCGATTCCTGCACATCCCTCCCTGCAATTTTACACTTATAAACTAATTTTGGCTCATTTGCTGGGTACAAAATAAACGTTCATAAATCTGAACTTATGCCTCTAAGTATTGCCGACTCCTCCCTTTCTCATCAGACCGTGTATTCACAGTTCCGTATTTCTTCCCAGCAGTTTAAATATCTAGGTATCCAAATCCCTTCCTCCCTCTCCAGATTATGTGAATTAAATTTCACTACAGTCATCTCCCAGATCTCCCGTTTATTGACTGGAAGCTCCTACCACTTTCCCTGTTTGGACGCATAGCTTTGATAAAAAGTGTGATTTTTCCTAAACTCTCTTACCCTATCCAAATGCTACCTATATCCCTTTCCAAAGCTGACATTGCGGCCTGTACCCGTTTATTCACCAAATTTGTGTGGCGTGGGGGACGCTCACGGATTGCGGTCTCTAAGCTACAACTCCCTAGATGTGAAGGTGGTGCGGGCCTACTCGACATTGCTATATTTACTAAAGTTGTTTTTTTCCTGATACATTAGTGATTGGCTTCTTTCGCGGGAGACCTATACCCATTCTCCCTCTGAATTAGCCATGTTTTCTCCATACTTTCCGGCAGCTCTTCTTCATTCCCCTCCCATATTTTTCATAACATACTTTTCCACAATGTTTATTTGGCCTGGTGTTCTATATGCTCTAAACTATCGAGACCTTTTTCGGTATCCCAATACGCTCCTTTTTGTGGTAACCCTTCTTTTCCTCCAGGAATGGACAACCCGCTTTTTAGACTCCTGGAGCGAAAAAGGCATATCGAAGATTAAGGACGTGTTTGACCCTGGAGGGGTTATCCTAACCTTTAAGGCTTTACAGGATAAAGCCCAGCTACCCAACTCTCCGTTTTTTTTGTATTTGCAAGCTGCGCACTTCGCACGCACCAGCATGGCCCAGGTCCCTACTGCTGTTAACCAGGATCCCATACATAAACTGATGTCTCTGTTACTTTTACACCCATACAAAACTAAGGGTTGAGTATCCCTTATCCAAAATGCTTGGGACCAGAGGTATTTTGGATATCGGATTTTTCCGTATTTTGGAGTAATTGCATACCATAATGAGATATCATGGTGATAGGACCTAAATCTAAGCACAGAATGCATTTTTGTTACATATACACCTTATACACATAGCCGGAAGGTAATTTTAGCCAATATTTTTTGTAACTTTGTGCATTGAACAAAGTGTGTGTACATTCACACAATTAATTTATGTTTCATATACACCTTATACACACAGCCTGAAGGTCATTTAATACAATAGTTTTAATAACTTTGTGTATTAAACAAAGTTTGTGTACATTGAGCCATCAAAAAACAAAGGTTTCACTATCTCACTCTCACTCAAAAAAGTCCGTATTTCGGAATATTCCGTATTTCGGAATATTTGGATATGGGATACTCAACCTGTATAGGAGCTTTATTTCATGTTACAACATCGTAACCAACATTAACCCCCCTACAGAGCTCTCCTAACTCCAGCCATTACACTGACTACAGAAGGGAAAGTTTCCAGTACGGACAGAGCACCCCGGTCACGTGATCAGTAAGCTGAACCAGGAAGTGAAGGAAACCAGCAAGAGAGGACCAGCCGCTGGGCATGTGTCGAAGACAGGCAGAGGCGGACGCCGGGACACGGACCAGGAAGAAAGGTAAGGCTCTGTAAGAGGAGTGAGGATGGTACGTATAGTCCTATTTTAGGTCTGGAAGCGGCACCCGTTCATCCCTCTAAGACTGTGGCCACCTCCTGTGTGATCTGGCGGCCACGATGTGCTTGTAGCACGGCATCATCGACGTCAATGCCAGGTCACCAGTGAGGGAGGTGAGTCCGGAGTCCCCATACCTAAACCCTGCATCTGATCCCCCCCGCCTCTGAGATAGGGGTGCCCCTTAACCATCATCAAGACCCTTAACATCCAAGCTTTTTGTCTGATCAGAAACACCTATGGACAAATCCCTTAGAGCTTTGTCTGAACTCCATTAACTCGTTACTATCCACTCATCATATAGGTGGGACGCCACCAGTGAGCGGATATTTATCAGCACTACGTCAATACCTTATTGGACAAGCACATACCTCTTTTGTCTTTTTCATTGATTTTATAGTTTTTTGTGACCCCATCCCTATATTCCCTATACTAATACCACATGCACATTTTCTGTGCAATTTCTGTATATGTTTTTGTATTCACCAAGTAAAGATAACCTTCACTTAAATTTACCATTGCCATTTATTAACATAAGGCGCAATTACTATCCCAACCTTTACAAAACTAAATATGTTTGTTCAGATTTATTAATGTTGTCCAGGGACAAGTTGTGGTCCTGCACTGTCTCTGCGTGGCATTCTGATTTCCCCTCTGTTTCCACCCCGCAGCACCTACTCCGCTATTATGACAATACCCTTAAGCACTTGTGTTGCTCCTGGCTACAGGAAGTTCATTTTAAATTTATACATTGTGCATACATATCCCAAGCTCGCAGCAGGTATATGGTTGTTGGTGAATCTGGTTCCTGTCTCAAATGTAGATGCCCAAATGCCACTTTATTTCAGAATTTCTGGTCTTGCCCTAAGATCCGTAAATTCTGGGAGAAAACAATGCGTTTTATTAACTCCGTTTTGCAACTACGCTTGCGTTGTAATCCTCTTGCCATGTTATGTGCTAATTTTTCAGAATGGGATTTGGGTCCGGAATCTAAACACCTTTTTCCTCTCCTTGCTGTTATATTCACAGTGGCAAAAAAGGGGATACTTTGCAACTGGACGTCCCCATTCCCCCCTTTTGTAGAAGCTGTTAAAGCTCTACTACTGCAAATTTTATATTTTGACAGGCAAGCTGTACTTCCGGCTACGGAGGCTGGGGTCAAGCGATTTTATAGCAAATGGGGCGTCTACATTGAGACTTTGGATCAACTTACTCAATCTAAGATTCTACAGGTTTTCAACACCACTGCATGGTTTCTATATCGCCAGATTACTTGAATTGTCATACACACTCCTCGGTTGGTGGCTTCTTCCACTGATTTACTGATTGGACTTAGGTATGGAAGTGCTGGGAAGTCTCCTCGCAGTTGTCCCCCCCATCACCTTTTTACTTTTCCTTTCACTTCTGTTCTTTTGTTTTATTTCACACATCTCGGGCATCTTGCTGCATTCCGTTTATACTCCCAAACTGAAGTGGAGATGTAGGGTGTTGCACAATTTTAGTGGGACGGATGTTCTTTTACTCATATACACATTGCACACCTGCATATATTTGTTGCTGAGGGATGCCCCATTGTGCAAGTACTCAGCATTTTACAGCTGTTTTACACCCTGCCTTCTATTATTATGTATTACTTGTAACTTGCTCTTTTATGCACTCTGCTTCTTGTTATTTTCTGTTTTGAAAAACTTTTAAAATCTAATAAACAGATTTTGGAAAAAAAATAAAAAATACAATTCCTCTTCTGGTTCTGCTTCCTTATCGGGTTTGTTAAGAACCTACCTAATAGCATAAATTCGGGCTTCCACCCCTGGGGACAGAGAGCTGTCCTCCTCCGTGTCAACTTCTGTTTCATCTAAGTCTGGAAGTTCAGAATCAGACTGGAGAACCTGTGGAAGTGAAAGTTTATGTGACAACAACAGAGGGGGCTGAGGAGTCTGTCTGTGACCTGCAGCCTTAGCATATTATCGATAGATTGTTTTAGTACCTGTCGTTCTTGCTTAGCTGCAGCTAGTTCTGTATTAATATTATAAATCATGCCTTTAAAGGATTCCTACCAGTCAGGTGCCTGTATACTATTACCATGAGAGGAAATGGAACATGGGCCCTCATTCCGAGTTGTTCGCTCGGTAAAAATCTTCGCATCGCAGCGATTTTCCGCTTAATGCGCATGCGCAATGTCCGCACTGCGACTGCGCCAAGTAAATTTGCTATGCAGTTAGGATTTTTACTCACGGTTTTTCATCGTTCTGGCGATCGTAATATGATTGACAGGAAATGGGTGTTACTGGGCGGAAACAGGCCGTTTTATGGGCGTGTGGGAAAAAACGCTACCGTTTCCGGAAAAAACGCAGAAGTGGCCGGAGAAACGGAGGAGTGTCTGGGCGAACGCTGGGTGTGTTTGTGACGTCAAACCAGGGACGACAAGCACTGAACTGATCGCAGATGCCGAGTAAGTCTGGAGCTACTCAGAAACTGCTACGAGGTGTGTAATCGCAATATTGCGAATACATCGTTCGCATTTTTAAGATGCTAAGATTCACTCCCAGTAGGCGGCGGCTTAGCATGAGCAAATCTGCTAAAATCCGCTTGCGAGCGAACAACTCGGAATGAGGGCCATTGTTCACACAAGAGAGATCCTTCAGAGGAAGGTGTAAAGTTACATGAAGTACATATAGCCTTAGCTACAGACATTGTGCTGTTGAAACACAGAGTGAAAACAAACCACACACTGTAGTGAACACCCAAACACACCCCAGACAGCCCCTGGAGTAAGACAGAGAGGAAGAAGGTACCAGCACACAATACACAGCAAAGCAGAACCCCGCTGTGTAATACTCATTAGTTTGCTTGTAACAGCGTCGCTACCGCTGATATGCTCCCCCCTATCTATGAGCCCCCCGGTACCAGTACAAGAACAGGTGCAGTCGGGTCTTTGTGGAGGTGCAGTGTCTATGCAGTGATCCGCAGCAGCAGGAAATGGCGCCTTTGTCCACTCTGGTCCAGCTTTCTGGGAAGCCCCGCCCCTGTAATGGCGCGCTGTCCCTGTCAATAAAATAATACTGGACACACATAGGAGCATAATATTAAATTTATACACCCCTTGTGGAGGTTTTACAAAACCCCCTTACTGCCAGGGAGGTCCGCGGCGGGCACCGCAGCTCGTGGCCCGTAACCGCCGCTCCTGTCATGCCGCCATTAGTCACCGGGGACCCGCTAATCGGGACCCCGGTGTTACACTCACCGCACCTGCGTCTCTTTGGCATGTTAGGAGGTGGCGGCTAGCTTCGGCGTGTACACACAGAGTGTGGTGTGTGAAACAGCGCCTCAGGAGCTTAACATCCTGTCAGCTGGGATTACGAACCATTAACCCTCAGGAGGTTGGTTTGGTCCCACCCTAATTCCCACGATGCAGGTAAGATTTGAAGAAAACTCTCTGGAGCTCCAGAGGAATGCGCCTGGCTCCTTGGGAACATTTTTCTAAATGGAGTCTGGTAGTAGGGGCATAGAGGGGAGGAGCCAGGACACACTAAAGGTTTCTTAAAGTGCCAGGTTCCAGTGGACCCGATCTATACCCCACGGTACTAAAATACATTCCCCAGTATCCACTAGGACGTTAGAGTAATAAGCATACAAAAGCAGTCAGCCTGCAATACATCTGGTGCTGTAAGGGTATTCCCACTGGTTGCTGAGATGACATATCAGCCAAGTCAAGCAAAGTTGCTGATCCTCAGATTACTCACCAGGGTGACCAGAAGATGGAAGATGCCACAGACTTGGTGTGCAGGTCCCACAGCCATTGCTTAATGCTTTTCAGATACATGTCCTTTGTCAAAAGCAGATATGGCTGCTTGTACAGACTCCTTGTAAACCCCCAGTGTCCAAAAACGCCACCCCATAATCAAGGCAATTAAACAAAACATTTGAAGTGAATAAATTCAATCAGGAACCGTTTTTCAGATTCAATATGGCTGCCGCTACTCTCATAGTTTGGCAGCACTTTAGTCTTCACTGTAGTTGATTCACATAGCGGCCAGTTGGGAAATTGGCGATTTCTATAATATACTTCTATTTATCATTTCAGATGAGTTGTTTGCAGATAACAGGATTTTAATACCTACCGGTAAATCCTTTTCTCCTAGTCTGTAGAGGATGCTGGGGTTCACTTCAGTACCATGGGGTAGACTGTTCCGCAGGAGCCATGGGCACTTTAATACTTTTCAAGGGTGTGAACTGGCTCCTCCCTCTATGCCCCTCCTCCAGACCTCAGTATAGGAACTTTGCCCAGGGAGACGGACATTTCGAGAAAAGGATTTACTTTTAAGTTAATGGTGAGATTCATACCAGCTCACACTTCAACCATGCCACACAATCATGGCATTAAACAAAACACATGCCAACAAGCATGAACATAACAGAAAACTTTTTAACAAAATAACAACTGCAGGTAAAGTAGGCACTGGGCTGGGTGCTGGGGTCCACTTCAGTACCATAGGGTTATACCAAAGCTCCAGTACGGGCGGGAGAGTGCGGATGACCCTGCAGCACTGACTGACCAAACCGTAGGTCCTCATCGGCCAAGGTGTCAAACTTGTAAAACTTAGCAAACGTGTTTGCCCCTGACCAACTAGCTGCTCGGCAAAGCTGCAATGCCGAGACCCCCCAGGCAGACGCCCAGGATGAGCCCACCTTTCTATTAGAATGGGCAGCCACCAAATTCAGAATCGGCAATCCTGCCGTAGAATGAGCGTGCTGAATCGTACCTCTGACCCAGTGTGCAATAGTCTGCTTAGAAGCAGGACACCCAATCTTGTTGGGAGCATACAGGACAAACAAAGCCTCTGTTTTCCATATCCGAGCAGTTCTTGCGACATAGATCCTTAAAGCCCTGACCACATCCAGAGACTTTGAAGCAGCGAAGGTGTCAGTAGCCACTGGCACCACAATAGGTTGGTTAATATGGAAAGACGAAACCACCTTTGGAAGAAATTGCTGACGAGTTCTTAACTCAGCCCTATCTTCATGAAAAACCAAGTAAGGGCTCTTGTGAGAAAAGGCCCCTAAATCAGACACCCTCCTTGCGGATGCCAAAGCCAACAGCATGACCACTTTCCAAGTGAGAAATTTAAACTCTATCTCATGTAGAGGTTCAAACCAATCCGATTGAAGGAACTGCAACACCACGTTAAGATCCCATGGTGCACAGGAGGCACAAATGGAGGTTGGATGTGCAGAACCCCTTTCACAAATGTCTGAACTTCTGGAAGGGAGGCCAATTGTTTCTGAAAGAAAACGGACAAGGCCGAAATCTGGACCTTGATCGAACCTAATCGTAGGCCCGCATCCACACCCACCTGGAGAAAATGGAGAAAACGTCCTAACTGAAACTCTTCCGTTGGAGCCTTCTTGGTTTCACACCAAGACACATATTTTCTCCAAATACGGTGGTAATGTCTAGACGTTACTCCTTTCCTGAATAAGAGTGGGAATTACTTCATTGGGAATATCCTTTCGGGCTAGGATCCGGTGCTCAACAGCCATGCCGTCAAACGTAGCCGCGGTAAGTCTTGATACACGAACGGCCCCTGCTGCAGCAGGTCCTCACGAAGAGGAAGAGGCCGAGGATCTTCTTCGAGCAACTCCTGAAGATCTGGATACTAAGCTCTCCTTGGACAATCTGGGACAAAGAGGATCGCTCGAACTCCTGTTCTTATGATTTTGAGAACTTTTGGTATTAGTGGAAGTGGAGGGAAGACCTACACCGACCGAAACACCCACTGGGTCACCAGTGCGTCCACCGCTATTGCTTGAGGGTCTCTCAACCTGAAACAATATCTCGGAAGCTTCTTGTTGAGACGAGATGCCATCATGTCTACTTGAGGAACTCCCCAAAGACTTGTCACCTCTGCGAAGACTTCTTGGTGGAGGCCCCATTCTCCTGGATGGAGATCGTGTCTGCTGAGAAAATTGCCGACAGAGCTCTTGCATGTCTTTCTGCCCAGAGGAGGATCTTTGACACTTCTGCCATTGCCGCTCTACTTTTCGTTCCGCCCTGACGGTTTATGTACGCGACTGCTGTTACATTGTCCGACTGGATCTGTACGGGTTGATCTTGAAGCAGATGCACCGCTTGTAGAAGGCCGTTGTAAATGGCTCTCAACTCCAGAACATTTATGTGAAGACAAGTTTCTTGACTTGACCATCTTCCTTGGAAGCTCTCCCCTTGCGTGACTGCTCCCCAGCCTCGGAGACTTCATCTGTGGTCACCAGGATCCAGTCTTGAATCCCGAACCTGCGTCCCTCTAGGACGTGAGAACTGTGTAACCACCACAGGAGCGAAATTCTGGCTTTGGATGACAGGATTATCCTCTGATGCATGTGTAGATGGGATTCGGACCACTTGTCCAATAGGTCCGACAGGAAAACTCTGTCATGGAATCGGCCGAACTGTATGGCCTCGCAGGCCGCTGCCATCTTTCCAAAACAACCGAATGCATTGATGAATCGACACTCTTGTTGGTTTCAGAATTTGTTTGACCATTCTCTGGATTTCCAGAGCCTTTTCTACTGCAAGGAAAACCCTCTGTGTCACGATCCGGGTATCTGGACGCCATTACTTACCCTTCAGATGCCTCCTAAGGCTGGCTCAGCGTTCCAGGACCGGATCCCATCTGTTATACTGATGTCCACATTCCTGCCTCCTCTCCTGTCACTCTGAGACGCGGTCACCGCAACGCCTGTTACATCCGGAATGGCGTCTCCCGCGGCCTCCGCCGCTGTTCCTGAGTTTCTACATGCAGAATGTGCCCGCGTGGTTAAATGTGCACTCACCAGTCTGGCGTCTCCTGTCTCCTGTGGCCGGCGCCGCCATTACTGTTTTAATTCCCACATGGATTACAAACCAAACTTCCCTCCAAGTGTCTGCATGGGCGCAGCCATCTTGGATTCTGTCATCTGTTCATTTCCACCAATCTGCTGTCTGCATTGTTAATCTGCATAATTGCCTAGCCAATCCCTTCCTTGCTGCAGGTATAAGTAATCTGTGCCTGAGCAAGGAAGGCGTCAGTGCTTTGGTTGTCAAACCTAGTTCCAGTTTGTCTCTCTCCTGTGGTTGTTTTCCAGGTTCCAGCTCCTATCTCCACACTTCCACTAAAGAGACCCGCACCAGCATTTCCACCTGCGGTGTAGCCTGACTCTCCTATCCATTTGGACTCATCTGCTTCCAGCCACAGATCCACCTGCTTACAGCATCCAGCTTCCAGCAGAGGTCAGCTCTTCTTAAAGTGCCGGTACCCTTTTCTGCAGATTACCATTCACCTTTGGTATTATTATTTCACCGCTCTCAAGCTCCACACATCATTCCATATTTCATCGCTCTCAAGCTACATTTATTATTTAACTGGTTCCAGCCAGTAATCACTCCGTGTCAACATCAGTCTGGTTTCAGCCAGTATCCACAGCAGCCGTTTTACCCACAGCAGCCCAGCTTTTCCTGGAACACCAGCTGGTACGATCCTGGGCTATTTCCATTGCTACAGTCGGGCCTGGTAAGGACTTTCCACCTAGAAGATTATTAAGAACTATCTCATACTACCAGAGCCCTGTGGTCCTTGCCACCCTGTAGTACCCAGGAACTGTATTATTTCCCTGCTGAGTTTTATGTTTTCTTATTTGCTGCTGTGTTACGGAGTATGTCATAATAAATATCATTGACTTTTATCCTGGTTATCGTGGTCACGCCTTCGGGCAGTTATTCTACATGTTACTTACATGTCTAGGGGTCTGATACAACCTCCCAGGTTCCGTTACATCTCAGCCCCTACAACTGAGGCTGCCTCCCGTCAGCTCAGGCCCTCAGTTGTGACAGTAAGCACTGACCATATGAATCCAGCCGGAGACCAGGATCAAGCGGCCAGGCCGATGCAAGAACTGGCAGCCCGACTTGAACATCAGGAGGCTGCACAGGGCCACATCGTCCGCTGTCTCCAGGATCTCTCTACTTGGCTGGATGGGATTCAGACAACCCTCCGTGGATCAGGCGCGTCCAGTGCGTCAACCACAGTGACTCCAGCTATAACCCCACCCACCTTACCCATTTCTGCTCCCCGTCTTCATCTTCCAACGCCAGCAAAATTTGACGGATCTCCAAGATTCTGCAGGGGATTTCTCAACCAGTGTGAAATTCATTTTGAGCTACAACCTGGCAATTTTCCCAGTGACCGTACTAAAATTGCCTACATTATCTCTCTTCTCAGTGGCTCAGCCCTTGATTGGGCATCACCGTTATGGGAGAGGTCCGACACCCTGCTATCCTCCTACACTGCATTCGTGTCAACATTCAGGCGTATCTTCGACGAGCCAGGCCGGGTAACTTCAGCTTCATCTGAGATTCTCCATTTACGCCAGGGATCACGTACTGTAGGACAATATCTTATACAGTTCCAGATCCTGGCATCCGAACTGGCATGGAACGACGAGGCCCTGTATGCTGCATTTTGGCATGGCTTATCTGAGCGTATTAAAGATGAGTTAGCTACCAGAGACTTACCTTCCAAGTTAGATGAGCTAATCTCACTCTGCACGAAAGTTGATTTACGTTTCAGAGAGAGAGCAACTGAGCGTGGAAGATCATCTGCTCCAAAATCTTCTGCTCCTCCTCCTCGCCAACTGTCACCATCTAAAGACGAGCCCATGCAAATTGGCCGTTCCCGTTTAACTCCTGCTGAGCGCCGAAGACGTCTCTCTGAGTCTCTTTGTCTTTATTGTGCAGCTCCGTCTCACACCATTAATGCCTGTCCCAAACGTCCGGGAAACTCCAAATCCTAGCTCGCCAAGGAGAGGGCCGGCTAGGAGTAATGATCTCCTCTCCATCTCCTCATGATTGTAATCTCCCAGTCTCGCTTCAAGTTGCTCAACGTTATCGGAACGTCATTGCCCTCCTTGATTCCGGAGCAGCTGGGAACTTTATTTCCGAAGCCTATGTTAAACGGTGGTCCCTACCCACCGAGAGACTTCCTTCATCCATCTCCTTAACTGTCGTGGATGGCAGCAAGATTTTTGATGCAGTTATTTCCCTAAGGACTCTACCAGTTCGTCTGAGAGTGGGAGTTCTTCATTCCGAATTTATTTCTTTTTTAGTGATTCCAAGAGCCACACATCCTGTGGTCCTGGGCCTTCCATGGCTCCGTCTTCACAATCCATCTATTGATTGGACGACTACGCAGATTCTGGCATGGGGTCCCTCCTGTGCTGAGACATGTTTGTTTAAAGTATTGCCTGTCTGTTCTTCCTCCCCCAGGTCGTCTGATGTTCCACCTCCTCCATATCAAGATTTCACGGATGTGTTCAGTAAGGCTTCTGCTGATATCCTTCCTCCTCATAGAGAATGGGACTGCCCGATTGATCTCGTTCCAGGGAAGGTTCCACCTCGAGGCCGAACTTACCCGTTGTCTCTGCCTGAGACGCATTCTATGGAAGAATACATTAAAGAGAACCTAGCAAAAGGGTTCATTCGACCTTCCTCTTCTCCAGCCGGCGCAGGCTTCTTTTTCGTAAAGAAAAAAGATGGTGGTCTGCGGCCGTGCATCGACTACAGAGGTCTGAACGACATTACCATCAAGAACCGCTATCCACTACCCCTGGTTACTGAGCTCTTTGATAGAGTTAGCGGAGCTACCATCTTCACAAAGCTGGACTTGAGAGGTGCATACAATCTCATCCAGATCCGTGAGGGTGACGAGTGGAAGACCGCCTTTAACACCCGTGACGGACATTATGAGTACCTCGTCATGCCCTTCGGATTGAGCAATGCTCCAGCTGTCTTCCAGCATTTTGTCAATGAGATCTTCAGAGACATTTTATACTGTCATGTCGTGGTCTATCTAGATGATATCCTCATTTTTGCCAACAATTTAGAGGAACATCGTTTTTGGGTAAAAGAGGTTCTGTCCCGTCTCCGTGTCAATCATCTCTATTGCAAATTAGAGAAATGTGTCTTTGAAGTCAAATCTATTCCGTTTCTAGGTTACATTGTGTCCGGTTCCGGACTAGAGATGGATCCTGAGAAACTACAAGCAATCCAGAATTGGCCGATACCCTTAACCCTCAAAGGGGTCCAGAGGTTCTTAGGGTTCGCCAATTATTACAGAAAGTTTATACGAGACTTTTCCACCATTGTGGCGCCTATTACTGCTTTAACTAAGAAGGGTGCTAACCCGTCCAAGTGGTCTGAAGAAGCTACGCAAGCTTTCCATCTCTTAAAACAACGGTTCATCTCTGCACCAGTTCTGAAACAGCCCGACATCGACTCTCCTTTCATCTTAGAGGTGGATGCCTCCTCCGTTGGAGTAGGAGCGGTGTTATCTCAGAGGGCTAAAGATGGCCATTTACATCCTTGCAGTTTCTTCTCCCGGAAGTTCTCCCCAGCGGAGCGCAACTATGCCATTGGCGACCAGGAGTTGCTAGCCATCAAGCTCGCTCTAGAGGAGTGGAGATATCTGTTGGAGGGAGCTTCTCATTCAATCACCATACTTACAGACCACAAGAACCTTTTATATCTGAAAGGCGCACAATGTCTCAACCCTCGTCAGGCCAGATGGGCACTTTTCTTTTCCAGGTTCGACTTTAAACTCCAGTTCTGTCCGGGCTCTCAGAATCGCAAGGCCGATGCCCTTTCCCGCTCATGGGAGCAAGAAAATGAGTCAGAGTCTTCAGACAAGCATCCTATTATCAATCCGTTGGCATTCTCCACGGTAGGGATGGACTCTACGCCCCCACTAGGGAAAAGTTTTGTGAAGCCGGTACTAAGGAAGAAGCTCTTGCATTGGGCCCATGCTTCCCGTTTTGCCGGACATACAGGTATCCAAAAAACCCTGGAGTTTATCTCTAGGTCCTATTGGTGGCCAACTCTGAAAAAGGACGTCACTGAGTTTATTGCATCTTGCCCAAAGTGTGCCCAACATAAAGTAGCCCGCCAGTCGCCTGCGGGGCAACTGGTTCCACTATCCGTTCCCCGTCGACCATGGACCCATCTGTCGATGGATTTCATTTCAGACTTACCCATGTGCAACAAGTTCAATACCATCTGGGTGGTAGTTGACCGGTTCACCAAGATGGCACACTTCATTCCTCTCACCGGTCTTCCGTCAGCTTCCAAGTTGGCTCAAGTGTTCATACAAGAGATCTTCCGACTCCACGGTCTGCCTGAAGAAATTATCTCAGATCGAGGAGTTCAATTCACAGCCAAATTCTGGCGAAGTTTATGTCAAGTCCTCCAAGTCAAACTAAAGTTTTCCACGGCTTACCATCCTCAGACCAATGGTCAAACTGAGAGGGTGAATCAGGACCTGGAGGCCTTCCTCCGCATCTATGTGTCTTCCTCTCAAGATGACTGGGTTCAATTACTTCCCTGGGCCGAGTTCTGTCATAACAATCAGTATCATTCCTTATCTTCTTCAACACCATTCTTTACCAACTTTGGATTCCACCCTAAAGTCCCTGAATTCCAACCGCTCCCAGCAACTTCTGTTCCAGCAGTGGATATCACCTTGCATCAGTTTGCAAACAACTGGAAGAGTGTACGAGCAGCTCTGCTCAAGGCATCGTTCAGGTATAAGAAGTTTGCGGACAAGAAGCGTAGAGCGGTTCCTGCTCTCAAGGTGGGTGATCGGGTATGGTTATCCACGAAGAATTTGAGGTTAAGAGTTCCCAGTATGAAGTTTGCACCTCGCTACATTGGTCCTTTCAAAATTGAGCAAGTCATCAATCCTGTTGCTTACAGACTTCAGTTACCTCCCTTCTTAAAAATACCCAGGACATTCCATGTTTCCCTGTTGAAACCGCTGATCCTGAATCGGTTTCATTCCTCACTTCCTCCAACTCCGAAAGTCCAAACTCAACGAGGCGTTGAGTATGCAGTGGCCAAGATCCTGGACTCACGTCACCGTTACGGTCAACTACAGTATCTTATTGACTGGAAGGGTTACGGCCCTGAGGAACGCTCATGGACCAATGCTTCTGATGTCCATGCTCCTGCCTTGGTCCGGAGATTCCATTCCAAGTTTCCTCAAAAGCCAAAGAAGTGTCCTGGGGCCACTCCTAAAGGGGGGGGTGCTGTCACGATCCGGGTATCTGGACGCCATTACTTACCCTTCAGATGCCTCCTAAGGCTGGCTCAGCGTTCCAGGACCGGATCCCATCTGTTATACTGCTGTCCACATTCCTGCCTCCTCTCCTGTCACTCTGAGACGCGGTCACCGCAACGCCTGTTACATCCGGAATGGCGTCTCCCGCGGCCTCCGCCGCTGTTCCTGAGTTTCTACATGCAGAATGTCAGAGTGGTGATTACGTCAGCCGCGGCCTCCGCTGTGCCCGCGTGGTTAAATGTGCACTCACCAGTCTGGCGTCTCCTGTCTCCTGTGGCCGGCGCCGCCATTACTGTTTTAATTCCCACATGGATTACAAACCAAACTTCCCTCCAAGTGTCTGCATGGGCGCAGCCATCTTGGATTCTGTCATCTGTTCATTTCCACCAATCTGCTGTCTGCATTGTTAATCTGCATAATTGCCTAGCCAATCCCTTCCTTGCTGCAGGTATAAGTAATCTGTGCCTGAGCAAGGAAGGCGTCAGTGCTTTGGTTGTCAAACCTAGTTCCAGTTTGTCTCTCTCCTGTGGTTGTTTTCCAGGTTCCAGCTCCTATCTCCACACTTCCACTAAAGAGACCCGCACCAGCATTTCCACCTGCGGTGTAGCCTGACTCTCCTATCCCTTTGGACTCATCTGCTTCCAGCCACAGATCCACCTGCTTACAGCATCCAGCTTCCAGCAGAGGTCAGCTCTTCTAAAAGTGCCGGTACCCTTTTCTGCAGATTACCATTCACCTTTGGTATTATTATTTCACCGCTCTCAAGCTCCACACATCATTCCATATTTCATCGCTCTCAAGCTACATTTATTATTTAACTGGTTCCAGCCAGTAATCACTCCGTGTCAACATCAGTCTGGTTTCAGCCAGTATCCACAGCAGCCGTTTTACCCACAGCAGCCCAGCTTTTCCTGGAACACCAGCTGGTACGATCCTGGGCTATTTCCATTGCTACAGTCGGGCCTGGTAAGGACTTTCCACCTGGAAAAGGGCCCTAATTTGCACACCTTAATTAGGTAGTGAGGTGCTACTCTGCTTGAGACTTAGTAAAGTGTACAAAGAGGAAAAGTAGCAGGTGCACAATCTCACACTAGCTCAACCTGTAGTAACCAGAGGCATTTAGCATATTCCTGGCCAGGGCTATGAGCTTACCCACCACATCAAGGTAGCCTCTCATTGGGTAAGTCCCTAACACTAACTATAGGGGTTCAGGTCTGGGGGGCAGGACACCCCAGAGCCACCCAGCCAGACAACCCCAGGGCATCGCAGGAGTGATAAAATTATAGGGTTAAAGTGGTAAGAGCAGCTGTTGCTGCATGTGTGAATAATGTGAGCAGTAAAAGAAAATTATGTGAAGGTGTTACATATATATAAAACAAACTAAGTGCCATGGAGTGATGAAATAATGTTAAATTGCGATGCCCCAGGGACACCCAGCCACGGCAGGCACAGGGAGCCCCGCACCCCAGAGAATTCCCCCCATTATGGACTGCCATATTAAACAAAATGTAGGAGTCTTACCACAGTGTGCTCATTCCAAATGTAAAGGCTAGAGTGTTGGACTATTTAAAATCAGAGGGGTGGGTGGGGCAGGGTGCTAAATTAGGATGAAGGCGTCTCCTACCTTCAAAAATGTATGAATACATCGGTTACAGAAGGAAAAGGGCCCTAATTTGCACACCTTAATTAGGTAGTGAGGTGCTACTCTGCTTGAGACTTAGTAAAGTGTACAAAGAGGAAAAGTAGCAGGTGCACAATCTCACACTAGCTCAACCTGTAGTAACCAGAGGCATTTAGCATATTCCTGGCCAGGGCTATGAGCTTACCCACCGCATCAAGGTAGCCTCTCATTGGGTAAGTCCCTAACACTAACTATAGGGGTTCAGGTCCGGGGGGCAGGACACCCCAGAGCCACCCAGCCAGACAACCCCAGGGCATCGCAGGAGTGATAAAATTATAGGGTTAAAGTGGTAAGAGCAGCTGTTGCTGCATGTGTGAATAATGTGAGCAGTAAAAGAAAATTATGTGAAGGTGTTACATATATATAAAACAAACTAAGTGCCATGGAGTGATGAAATAATGTTAAATTGCGATGCCCCAGGGACACCCAGCCACGGCAGGCACAGGGAGCCCCGCACCCCAGAGAATTCCCCCCATTATGGACAGCCATATTAAACAAAATGTAGGAGTCTTACCACAGTGTGCTCATTCCAAATGTAAAGGCTAGAGTGTTGGACTATTTAAAATCAGAGGGGTGGGTGGGGCAGGGTGCTAAATTAGGATGAAGGCGTCTCCTACCTTCAAAAATGTATGAATACATCGGTTACAGAAGGAAAAGGGCCCTAATTTGCACACCTTAATTAGGTAGTGAGGTGCTACTCTGCTTGAGACTTAGTAAAGTGTACAAAGAGGAAAAGTAGCAGGTGCACAATCTCACACTAGCTCAACCTGTAGTAACCAGAGGCATTTAGCATATTCCTGGCCAGGGCTATGAGCTTACCCACCGCATCAAGGTAGCCTCTCATTGGGTAAGTCCCTAACACTAACTATAGGGGTTCAGGTCCGGGGGGCAGGACACCCCAGAGCCACCCAGCCAGACAACCCCAGGGCATCGCAGGAGTGATAAAATTATAGGGTTAAAGTGGTAAGAGCAGCTGTTGCTGCATGTGTGAATAATGTGAGCAGTAAAAGAAAATTATGTGAAGGTGTTACATATATATAAAACAAACTAAGTGCCATGGAGTGATGAAATAATGTTAAATTGCGATGCCCCAGGGACACCCAGCCACGGCAGGCACAGGGAGCCCCGCACCCCAGAGAATTCCCCCCATTATGGACTGCTCACATTATTCACACATGCAGCAACAGCTGCTCTTACCACTTTAACCCTATAATTTTATCACTCCTGCGATGCCCTGGGGTTGTCTGGCTGGGTGGCTCTGGGGTGTCCTGCCCCCCGGACCTGAACCCCTATAGTTAGTGTTAGGGACTTACCCAATGAGAGGCTACCTTGATGCGGTGGGTAAGCTCATAGCCCTGGCCAGGAATATGTTAAATGCCTCTGGTTACTACAGGTTGAGCTAGTGTGAGATTGTGCACCTGCTACTTTTCCTCTTTGTACACTTTACTAAGTCTCAAGCAGAGTAGCACCTCACTACCTAATTAAGGTGTGCAAATTAGGGCCCTTTTCCTTCTGTAACCAATGTATTCATACATTTTTGAAGGTAGGAGACGCCTTCATCCTAATTTAGCACCCTGCCCCACCCACCCCTCTGATTTTAAATAGTCCAACACTCTAGCCTTTACATTTGGAATGAGCACACTGTGGTAAGACTCCTACATTTTGTTTAATATGGCAGTCCATAATGGGGGGAATTCTCTGGGGTGCGGGGCTCCCTGTGCCTGCCGTGGCTGGGTGTCCCTGGGGCATCGCAATTTAACATTATTTCATCACTCCATGGCACTTAGTTTGTTTTATATATATGTAACACCTTCACATAATTTTCTTTTACTGCTCACATTATTCACACATGCAGCAACAGCTGCTCTTACCACTTTAACCCTATAATTTTATCACTCCTGCGATGCCCTGGGGTTGTCTGGCTGGGTGGCTCTGGGGTGTCCTGCCCCCCGGACCTGAACCCCTATAGTTAGTGTTAGGGACTTACCCGATGAGAGGCTACCTTGATGCGGTGGGTAAGCTCATAGCCCTGGCCAGGAATATGCTAAATGCCTCTGGTTACTACAGGTTGAGCTAGTGTGAGATTGTGCACCTGCTACTTTTCCTCTTTGTACACTTTACTAAGTCTCAAGCAGAGTAGCACCTCACTACCTAATTAAGGTGTGCAAATTAGGGCCCTTTTCCTTCTGTAACCGATGTATTCATACATTTTTGAAGGTAGGAGACGCCTTCATCCTAATTTAGCACCCTGCCCCACCCACCCCTCTGATTTTAAATAGTCCAACACTCTAGCCTTTACATTTGGAATGAGCACACTGTGGTAAGACTCCTACATTTTGTTTAATATGGCAGTCCATAATGGGGGGAATTCTCTGGGGTGCGGGGCTCCCTGTGCCTGCCGTGGCTGGGTGTCCCTGGGGCATCGCAATTTAACATTATTTCATCACTCCATGGCACTTAGTTTGTTTTATATATATGTAACACCTTCACATAATTTTCTTTTACTGCTCACATTATTCACACATGCAGCAACAGCTGCTCTTACCACTTTAACCCTATAATTTTATCACTCCTGCGATGCCCTGGGGTTGTCTGGCTGGGTGGCTCTGGGGTGTCCTGCCCCCCGGACCTGAACCCCTATAGTTAGTGTTAGGGACTTACCCAATGAGAGGCTACCTTGATGCGGTGGGTAAGCTCATAGCCCTGGCCAGGAATATGCTAAATGCCTCTGGTTACTACAGGTTGAGCTAGTGTGAGATTGTGCACCTGCTACTTTTCCTCTTTGTACACTTTACTAAGTCTCAAGCAGAGTAGCACCTCACTACCTAATTAAGGTGTGCAAATTAGGGCCCTTTTCCTTCTGTAACCGATGTATTCATACATTTTTGAAGGTAGGAGACGCCTTCATCCTAATTTAGCACCCTGCCCCACCCACCCCTCTGATTTTAAATAGTCCAACACTCTAGCCTTTACATTTGGAATGAGCACACTGTGGTAAGACTCCTACATTTTGTTTAATATGGCAGTCCATAATGGGGGGAATTCTCTGGGGTGCAGGGCTCCCTGTGCCTGCCGTGGCTGGGTGTCCCTGGGGCATCGCAATTTAACATTATTTCATCACTCCATGGCACTTAGTTTGTTTTATATATATGTAACACCTTCACATAATTTTCTTTTACTGCTCACATTATTCACACATGCAGCAACAGCTGCTCTTACCACTTTAACCCTATAATTTTATCACTCCTGCGATGCCCTGGGGTTGTCTGGCTGGGTGGCTCTGGGGTGTCCTGCCCCCCGGACCTGAACCCCTATAGTTAGTGTTAGGGACTTACCCAATGAGAGGCTACCTTGATGCGGTGGGTAAGCTCATAGCCCTGGCCAGGAATATGCTAAATGCCTCTGGTTACTACAGGTTGAGCTAGTGTGAGATTGTGCACCTGCTACTTTTCCTCTTTGTACACTTTACTAAGTCTCAAGCAGAGTAGCACCTCACTACCTAATTAAGGTGTGCAAATTAGGGCCCTTTTCCTTCTGTAACCGATGTATTCATACATTTTTGAAGGTAGGAGACGCCTTCATCCTAATTTAGCACCCTGCCCCACCCACCCCTCTGATTTTAAATAGTCCAACACTCTAGCCTTTACATTTGGAATGAGCACACTGTGGTAAGACTCCTACATTTTGTTTAATATGGCAGTCCATAATGGGGGGAATTCTCTGGGGTGCGGGGCTCCCTGTGCCTGCCGTGGCTGGGTGTCCCTGGGGCATCGCAATTTAACATTATTTCATCACTCCATGGCACTTAGTTTGTTTTATATATATGTAACACCTTCACATAATTTTCTTTTACTGCTCACATTATTCACACATGCAGCAACAGCTGCTCTTACCACTTTAACCCTATCATTTTATCACTCCTGCGATGCCCTGGGGTTGTCTGGCTGGGTGGCTCTGGGGTGTCCTGCCCCCCGGACCTGAACCCCTATAGTTAGTGTTAGGGACTTACCCAATGAGAGGCTACCTTGATGCGGTGGGTAAGCTCATAGCCCTGGCCAGGAATATGCTAAATGCCTCTGGTTACTACAGGTTGAGCTAGTGTGAGATTGTGCACCTGCTACTTTTCCTCTTTGTACACTTTACTAAGTCTCAAGCAGAGTAGCACCTCACTACCTAATTAAGGTGTGCAAATTAGGGCCCTTTTCCTTCTGTAACCAATGTATTCATACATTTTTGAAGGTAGGAGACGCCTTCATCCTAATTTAGCACCCTGCCCCACCCACCCCTCTGATTTTAAATAGTCCAACACTCTAGCCTTTACATTTGGAATGAGCACACTGTGGTAAGACTCCTACATTTTGTTTAATATGGCAGTCCATAATGGGGGGAATTCTCTGGGGTGCGGGGCTCCCTGTGCCTGCCGTGGCTGGGTGTCCCTGGGGCATCGCAATTTAACATTATTTCATCACTCCATGGCACTTAGTTTGTTTTATATATATGTAACACCTTCACATAATTTTCTTTTACTGCTCACATTATTCACACATGCAGCAACAGCTGCTCTTACCACTTTAACCCTATAATTTTATCACTCCTGCGATGCCCTGGGGTTGTCTGGCTGGGTGGCTCTGGGGTGTCCTGCCCCCCGGACCTGAACCCCTATAGTTAGTGTTAGGGACTTACCCAATGAGAGGCTACCTTGATGCGGTGGGTAAGCTCATAGCCCTGGCCAGGAATATGCTAAATGCCTCTGGTTACTACAGGTTGAGCTAGTGTGAGATTGTGCACCTGCTACTTTTCCTCTTTGTACACTTTACTAAGTCTCAAGCAGAGTAGCACCTCACTACCTAATTAAGGTGTGCAAATTAGGGCCCTTTTCCTTCTGTAACCGATGTATTCATACATTTTTGAAGGTAGGAGACGCCTTCATCCTAATTTAGCACCCTGCCCCACCCACCCCTCTGATTTTAAATAGTCCAACACTCTAGCCTTTACATTTGGAATGAGCACACTGTGGTAAGACTCCTACATTTTGTTTAATATGGCAGTCCATAATGGGGGGAATTCTCTGGGGTGCGGGGCTCCCTGTGCCTGCCGTGGCTGGGTGTCCCTGGGGCATCGCAATTTAACATTATTTCATCACTCCATGGCACTTAGTTTGTTTTATATATATGTAACACCTTCACATAATTTTCTTTTACTGCTCACATTATTCACACATGCAGCAACAGCTGCTCTTACCACTTTAACCCTATAATTTTATCACTCCTGCGATGCCCTGGGGTTGTCTGGCTGGGTGGCTCTGGGGTGTCCTGCCCCCCGGACCTGAACCCCTATAGTTAGTGTTAGGGACTTACCCAATGAGAGGCTACCTTGATGCGGTGGGTAAGCTCATAGCCCTGGCCAGGAATATGCTAAATGCCTCTGGTTACTACAGGTTGAGCTAGTGTGAGAGTGTGCACCTGCTACTTTTCCTCTTTGTACACTTTACTAAGTCTCAAGCAGAGTAGCACCTCACTACCTAATTAAGGTGTGCAAATTAGGGCCCTTTTCCTTCTGTAACCGATGTATTCATACATTTTTGAAGGTAGGAGACGCCTTCATCCTAATTTAGCACCCTGCCCCACCCACCCCTCTGATTTTAAATAGTCCAACACTCTAGCCTTTACATTTGGAATGAGCACACTGTGGTAAGACTCCTACATTTTGTTTAATATGGCAGTCCATAATGGGGGGAATTCTCTGGGGTGCGGGGCTCCCTGTGCCTGCCGTGGCTGGGTGTCCCTGGGGCATCGCAATTTAACATCATTTCATCACTCCATGGCACTTAGTTTGTTTTATATATATGTAACACCTTCACATAATTTTCTTTTACTGCTCACATTATTCACACATGCAGCAACAGCTGCTCTTACCACTTTAACCCTATAATTTTATCACTCCTGCGATGCCCTGGGGTTGTCTGGCTGGGTGGCTCTGGGGTGTCCTGCCCCCCGGACCTGAACCCCTATAGTTAGTGTTAGGGACTTACCCAATGAGAGGCTACCTTGATGCGGTGGGTAAGCTCATAGCCCTGGCCAGGAATATGCTAAATGCCTCTGGTTACTACAGGTTGAGCTAGTGTGAGATTGTGCACCTGCTACTTTTCCTCTTTGTACAAGGACTTTCCACCTAGAATATTATTAAGAACTATCTCATACTACCAGAGCCCTGTGGTCCTTGCCACCCTGTAGTACCCAGGAACTGTATTATTTCCCTGCTGAGTTTTATGTTTTCTTATTTGCTGCTGTGTTACGGAGTATGTCATAATAAATATCATTGACTTTTATCCTGGTTGTCTTGGTCACGCCTTCGGGCAGTTATTCTACATGTTACTTACATGTCTAGGGGTCTGATACAACCTCCCAGGTTCCGTTACATCTCAGCCCCTACAACTGAGGCTGCCTCCCGTCAGCTCAGGCCCTCAGTTGTGACAGTAAGCACTGGCCATATGAATCCAGCCGGAGACCAGGATCAAGCGGCCAGGCCGATGCAAGAACTGGCAGCCCGACTTGAACATCAGGAGGCTGCACAGGGCCACATCGTCCGCTGTCTCCAGGATCTCTCTACTTGGCTGGATGGGATTCAGACAACCCTCCGTGGATCAGGCGCGTCCAGTGCGTCAACCACAGTGACTCCAGCTATAACCCCACCCACCTTACCCATTTCTGCTCCCCGTCTTCATCTTCCAACGCCAGCAAAATTTGACGGATCTCCAAGATTCTGCAGGGGATTTCTCAACCAGTGTGAAATTCATTTTGAGCTACAACCTGGCAATTTTCCCAGTGACCGTACTAAAATTGCCTACATTATCTCTCTTCTCAGTGGCTCAGCCCTTGATTGGGCATCACCGTTATGGGAGAGGTCCGACACCCTGCTATCCTCCTACACTGCATTCGTGTCAACATTCAGGCGTATCTTCGACGAGCCAGGCCGGGTAACTTCAGCTTCATCTGAGATTCTCCATTTACGCCAGGGATCACGTACTGTAGGACAATATCTTATACAGTTCCAGATCCTGGCATCCGAACTGGCATGGAACGACGAGGCCCTGTATGCTGCATTTTGGCATGGCTTATCTGAGCGTATTAAAGATGAGTTAGCTACCAGAGACTTACCTTCCAAGTTAGATGAGCTAATCTCACTCTGCACGAAAGTTGATTTACGTTTCAGAGAGAGAGCAACTGAGCGTGGAAGATCATCTGCTCCAAAATCTTCTGCTCCTCCTCCTCGCCAACTGTCACCATCTAAAGACGAGCCCATGCAAATTGGCCGTTCCCGTTTAACTCCTGCTGAGCGCCGAAGACGTCTCTCTGAGTCTCTTTGTCTTTATTGTGCAGCTCCGTCTCACACCATTAATGCCTGTCCCAAACGTCCGGGAAACTCCAAATCCTAGCTCGCCAAGGAGAGGGCCGGCTAGGAGTAATGATCTCCTCTCCATCTCCTCATGATTGTAATCTCCCAGTCTCGCTTCAAGTTGCTCAACGTTATCGGAACGTCATTGCCCTCCTTGATTCCGGAGCAGCTGGGAACTTTATTTCCGAAGCCTATGTTAAACGGTGGTCCCTACCCACCGAGAGACTTCCTTCGTCCATCTCCTTAACTGCCGTGGATGGCAGCAAGATTTTTGATGCAGTTATTTCCCTAAGGACTCTACCAGTTCGTCTGAGAGTGGGAGTTCTTCATTCCGAATTTATTTCTTTTTTAGTGATTCCAAGAGCCACACATCCTGTGGTCCTGGGCCTTCCATGGCTCCGTCTTCACAATCCATCTATTGATTGGACGACTACGCAGATTCTGGCATGAGGTCCCTCCTGTGCTGAGACATGTTTGTTTAAAGTATTGCCTGTCTGTTCTTCCTCCCCCAGGTCGTCTGATGTTCCACCTCCTCCATATCAAGATTTCACGGATGTGTTCAGTAAGGCTTCTGCTGATATCCTTCCTCCTCATAGAGAATGGGACTGCCCGATTGATCTCGTTCCAGGGAAGGTTCCACCTCGAGGCCGAACTTACCCGTTGTCTCTGCCTGAGACGCATTCTATGGAGGAATACATTAAAGAGAACCTAGCAAAAGGGTTCATTCGACCTTCCTCTTCTCCAGCCGGCGCAGGCTTCTTTTTCGTAAAGAAAAAAGATGGTGGTCTGCGGCCGTGCATCGACTACAGAGGTCTGAACGACATTACCATCAAGAACCGCTATCCACTACCCCTGATTACTGAGCTCTTTGATAGAGTTAGCGGAGCTACCATCTTCACAAAGCTGGACTTGAGAGGTGCATACAATCTCATCCGGATCCGTGAGGGTGACGAGTGGAAGACCGCCTTTAACACCCGTGACGGACATTATGAGTACCTCGTCATGCCCTTCGGATTGAGCAATGCTCCAGCTGTCTTCCAGCATTTTGTCAATGAATCTTCAGAGACATTTTATACCGTCATGTCGTGGTCTATCTAGATGATATCCTCATTTTTGCCAACAATTTAGAGGAACATCGTTTTTGGGTAAAAGAGGTTCTGTCCCGTCTCCGTGTCAATCATCTCTATTGCAAATTAGAGAAATGTGTCTTTGAAGTCAAATCTATTCCGTTTCTAGGTTACATTGTGTCCGGTTCCGGACTAGAGATGGATCCTGAGAAACTACAAGCAATCCAGAATTGGCCGATACCCTTAACCCTCAAAGGGGTCCAGAGGTTCTTAGGGTTCGCCAATTATTACAGAAAGTTTATACGAGACTTTTCCACCATTGTGGCGCCTATTACTGCTTTAACTAAGAAGGGTGCTAACCCGTCCAAGTGGTCTGAAGAAGCTACGCAAGCTTTCCATCTCTTAAAACAACGGTTCATCTCTGCACCAGTTCTGAAACAGCCCGACATCGACTCTCCTTTCATCTTAGAGGTGGATGCCTCCTCCGTTGGAGTAGGAGCGGTGTTATCTCAGAGGGCTAAAGATGGCCATTTACATCCTTGCAGTTTCTTCTCCCGGAAGTTCTCCCCAGCGGAGCGCAACTATGCCATTGGCGACCAGGAGTTGCTAGCCATCAAGCTCGCTCTAGAGGAGTGGAGATATCTGTTGGAGGGAGCTTCTCATTCAATCACCATACTTACAGACCACAAGAACCTTTTATATCTGAAAGGCGCACAATGTCTCAACCCTCGTCAGGCCAGATGGGCACTTTTCTTTTCCAGGTTCGACTTTAAACTCCAGTTCTGTCCGGGCACTCAGAATCGCAAGGCCGATGCCCTTTCCCGCTCATGGGAGCAAGAAAATGAGTCAGAGTCTTCAGACAAGCATCCTATTATCAATCCGTTGGCATTCTCCACGGTAGGGATGGACTCTACGCCCCCACTAGGGAAAAGTTTTGTGAAGCCGGTACTAAGGAAGAAGCTCTTGCATTGGGCCCATGCTTCCCGTTTTGCCGGACATACAGGTATCCAAAAAACCCTGGAGTTTATCTCTAGGTCCTATTGGTGGCCAACTCTGAAAAAGGACGTCACTGAGTTTATTGCATCTTGCCCAAAGTGTGCCCAACATAAAGTAGCCCGCCAGTCGCCTGCGGGGCAACTGGTTCCACTATCCGTTCCCCGTCGACCATGGACCCATCTGTCGATGGATTTCATTTCAGACTTACCCATGTGCAACAAGTTCAATACCATCTGGGTGGTAGTTGACCGGTTCACCAAGATGGCACACTTCATTCCTCTCACCGGTCTTCCGTCAGCTTCCAAGTTGGCTCAAGTGTTCATACAAGAGATCTTCCGACTCCACGGTCTGCCTGAAGAAATTATCTCAGATCGAGGAGTTCAATTCACAGCCAAATTCTGGCGAAGTTTATGTCAAGTCCTCCAAGTCAAACTAAAGTTTTCCACGGCTTACCATCCTCAGACCAATGGTCAAACTGAGAGGGTGAATCAGGACCTGGAGGCCTTCCTCCGCATCTATGTGTCTTCCTCTCAAGATGACTGGGTTCAATTACTTCCCTGGGCCGAGTTCTGTCATAACAATCAGTATCATTCCTCATCTTCTTCAACACCATTCTTCACCAACTTTGGATTCCACCCTAAAGTCCCTGAATTCCAACCGCTTCCAGCAACTTCTGTTCCAGCAGTGGATATCACCTTGCATCAGTTTGCAAACAACTGGAAGAGTGTACGAGCAGCTCTGCTCAAGGCATCGTTCAGGTATAAGAAGTTTGCGGACAAGAAGCGTAGAGCGGTTCCTGCTCTCAAGGTGGGTGATCGGGTATGGTTATCCACGAAGAATTTGAGGTTAAGAGTTCCCAGTATGAAGTTTGCACCTCGCTACATTGGTCCTTTCAAAATTGAGCAAGTCATCAATCCTGTTGCTTACAGACTTCAGTTACCTCCCTTCTTAAAAATACCCAGGACATTCCATGTTTCCCTGTTGAAACCGCTGATCCTGAATCGGTTTCATTCCTCACTTCCTCCAACTCCGAAAGTCCAAACTCAACGAGGCGTTAAGTATGAAGTGGCCAAGATCCTGGACTCACGTCACCGTTACGGTCAACTACAGTATCTTATTGACTGGAAGGGTTACGGCCCTGAGGAACGCTCATGGACCAATGCTTCTGATGTCCATGCTCCTGCCTTGGTCCGGAGATTCCATTCCAAGTTTCCTCAAAAGCCAAAGAAGTGTCCTGGGGCCACTCCTAAAGGGGGGGGGGGGTGCTGTCACGATCCGGGTATCTGGACGCCATTACTTACCCTTCAGATGCCTCCTAAGGCTGGCTCAGCGTTCCAGGACCGGATCCCATCTGTTATACTGCTGTCCACATTCCTGCCTCCTCTCCTGTCACTCTGAGACGCGGTCACCGAAACGCCTGTTACATCCGGAATGGCGTCTCCCGCGGCCTCCGCCGCTGTTCCTGAGTTTCTACATGCAGAATGTCAGAGTGGTGATTACGACAGCCGCGGCCTCCGCTGTGCCCGCGTGGTTAAATGTGCACTTACCAGTCTGGCGTCTCCTGTCTCCTGTGGCAGGCGCCGCCATTACTGTTTTAATTCCCACATGGATTACAAACCAAACTTCCCTCCAAGTGTCTGCATGGGCGCAGCCATCTTGGATTCTGTCATCTGTTCATTTCCACCAATCTGCTGTCTGCATTGTTAATCTGCATAATTGCCTAGCCAATCCCTTCCTTGCTGCAGGTATAAGTAATCTGTGCCTGAGCAAGGAAGGCGTCAGTGCTTTGGTTGTCAAACCTAGTTCCAGTTTGTCTCTCTCCTGTGGTTGTTTTCCAGGTTCCAGCTCCTATCTCCACACTTCCACTAAAGAGACCCGCACCAGCATTTCCACCTGCGGTGTAGCCTGACTCTCCTATCCATTTGGACTCATCTGCTTCCAGCCACAGATCCACCTGCTTACAGCATCCAGCTTCCAGCAGAGGTCAGCTCTTCTTAAAGTGCCGGTACCCTTTTCTGCAGATTACCATTCACCTTTGGTATTATTATTTCACCGCTCTCAAGCTCCACACATCATTCCATATTTCATCGCTCTCAAGCTACATTTATTATTTAACTGGTTCCAGCCAGTAATCACTCCGTGTCAACATCAGTCTGGTTTCAGCCAGTATCCACAGCAGCCGTTTTACCCACAGCAGCCCAGCTTTTCCTGGAACACCAGCTGGTACGATCCTGGGCTATTTCCATTGCTACAGTCGGGCCTGGTAAGGACTTTCCGCCTAGAAGATTATTAAGAACTATCTCATACTACCAGAGCCCTGTGGTCCTTGCCACCCTGTAGTACCCAGGAACTGTATTATTTCCCTGCTGAGTTTTATGTTTTCTTATTTGCTGCTGTGTTACGGAGTATGTCATAATAAATATCATTGACTTTTATCCTGGTTGTCGTGGTCACGCCTTCGGGCAGTTATTCTACATGTTACTTACATGTCTAGGGGTCTGATACAACCTCCCAGGTTCCGTTACATCTCAGCCCCTACAACTGAGGCTGCCTCCCGTCAGCTCAGGCCCTCAGTTGTGACACTCTGTACTTCTGTGTCCAGTATCCTGCCCAGAAAGGACAATCTTGTAGTCGGTTCCAATTGTGACTGGAAAATTTATGATCCAACCGTGATGTTGAAATACTGTCAGGGAAAGTGCAATGTTCTGCACCAACCTGTTACAATCCTGAGCACTCATGTTTTGTTATTGTTATAATTACCTTTGCTTCAGTTTGTGGAACTACAGGTCACAGCTAGCTCCTGCATAGTTGTCTCCCAGTGCCTTTGCTCCTGCACTCAGCAACTGACTTCACAGGTGTCTGGATTCTGTAATTACAGCTCGTTACCTGAAAACTACTATTCAGCTTGTCAACCTGCTCAGTCTGCACTGCAGCTGCATGTTATATCAATTACTGGGGGCCTGTCTGGTGCTCACAACTGATTGGTCCAGCCTGTTCTTTTAAGCCTCTCAATCCCAAGAAGCTTTGCCAGTTATAGCTACTCCATGTGGTGTTCTGCTCTCTGGTTCCTCTCTGGTCTCAGTTCATCTGTCCAGTGGGTATTGCCTTGTTCCAGTATTGAATTCCAGCTTCAACATCTTGCTGACGACTTTAGTCTGCCGACTGCCGTTACCCTGTCTCCAAGTGTCTGCACCCCAGTCCGTCCGTGTGCCGCTACCTCCTGTGTCACCCCTGGAGTGCCTGCTGCTGTTCCATCTCCACAGCCCCAGCGTACCATCTGGCCGTGTGCACCCTGCCACCTTCTCCAGTTCCTGTTTGTTCCTGGGTATCCCTGCGGCTGATCATATACAACACCTCTACCATAACTCTAGTCCAGTTCAGGTATCAAGTGACCCAGACAGGGGGCCGCGACCTGCACGTCGGAAGCCGCGAAGCCCATATCCCCTTGCGGGGTTCCCTGGTGAAAACCTTCCGGCGTGTTAGACTCCGCGCCTCTGTTCTGGGTAACGTCAATCACTTGGTACCTGATCCCGAATTCCGGATTCTGCACCAGTTCCTGACATTATAACTGGCCCCCCACTTCCTGGGATTGGACCCGTCACAGCAAAATCCGGCTCAAATCTTGGCTGGTCAAATACAAAATTTGACGCAGCAACTGCAAGATCTAAAGCTCCGAGTTTCAACCCAGGAAGAAACTAGCAGGTCATTGGTTGTAACCAGAGCTCCTGGGCCTGAACCAAAGCTGCATCTTCCAGATCGGTTTACAGTCGACCGGAAACAGTTCCAGAATTTCTGTGATAGCTGCAAGCTATATTTCAGACTCCAGACTCTGGTTCTGAGGCTCAGCGAGTAGGTATCATCATCTCCCTCCTGCAGGGGGAACCCCAGTCCTGGGCGGTCGGATTGAAAACGGAGAATCCCGCCTTGCACACAGTGGATGCCTTTTTTAGCGCCCTAGGAATTCTTTATTATGACCCGGACCGAGCAGCTACTGCAGAGGCTCACTTACGAGCCCTGAGACAAGGGAAAAACACGGCGGAGGTATACTGCACTGAGTTTCGCAGATGGGCAGGTGATAGTGGTTGGAATGACCCAGCCCTCCGAAGTCAGTTCCGCTTAGGCCTCACTGAGCAAATTAAAGACTACCTTGTCCAGTATCCTACTCCTGAAACCCTGGACAAGCTCATGCAGTTAGCAATTCGAGTAGATCGTCGGATCAGGGAACGGAGGATGGAGAAAGGTGGAGGGTCACCATCTCCCTCAGCAGTAGCCTTGGAAGAAGCCGAAGATTCCAGTGAACCCATGCAGATTGGAGCCTTTCGTCTTTCTGCTCAGGAAAAATCTCGTAGGCGATCGATGGGCCTATGCTTATATTGTGGAGCAAAGGGTCATTTTGCTAATGTTTGCACCCTGAAGTCGGGAAAAGACAAGACCCAGGGGTAAAAGGAGAGTTACTCCTGGGTCTGGCTGGAATCTCTCCAAAAAATTCAGTCTTGCTTCCAGTTCAAATTAGTCTACCTACTCAGCAAGTTGCAGTCAAGGCTTTTGTTGATTGTGGTGCAGCTGCCAACTTTATGGATATCTCTTTCGCCCGGTCCTGGAACATTCCTATACTAAAGATGAAGCCTTCTGTGACTATTTGTGGCCTTGACGGTAACCCCCTCCTCAGTGGGCAAGTGTCTCAGCAAACTCCTCCTGTTCATTTAACTACTGGTCTTCTGCATTCGGAGAAGATTATTTTCCTCCTTGTCAATTGCCCCATGGCCTCCATAGTCCTAGGGCTTCCATGATTGAAATTCCATAATCCATCCATCTGCTGGAAGACAGGAGAACTCTTACAGTGGGGAACAGAATGTACAGGAAGATGTCTGTCCTTGCCAGTGCGATGCTCTCAAGTTATACCAGAGGGGCTACCGACTCGATATCATTCATTTGCGGATGTCTTCTCCAAGAAAGAGGCGGATACTCTTCCCCCCCATCGACCTTACGACTGTGCCATCAGTCTGGTATCCGAAGATAAATTACCTAAGGGTAGATTATATGCTCTTTCTTTGCCAGAAACTAAAGCCATGGAAGACTATATTCAGGAGAACCTAAGCAAAGGGTTTATTCGTCCTTCAAAATCACCAGTAGGAGCAGGATTCTTCTTTGTGGCAAAAAAGGATGGCTCCTTACGTCCATGCATTGATTATAGAGGACTCAACAAAATCACTGTTAAGAATTCTTATCCTTTGCCTTTGATTTCCGTGTTGTTTGATCAACTCCGGATGGCGGAAATCTTCTCTAAAATTGATCTTCGGGGGGGCATATAACCTCATACGAATTAAGGCCGGTGACGAGTGGAAGACGGCCTTCAACACTCATTCTGGGCATTATGAATACCTTGTTATGCCATTTGGATTGTCAAATGCTCCTGCCGTCTTCCAAGATTTTATCAATGATGTGCTCCGAGGATTCCTGGGAAAATTTGTTGTGGTCTACTTGGATGACATCCTGATATATTCACGGTCACTGGAGCAGCATCGAGTCCATGTCCAGATGGTGTTGCAAAAGCTCCGGGAGCACCATCTATACGCCAAGTTAGAAAAATGTGAATTCGAAGTGAAGGAAGTCGCTTTCTTAGGATACATCATCTCTCCCAAGGGGTTCTCCATGGATCCCAGTAAGCTTCAAGCAATTCAAGATTGGGCACAACCTACTAACCTTAAAGCTATACAACGCTTTCTTGGGTTCGCTAATTATTACAGGAGATTTATTCGTTCATTTTCAGACATTGTTGCACCTATTGTTGCTTTGACCAAGAAAGGTGCGGATCTGTCACATTGGTCACCTTCAGCTCTACAAGCTTTTCTCAAGTTAAAAAAAGCCTTTATATCTGCACCTGTTCTTAGTCATCCAAATCCTGACCTGCCTTTTGTTATGGAAGTGGATGCTTCTGAAGTGGGAGTGGGAGCAGTCCTATCACAGAAAGATCCAGTGGATTCTAAACTTCACCCGTGCTCTTTTCTGTCCAGAAAGTTCTCTCCTGCCGAAGCCAACTATGATGTTGGAAATCGTGAACTGCTTGCTATCAAGTGGGCTCTAGAAGAATGGAGGCACTGGTTGGAAGGAGCGAGACACGTGATTACAATCCTCACTGACCATAAAAACTTATCCTATATTGAGTCAGCCAAGAGACTGAATCCAAGACAGGCACGATGGGCATTATTCTTCACTAGATTCAACTATGCGATCTCCTATCGGCCAGGATCGAAGAATCTTAAAGCAGATGCCTTGTCACGAAGCTTCCTTCCAATTAAAAACTCATCCTGCTTTTCTGAACCAATTATTCCTGTTTCCAATATCCATGCTGGTCTTGCTCAAGATTTAGTCTCCCAGATTCAAGCCAAACAGTCTCTTGCACCCATGGGGACTCCCTCAGGACTCCTCTTTGTCCCTAAAGAGTACAGGAAAGCAGTTTTATCTGAATTTCATGTAAAAAGAATCTCTGGGCATCCAGGGATTTCTAAGACTCTGGATTTATTGTCTCGCTCAGTTTGGTGGCCTTCTATGTATCAAGATGTTAAAGAGTTCATTCTTGCTTGTGAGATCTGTGCTCAACATAAAACTCCTCGTAAAGCTCCCATGGGACATCTTACGCCTCTTACGGTTCCCTCAAGACCTTGGTCCCATATTTCTATGGACTTTGTGGTTGATCTTCCCAAGTCATCGGGGTACAATACCATTTGGGTTGTGGTAGACCGGTTCAGTAAGATGGCTCACTTTGTTCCTCTTCGCAAGCTCCCCAGTGCCAGGGAATTGGCAACCTTGTTTATCCAACATATCTTTAAATTACATGGATTACCACAGGACATCGTCTCCGACAGAGGAACTCAGTTTATTGCTCAATTCTGGCGAGCTTTCTGTTCAGCCTTGGATATTAATCTTAGTCTGTCCTCTGGTTATCATCCGCAATCCAATGGACAGACTGAGCGAGTGAACCAGTCTCTTGAACAGTATCTCCGTTGTTATGTTTCCAAGTACCATAACGATTGGGTGGACCATCTGGCATTTGCTGAATTTGCATATAATAATTCAAGTCACTCTTCTTCATCCATGTCACTCTTCTTTTGTCTCTCTGGGTTCCATCCTAGGTCTAACGCTTTTGACATCCTGCAGCAACAGACTTCTTCCCTTGATCCTGTAGCTCGTCTGAGGAAAATTTGGAGGAGAGTACGTCTGGCACTCAACCAAGTCTCTGTTCGTTCCAAACAATTTGCTGACAGACGACGAAGACCTTGTACTTTTAAAGTGGGTGACATGGTGTGGCTGTCCACTCGAAATATCAAGTTACGCCAGCCCTCTCAAAAATTTGGGCCTAGGTTCATTGGTCCATTCCGGATTATTAGACAGATTAATCCAGTAGCCTTTCGACTCCTTTTACCAAAATCACTTAAGATCAATAACACTTTCCACTGTTCCTTGCTGAAACCAGCATTTGTGTCCCAGAGATTTAGAAGATCCCCTTCCAGAAGGCCTGCCACTGTGTTAGTCCAAGGTCACAAGGAGTTTGTTGTGGAAAAGATTCTGGATTCCAAGTTCAGGAGGGGTCAAGTTCATTTCCTCGTGCATTGGAAGGGTTATGGTCCGGAAGAGAGAACCTGGGTACCAGAGCGGTTTCTTCATGCACCCAGAATTTCCGGATAAGCCTGGTTCTAGGGGTTCTTAACCCCTCTTCAAGGGGGGGGGGGGTACTGTTACAATCCTGAGCACTCATGTTTTGTTATTGTTATAATTACCTTTGCTTCAGTTTGTGGAACTACAGGTCACAGCTAGCTCCTGCATAGTTGTCTCCCAGTGCCTTTGCTCCTGCACTCAGCAACTGACTTCACAGGTGTCTGGATTCTGTAATTACAGCTCGTTACCTGAAAACTACTATTCAGCTTGTCACCCTGCTCAGTCTGCACTGCAGCTGCATGTTATATCAATTACTGGGGGCCTGTCTGGTGCTCACAACTGATTGGTCCAGCCTGTTCTTTTAAGCCTCTCAATCCCAAGAAGCTTTGCCAGTTATAGCTACTCCATGTGGTGTTCTGCTCTCTGGTCTCAGTTTATCTGTTCAGTGGGTATTGCCTTGTTCCAGTATTGAATTCCAGCTTCAACATCTTGCTGACGACTTTAGTCTGCCGACTGCCGTTACCCTGTCTCCAAGTCTCTGCACCCCAGTCCGTCCGTGTGCCGCTACCTCCTGTGTCACCCCTGGAGTGCCTGCTGCTGTTCCATCTCCACAGCCCCAGCGTACCATCTGGCCGTGTGCACCCTGCCACCTTCTCCAGTTCCTGTTTGTTCCTGTGTATCCCTGCGGCTGATCATATACAACACCTCTACCATAACTCTAGTCCAGTTCAGGTATCAAGTGACCCAGACAGGGGGCCGCGACCTGCACGTCGGAAGCCGCGAAGCCCATATCCCCTTGCGGGGTTCCCTGGTGAAAACCTTCCGGCGTTCTGGGTAACGTCAACCACTTGGTACCTGATCCCGAATTCCGGATTCTGCACCAGTTCCTGACACAACCTTTCTCTGGACCTCGCTTTTATCAGGAGATCGTCCAGGTAGGGAATTATATTGACTCCTTGCTGTCGAAGGAGGACCATCATCTCCGCCATCACCTTGGTGAACACCCTCGGTGCTATGGAGAGTCCGAATGGCAACGTCTGAAATTGGTAATGACAATCCTGCACTGCGAATCTCAGATAAGCTTGATGCGGAGGATAAATGGGAACATGTAAGTAGGCATCTTTTATGTCCACTGACACCATGAATTCCCCCTCCTCCAGACTTGAAATACTGCCCTCAGAGATTCCATCTTGAATTTGAACCTTTGCTGGTAGAGATTAAGATTTTTCAGGTTTAGAATCGGTCTGACCGAGCCGTCCGGCTTCGGAACTACAAATAGGCTTGAATAAAACCCTTCTTCTTGTTGTAACAAGGGAACCAGGACAATGACTTGATCCTGACACAATTTTTGTATTGCTGCTGCTACCACTTCTCTGTCCGGTACAGAAGCTGGTAAGGCAGATTTGAAAAATCGGCATGGGCGACTGTCTTGAAACTCCAGTTTGTACCCTTAGAACACTATCTGCACGACCCACGGGCCCAGGCCAGATTGAACCGAGAAGTGACTGAAGAGTTTCAGACGTGCCCCCACCTGAGCGGACTCCCGCAAGGGAGACCCAGCGTCATGCTGAAGATTTGGCAGACGCAGAGGTTGATTTCTGCTCCTGTGATCCCTGAGACACTGTGGGCTTTTTTGCTTTTCCCCTTCTTCTACCTGCAAAGAAAGGGGAACCTTTACCCTTTTTGTATCTATTGGGCCGAAAGGACTGCATCTGAGAGTAATGTGTCTTTTTTGCTGGTACAGGAGCATAAGGCAAGAATGTCGACTTACCCGCGGTAGCCGCAGAAACTAAAGCATCCAGCCCATCTCCAAACAAGGCCTCACCTTTGTACGGGAGAGTCTCCATATTGCTTTTGGAATCTGTGTCAGCATTCCATCGGCAAATCCACAACGCCCTCTGTGCTGAGATTGCCATGGTAGCGGCTCTTGAGCCCAAGAGACCAATATCTTTCATGGCTTCTAGTATATATGCAGCAGCGTCTTTGATATGACCTAAAGTTAGGAGTATCTCGTCTCTATCTATTGTGTCAATGTCTGACGACAAGTTTTCTGACCACTTTTCAATAGCATTACTCACCCACGCACAGGCAATGGTAAGCCTGAGTAATGTCCCATTAGCCACATAATAAGATTTTACTCACCGGTAAATCTTTTTCTCGTAGTCCGTAGTGGATACTGGGGACTCCGTAAGGACCATGGGGAATAGACGGGCTCCGCAGGAGACTGGGCACTCTAAAGAAAGATTTAGTACTATCTGGTGTGCACTGGCTCCTCCCTCTATGCCCCTCCTCCAGACCTCAGTTAAGGAAACTGTACCCGGAAGAGCAGACATTATAAGGAAAGGATTTTGGAATCCCGGTTAAGACTCATACCAGCCACACCAATCACACCGTATAACTTGTGATACACTTATCCAGTCAACAGTATGAACCACAACAGGGCATCAAACAATGGATGCCAACATAACATAACCCATTATTAAGCAATAAAGAGATTTTAACCAAGGTTAAAATCAGGCGCAAGTTGGGCTGGTGTTCTAATTATAGCAGCTGCTATAAAACAGGTCTAGTCAATCCTGTAAACACTAGAAACAATAAACAACAAACAAGGTAGCAGCGCTGTACAGTAATGGTATAATAATCAACATATAAATCCAATGATCATGGTGGAGATTAAGACACGTGGAGTTGAATGGATTGAAGGTGAAAAAAGGCAATTATTTAATAAAAATACATAGATTGTATGTATTTTTATTAAATAATTGCCTTTTTTCACCTTCAATCCATTCAACTCCACGTGTCTTAATCTCCACCATGATCATTGGATTTATATGTTGATTATTATACCATTACTGTACAGCGCTGCTACCTTGTTTGTTGTTCATTATTAAGCAATAACTATAAACACGTATTGCAGAAAGTCCGCACTAGGGACGGGCGCCCAGCATCCACTACGGACTACGAGAAAAAGATTTACTGGTGAGTAAAATCTTATTTTCTCTAACGTCCTAGTGGATGCTGGGGACTCCGTAAGGACCATGGGGATTATACCAAAGCTCCCAAACGGGCGGGAGAGTGCGGATGACTCTGCAGCACCGAATGGGCAAACTCAAGGTCCTCCTCAGCCAGGGTATCAAACTTGTAGAATTTTGCAAATGTGTTTGAACCCGACCAAGTAGCAGCTCGGCAAAGCTGTAATGCCGAGACCCCTCGGGCAGCCGCCCAAGAAGAGCCCACCTTCCTTGTGGAATGGGCTTTCACTGATTTTGGATGCGGCAATCCAGATGCAGAATGAGCCTGCTGAATCGTGTTACAGATCCAGCGGGCAACGGTTTGCTTTGAAGCAAGAGCACCCAACTTGTTGGGGGCATACAGGATAAACAGCGAGTCAGTTTTCCTGACTCCAGCCGTTCTGGCTACATAAATCTTCAAAGCCCTGACTACATCTAGTAACCTGGAATCCTCCAAGTCACGAGTAGCCGCAGGCACTACAATAGGTTGGTTCAAATGAAAAGATGACACCACCTTTGGCAGAAATTGGGGACGAGTCCGCAATTCTGCCCTGTCCATATGAAAAACCAGATAGGGGCTTTTACATGACAAAGCCGCCAATTCTGACACATGCCTAGCCGAAGCTAAGGCCAATAGCATGACCACCTTCCACGTGAGATACTTTAGCTCCATGGTCTTAAGTGGTTCAAACCAGTGGGATTTCAGGAAACTCAACACCACGTTGAGATCCCAAGGTGCCACTGGTGGCACAAAAGGGGGCTGAATATGCAGCACTCCCTTAACAAACGCCTGAACTTCAGGAAGAGACGCCAGTTCCTTTTGAAAGAAAATGGATAGGGCCGAAATCTAGACCTTTATGAATCCCAACTTCAAGCCCATAGTCACTCCAGACTGTAGAAAGTGCAGAAATCTGCCCAGTTGGAATTCCTCTGTAGGGGCCTTCCTGGCCTCACACCAAGCAACATATTTTAGCCATATGCGATGATAATGCTTTGCTGTCACGTCCTTCCTAGCCTTTATCAGCGTAGGAATAACTTCCTCCGGAATGCCTTTTTCCGCTAGGATCCGGCGTTCAACCGCCATGCCGTCAAACGCAGCCGCGGTAAGTCTTGGAACAGGCAGGGCCCCTGTTGCAACAGGTCCTGTCTGGGAGGCAGAGGCCATGGGTCCTCTGTGAGCATTTCCTGCAGTTCCGGGTACCAAGATCTTCTTGGTCAATCCGGAACAATGAGTATTGTTCTCACTCCTCTTCTTCTTACGATTCTCAGCACCTTGGGGATGAGAGGAAGAGGAGGAAACACATAGACCGACTGGAACACCCACGGTGTTACCAGGGCGTCCACAGCTATCGCCTGAGGGTCTCTTGACCTGGCGCAATACCGTTGTAGCTTTTTGTTGAGACGGGACGCCATCCTGTCTACCTGTGGCAGTTCCCATCGATTTGTAATCTGAATGAAGACTTCGTGATGAAGTCCCCACTCTCCCGGGTGAAGGTCGTGCCTGCTGAGGAAGTCTGCTTCCCAGTTGTCCACCCCCGGAATGAACACTGCTGATAGTGCTTGCACGTGATTCTCCGCTCACCGAAGAATCCTGGTGGCTTCCGCCATCGCGACTCTGCTTCTTGTGCCGCCCTGGCGGTTTACATGAGCCACCGCGGTGATGTTGTCTGACTGAATCAGCACCGGTTGGTTGCGAAGCAGGGGCTCCGCTTGACTCAGGGCGTTGAATATGGCCCTTAGTTCCAGGATATTTATGTGCAGACAAGCCTCCTGACTTGACCACAACCCTTGGAAGTTTCTTCCCTGAGTGACTGCCCCCCACCCTCGGAGGCTCGCATCCGTGGTCACCAGGATCCAGTCCTGTATGCCGAACCTGCGGCCCTCAAGAAGGTGAGCACTCTGTAGCCACCACAGAAGAAACACCCTGGCCCTGGGGGACAGGGTGATCAGCCGATGCATCTGAAGATGCGATCCGGACCATTTGTCCAACAGATCCTATCGAAAGATCCTCGCATGGAACCTGCCGAAGGGAATGGCTTCGTACGATGCCACCATCTTTCCCAGGACTCGCGTGCAGTAATGCACCGACACCTGTTTCGGTTTAAAGAGGTCTCTGACTAGAGTCACAAGCTCTTGAGCCTTCTCCGTCGGGAGAAACACCTTCTTCTGGTCGGTGTCCAGAATCATGCCCAGAAAGGGCAGACGCGTCGTAGGAATCAGCTGCGACTTTGGGATATTCAGAATCCAGCCATGCTGTTGCAACACTTCCTGAGAGTGCGCTACGCTGATCTGCAACTGCTCCCTTGACCTCGCCTTTATGAGGAGATCGTCCAAGTATGGGATAACTGTGACTCCTTGCTTTCTCAGGATCACCATCATTTCTGCCATTACCTTGGTAAATATTCTCGGTGCCGTGGAGAGCCCAAACGGCAACGTCTGGAATTGGTAATGACAGTCCTGTACCACAAATCTGAGGTACTCCTGATGAGGCGGATAAATGGGGACATGCAAGTTTCCATTTTGAACTTGAATCTTTTCAGATAAATGTTCAGGGACTTTAAATTTAATATAGGTCTGACCGAACCGTCTGGTTTCGGTACCACAAACATTGTGGAATAGTATCCCTTTCCCTGTTGAAGAAGGGGAACCTTTACCACCACCTGCTGGAGAAATAGCTTGTGAATTGCCGCTACCCCTACTTACCTTTCTATGGGGGAAGCTGGCAGGGACGATTTTAGGTAACGTTGAGGGGGCATCACCTCGAATTCCAGCTTGTATCCCTGAGACACAATCTGTATAGCCCAGGGATCCACCTGTGAGCGAACCCACTGGAGGCTGAAATGTCGGAGACGCGCCCCCACCGCTCCTAGCTCCACCCGTGGAGCCCCAGCGTCATGCGGTGGATTTAGTGGAAGCCGGGGAGGACTTCTGTTCCTGGGAACTAGCTGTAAGGCGCAGCTTTTTTCCTCTACCCCTGCCTCTAGCAAAAAAGAAAGCACCTCTGACCTTCTTGCTGCTTTGTGCGCGAAAGGACTGCATTTGGTAATACGGTGCTTTCTTAGGTTGTGAGGGAATAAATGGCAAAAAGTTTGACTTCCCAGCAGTAGCTGTGGAAACCAGGTCCGAGAGACCGTCCCCAAACAATTCCCCAAACAATTCCTCACCCTTGTAAGGTAACACCTCCATGTGTTTTTTGGAGTCGGCATCACCTGTCCACTGCCGAGTCCACAGGACCCTCCTGGCAGAAATGGACATTGCATTAATTCTAGAGCCCAGTAGGCAAATGTCCCTCTGGGCATCCCTCATATATAGGACAGTGTCTTTTATATGCCCCAGGGTCAGCATAACGGTATCCCTGTCCAAGGTATCCATTTCCTCAGACAGATTATCTGTCCACGCTGCTACAGCACTACACATCCACGCCGACGCAATTGCCGGCCTCAGTAGAGTCCCTGAATGTGTATAAACAGATTTCAGGATACTTTCCTGCTTTCTATCTGCAGGATCCTTTAGGGCGGCCGTATCCTGTGACGGCAGGGCCACCTTCTTAGATAAGCGTGTGAGAGCTTTATCTACCCTAGGGGAGGATTCCCAGCGCACCCTGTCCTCTGGCGGGAAAGGGTACGCCATAAGTAACCTTTTGGAAATCAGGACTTTCTTATCTGGGGAATCCCACGCTCTTTCACATAACTCATTTAACTCATGTGAAGGGGGAAAAGCCACCTCTTGCTTTTTCTCCCCATACATATAAACCCTCTTGTCAGGAACAGGGTTCACCTCTGATATGTGTAAAACATCCTTCATCGCTATAATCATGTAGCGTATAGCTTTTGTCATTTTCGGTTGCAATTTTGCATCATCGTCGTCGACACTGGAGTCAGAATCCGTGTCGACATCTGTGTCAACCATTTTGGATAGTGGATGCTTTTGAGACCCTGAGTGCCTCTGCGCTGTAGGATCAGGCATGGGTTGAGACCCTGACTGGCCCGAGGTATCAGCTTTATCCAACCTTTTATGTAAGGAGTTTACATTATCATTTAACACCTTCCACATATCCATCCAATCAGGTGTCGGCACCGTCGGCGGCGACACGTCAGTCAACTGCACTTGCTCTGCCTCCACATAGCCCTCTTCGTCAAACATGTCGACACACGCGTACCGACACACCACACACACAGGGGAAGCTCTAAATGAGGACAGGACCCCCACAAGGCCTTTTGGAGAGACAGAGAGAGAGTATGCCAGCACACACCCCAGCGCTATATAACCCAGGGATTGCACAGTAACTTAGTGTTTACCCCGTAGCTGCTGTATATGATTAATGCACCTAAATTTGTGCCCCCCCTCTCTTTTTTACCCTTCTACCGTGATTCTGCAGGAGAGAACCTGGGGAGCTTCCTCTCAGCGGAGCTGTGGAAGGAAAATGGCGCTGGTGAGTGCTGAGGAAGAAGGCCCCGCCCCCTCAGCGGCGGGCTTCTGTCCCACGATTTTGTGTAAAAATAATGGCAGGGGCTCATGCATATAACAGTGTCCAACTGTCTATAATGCAGCTTTCGCCAGGCGGTATCAATTGCTGCCCAGGGCCCCCCCCCCCCCCCCCCCTGCACCCTACAGTGACCGGAGTGTGTGGGTTAGTGTGGGCGCAATGGCGCACAGCTGCAGTGCTGTGCGCTACCTCATGTGAAGACAGGAGTCTTCTGCCGCCGATTTCAATGTCTTCTCCGCTTCTGCCAGCTTCTGTCTTCTGGCTCTGCGAGGGGGACGGCGGCGCGGCTCCGGGAACGGACGACAAGGTCAGGTCCTGTGTTCGATCCCTCTGGAGCTAATGGTGTCCAGTAGCCTAAGAAGCGCAACCTAGCCGCAGTTAGTAGGTTTGCTTCTCTCCCCTCAGTCCCACGTAGCAGAGAGTCTGTTGCCAGCAGAAGCTCTCTGAAAATAAAAAACCTAACAAAAATACTTTCTTATTAGCTAGCTCAGGAGAGCTCACTAAAAGCACCCAGCTTTGTCCGGGCACAGATTCTAACTGAGGTCTGGAGGAGGGGCATAGAGGGAGGAGCCAGTGCACACCAGATAGTACTAAATCTTTCTTTAGAGTGCCCAGTCTCCTGCGGAGCCCGTCTATTCTCCATGGTCCTTACGGAGTCCCCAGCATCCACTAGGACGTTAGAGAAAAATAGATTTCAACGTAGTCTCCAACTTACGGTCTGCCGGCTCCTTAAGTGAAGCCGTCCCAGGTGCAGGGAGAATCACCTTTTTTGTTAACCTCGACAGGGCACTGTCTGAAACAGGGGGTGACTCCCACCTTTTCCTGTCCTCTGCAGGGAAGGGATAAGCTACCTGAATTCTTTTGGGAATCTCAAATTTCTTTTCAGGATTTGTCCAGACTCCCTCAAAGAGACTGTTGATCAGCTCATGAGATGGAGGAAAAATTACATTCATTTTCTTTTAGTAGAACTCAGTAGAGTTCCACTAGAGTGCGACCAGTCTGCCTGGGCACATTTTCTAAACTTAGGTCTGGAGGAGGGGCATAGAGGGGGGAGCCAGTTCACACTCTGAAAAAGTCTTAAAGTGCCCCTGGCTCCTGCGGAACTGTCTATACCCCATGGTACTGAAGTGGACCCCAGCATCCTCTAGGACGTATGAGAAATAATGGTGGTAAAATAAAATCAAAGGGGACATAAAAACAAGTATCAAAATCTTATTTAAAAAAAAATCAAAATTAAGTCATAAAAACAATTTAAAAGCCACTTCAATTCAAAAGTGCCATTGAGGCCATTATGTACTAGTTTTTAATGCGACTATCCATCGCATTTCCATTTTCGCTAGTTTTGCCTCAATGCTTTTTCTCTGACGTCCTAAGTGGATGCTGGGACTCCGTAAGGACCATGGGGAATAGCGGCTCCGCAGGAGACTGGGCACAACTATAAAGAAAGCTTTAGACTACTGGTGTGCACTGGCTCCTCCCACTATGACCCTCCTCCAGACTTCAGTTAGAATCTTGTGCCCGGCTGAGCTGGATGCACACTAGGGGCTCTCCTGAGCTCCTAGAAAGACAGTGTCGACTCCTTGCATAAAAGGTTTGACGACATACCTACTATGGGACAGCCGGCTTCTCAGCCTGTGCCTGCCCAGGCGTCTCAAAAGCCATCAGGGGCTCTAAAACGCCCGCTACCTCAGATGGCAGACACAGATGTCGACACGGATACTGACTCCAGTGTCGACGACGATGAGACTAATGTAACTTCCAATAGGGCCACACGTTACATGATTGAGGCAATGAAAAATGTGTTGCACATTTCTGATGTTACCCCCGGTACCACAAAAAATAAGAATTTACTTACCGATAATTCTATTTCTCGTAGTCCGTAGTGGATGCTGGGAACTCCGTAAGGACCATGGGGAATAGCGGCTCCGCAGGAGACTGGGCACAAAAAGAAAGCTTTAGGACTACCTGGTGTGCACTGGCTCCTCCCCCTATGACCCTCCTCCAAGCCTCAGTTAGGATACTGTGCCCGGACGTGCGTACACAATAAGGAAGGATTTTGAATCCCGGGTAAGACTCATACCAGCCACACCAATCACACCGTACAACTTGTGATATGAATAGATGGCTCACAACAAGAACCCGATTAGTTAACCATAACTATGTACAAGTATTGCAGACAATCCGCACTTGGGATGGGCGCCCAGCATCCACTACGGACTACGAGAAATAGAATTATCGGTAAGTAAATTCTTATTTTCTCTGACGTCCTAGTGGATGCTGGGAACTCCGTAAGGACCATGGGGATTATACCAAAGCTCCCAAACGGGCGGGAGAGTGCGGATGACACTGCAGCCCTGAATGAGAGAACTCCAGGTCCTCCTCAGCCAGGGTATCAAATTCATAGAATTTTGCAAACGTGTTTGCCCCTGACCAAGTAGCTGCTCGGCAAAGTTGTAAAGCCGAGACCCCTCGGGCAGCCGCCCAAGATGAGCCCACCTTCCTTGTGGAATGGGCTTTTATAGATTTAGGCTGCGGTCATCCTACCGCAGAATGCGCCAGCTGAATAGTGCTACAAATCCAGCGCGCAATAGACTGCTTAGAAGCAGGAGCACCCAGCTTGTTGGGTGCCATCAGGATAAACAGCGAGTCAGTTTTCCTGACTCCAGCCGTCCTGGAAAATAAAATTTTCAGGGCCCTGACTACGTCCAGCAACTTGGAATCCTCCAAGTCCCTAGTAGCCGCAGGCACCACAATAGGTTGGTTCAAGTGAAAACCTGAGACCACCTTTGGGAGAAACTGAGGACGAGTCCTCAACTCTGCCCTATCCATATAGAAAATCAGATAAGGCTTTTACATGACAAAGCCGCCAATTCTGACACACGCCTGGCCAAGGCCAAGGCCAACAGCATGACCACTTTCCACGTGAGATACTTTAGCTCCATGGTTTTAAGTGGCTCAACCAATGCGACTTTAGGAAATCCAACACCACGTTGAGATCCAAAAAGTGCCACAGGAGGCACAAAAGGAGGCTGAATATGTAGTACTCCTTTAACCAAAGTCTGAACTTCAGGCAGTGAAGCCAGTTCTTTCAGGAAGAAAATCGACAGAGCCGAAATCTGGACCTTGATGGACCCCAATTTGAGGCCCAAACGTCACCCCTGCTTGCAGGAAGTGCAGGAATCGACATAGTTGAAATTCCTCCGTCGGGGCCTTCATGGCCTCCCACCAAGCAATACATTTTCGCCAAACGCGGCGATAATGTCTTGCGGTGACATCCTTCCTGGCTATGATCAGGGTAGGGATGACTTCCTTCGGAATACCCTTTTCCTTTAGGATCCGGTGTTCTACCGCCATGCCGTCAAACGCAGCCGCGGTAAGTCTTGGAACAGACAGGGTCCCTGCTGCAGCAGGTCTTGTCTAAGCGGCAGAGGCCAAGGGTCCTCTGCCAGCATCTCTTGAAGTTCCGGGTACCAAGCTCTTCATGGCCAATCCGGAACCCCGAGTATGGTTTTCACTCCTCGCCTTCTTATTATTCTCAGTACCTTGGGTATGAGAGGTAGAGGAGGAGACACATAAACCGACTGGTACACCCACAGTGTCACTAGAGCGTCCCCAGCGATCGCCTGAGGGTCCCTTGACCTGGCGCAATATCTTTTCAACTTCTTGTTGAGGTGGGACGCCATCATGTCCACCCGTGGTCATTCCCAACGGTTTACCCGCATTTGGAAAACTTCTGAATGAAGTCCCCATTCTCCTGGGTGTAGGTCGCCCATCGGAGAATCCTTGTGGCTTCTGCCATCGCCATCCTGCTTCTTGTGCCGCCCTGTCTGTTTACATGGGCGACCGCCGTGATGTCATCTGATTGGATCAGTACCGGCTGGTTCTGAAGCAGGGGCCTTGCTTGGCTTAGGGCATTGTAAATGGCCCTTCGCTGCAGAATATTTATGTGAAGCGAAATCTCCTTGGAAATTTCTTCCCTGTGTGACTGCACCCCAGCCCCGAAGGCTGGCATCCGTGGTCACCAGGACCCAGTCCTGTATTCCGAATCTGCGGCCCTCTAGTAAATGAGCCCTCTGCAGCCACCACAGCAGCGACACCCTGTTTCTTGCTGACAGGGTTATCCGCTGTTGTATCTGTAGATGGGACCCGGACCATTAGTCCCACAGGTCCCACTGGAACGTCCTTGCGTGGAGTCTTCCGAATGGAATTATGCTTCGTACGAAGCTACCATTTTTCCCAGGACTCGTGTGCATTGATGTACCGACACCTGTCCTGGTTATAGGATGTCTCTGACTAGAGATGACAACTCCTCGGCTTTTTCCACTAGAAGAAACACTCTTTTCTGGTCTGCGTTCAGAAACATTTCCAGGAACAGAAGACGTGTCGTCGGGACCAGCTGTGACTTTGGAATATTGAGAATCCAGTCGTGCTGTTGTAGCACTTCCCGAGAGAGTGCTACCCCCACTACCAACTGTTCTTTGGACCTCGCCTTTATCAGGAGATCGTCCAAGTACGGGATAATAAAAACTTCCTTCTTGCGAAGGAGTATCATCACTTCGGCCATTACCTTGGTAAAGACCTTCGGTGCCGTGGACAACTCCACCGGCCGCGTCTGGAACTGATAGTGACAGTCCTGTACCACATATCTGAGGTACTCCTGGTGAGGAGGGTAAATGGGGACATGCAGGTACGCATCCTTGATGTCCAGGGAGACCCTGTAATCCCCCTCGTCCAGGCTCGTAATATCCGCCCTGAGCGATTCCATCTTGAACTTGAATCTTCTGATATAAAAGTTTAAGTATTTTAATTTCAAGATGGGTCTCACCGAAACGTTTCGGTACCACAACCACTGTGGAATAGTAACCCCTTCCTTGCTGAAGGAGGGGCACCTTGACAATCACTTGTTGTGATTATAGTGTTGAATATCCACCAACACCGTCTCCCTGGCAGAGGGAGGTGCCGGTAAGGCAGATTTTAGGAAACGGCGGGGGGAAGAACGTCTCGAACTCCAGCCTGTACCCCTGAGATACTACTTGAAGGACCCAGGGATCCATGTGAGAGAGCCCACTGTCCGCTGAAATTTCTGAGACGGGCCCCCACCGTACCCGGGTCCGCCTGAGCAACCCCCGCACCATGCTGTGGACCTACCGGACGCAGGGAGGATTTCTGCTCTTGGGAACTAGCTGTGTGTTGCAGCTTTTTCCTCTACCTTTGCCTCTCGGCAGAAAGGATGAGCCTCTAGCCCTCTTGCTTTTCTGGGGCCGAAAGGACTGTACTTGATGATACGGTGCTTTCTTTTGTTGTGGGGTAGCCTGTGGCAAAAAAATCGATTTCCCAACAGTAGCTGTGGAAACGAGGTCTGAAAAACCATCCCCAAACATAGGGCAACTTCCATGTGCCGATTCGAGTCGGCATCGCCTGACCATTGCCAAGTCCATAACCCCCGTCTGGCGGCAATGGACCTAGCACTTATTTTTGATGCCAGCCGGCAAATATCCCTCTGTGCATCACATATGTATAAGACCACGTCTTTTATATGCTCTATTTTCAGCAAAATATTGTCCCTATCCATAGTTATTTTCCGACAGGGAATCTGACCACGCAGCGGGAGCACTGCACATCCATGCCGAAGCAACGGCTGGTCGCAATATAATGCCCTAGTGTGTGACTATATCTTATAGGGTAACCTCCTGCTTTCTATCAGCAGGTCCCTTCAGGGCGGCCGTATCCGGAGACGGTAGTGCCACCTTTTCTGATAAGCGTGTAAGCGCTGTATCTACCCTATGGGGTGTTTCCCCGCGTGACCTATCCTCTGGCGGGAAAGGATACGCTGCCAATAACCGTTTTAGAAATTATCAATTTCTTACCGGGGGAAGACCACTCTTCCTCACACACCTCATTTAATTTATCAGATGCAGGAAAAACTACTAATAGTTTTCTCTCACCAAACACAATACCCTTTTATGTGGTACCTGGAGTATAATCATAAATGTGTAATACATTTTTCATTGCCTCAATCCTGTAACGGGTGGACCTATTTGGAGGGTACACCAGTCTCATCGACGTCGATACTGGAGTCAGTATCCGTGTCGACATCTGTGTCTGTTATCTGAGGTAGCGGGCGATTTTAGAGCCCCCCATGACATTTGAGACGCTGGAACAGGCACAAGCTGAGTAGCCGGCTGTTCTGTGTCGTCGACCTTTTATGTAAGGAGTTGACACTTTCACGTAATCTTTCCATAAGTTCAACCACACCGGTGTCGACCCCGCAGGGGGTGACATTCATAGTTCTATCATTCCCACAAGGCAGCAGGAGCAGAGAGCAGCCATTGCTGTGTCTGGCAGCAGGTTTCCATTCACCGTGGTTGTGAGAAAATACGCTGGAAACAAAAGCCTTATATCAACTGGTGGCTTGGCACCCGAACTATTCCCGTGACTAAATTGGAACAGATGAACTCCGTCTATATATTTTTTCTTTGATGTAAGAAATTGATGTTTATGTGAACATTTTGTAATTAGCGCCATTTGGTGTACCTTATTGTCTTCTATTCGATTATTCTTGTGACGTGTGAGGAGTCACCTATAGGTTTACTAAGGCTGCAATTTACTATTGGCGCTGTGCACAGATTACCTCTTTTTGTACAATCCTCCACATACCTGTCGACACAGCCGTACCGACACAGGGAATGCTCTGATATGAGGACAGGACCCCACAAAGCCCTTTGGGGAGACAGAGGGAGAGTATGCCAGCACACACCAGGGCGCTATATATCACAGGGATAGCACCTATAAAAAGTGTTTTCCCTTATAGCTGCATATATATATGTATACTTCGCCTAAATTGTGCCCCCCCTCTCTTTTTAACCCTTTCTGTAGTGTATTAACTGCAGGGGAGAGCCAGGGAGCTTCCCTCCAACGGAGCTATGAGGGAAAAATGGCGCCAGTGTGCTGAGGAGATAGCTCCGCCCCTTTTTCGCAGACTTTTCTCCCGCATTTTTATGGATTCTGGCAGGGGTTAATGTACATCCATATAGCCCTGGGGGTTATATGTGATGTATTTTTGCCAGCCAAGGTGTTAATATTGCTGCTCAGGGCGCCCCCCCCCAGCGCCCTGTACCCATCAGTGACCGCAGTGTGAGGTGTGCATGAGGAGCGATGGCGCACAGCTGCAGTGCTGTGCGCTACCTTGATGAAGACTGATGTCTTCTGCCGACGATTTTCCGGACCTCTTCTTGCTTCTGGCTCTGTAAGGGGGCCGGCGGCGCGGCTCTGGGACCGGACTCCGAGGCTGGGCCTATGTTCGATCCCTCTGGAGCTAATGGTGTCCAGTAGCCTAAGAAGCCCAAGCTGGCTGCAAGCAGGCAGGTTCGCTTCTTCTCCCCTTAGTCCCTCGATGCAGTGAGCCTGTTGCCAGCAGGTCTCACTGAAAATAAAAAACCTAAAACTAACTTTTATCTAAGAAGCTCAGGAGAGCCCCCTAGATTGCACCCTGCTCGGTCGGGCACAAAAATCTAACTGAGGCTTGGAGGAGGGTCATAGGGGGAGGAGCCAGTGCACACCAGGTAGTCCTAAAGCTTTCTTTTTGTGCCCAGTCTCCTGCGGAGCCGCTATTCCCCATGGTCCTTACGGAGTTCCCAGCATCCACTAGGACGTCAGAGAAAAGGGTATTATGTTTGGAGAGAAAAAACTACCAGTAGCTTTTCCTCCATCTGAGGAGTTAAATGACGTGTGTGAAGAAGCGTGGGCTTCTCCTGATAAGAAACCGGTAATTTCTAAGAGGTTACTAATGGCGTATCCTTTCCCGCCAGAGGATAGGTCACGCTGGGAAACATCCCCTAGGGTGGATAAAGCGCTCACACGCTTGTCAAAGAAGGTGGCACTACCGTCTCCGGATACGGCCGCCCTGAAGGAATCTGCTGATAGAAAGCAGGAGGCTATCCTGAAGTCTATATATACACACACAGGTGTTATACTGAGGCCAGCTATTGCGTCAGCATGGATGTGCAGTGCTGTAGCTGCGTGGTCAGATTCCCTGTCGGAAAATATTGATACCCTAGACAGGGACACTATATTGCTAACCGTAGAGCATATTAAAGACGCACTTTTATACATGAGGGATGCACAGAGGGATATTTGCCGGCTGGCATCCAAAATTAGTGCAATGTCCATTTCTGCCAGGAGAGGGTTATGGACTCGGCAGTGGACAGGAGATGCAGATTCCAAAAGGCACATGGAAGTTCTGCCTTATAAGGGTGAGGAGTTGTTCGGGGATGGTCTCTCGGACCTCGTTTCCACAGCAACAGCTGGGAAGTCTACATTTTTACCCCATGTTCCCTCACAGCCAAAGAAAGCACCGTATTATCAGGTACAGTCCTTTCGGCCCAATAGGGGCAAGCGGGTTTAGGGCGCGTCCTTTCTGCCCAGAGGCAGAGGTAGGGGGAAAAAGCTGCAGCATACAGCCAGTTCCCAGGAGCAAAAGTCCTCCCCCGCTTCCTCTAAGTCCACAGCATGACGCTGGGGCTCCACAGGCGGAGCCAGGTACGGTGGGGGCCCGTCTCAAATATTTCAGCAATCAGTGGGCTCGCTTACGGGTGGATCCCTGGATCTTTCAAATAGTATCTCAGGGGTACAAGCTGGAATTCGAGACGTCTCCCCCCCGCCGTTTCCTCAAATCTGCCTTACCAACCACTCCCTCAGGCAGGGAGGCAGTGTTACAGGCAATTCACAAGCTGTATTCACAACAGGTGATAGTAAAGGTGCCCCTACTTCAACAAGGACGGGGTTACTATTCCACAATGTTTGTGGTACCGAAACCGGACGGTTCGGTGAGACCCATTTTAAATTTGAAATCCTTGAACACATATATAAAAAAATTCAAGTTCAAGATGGAATCGCTCAGGGCGATCATTGCAAGCCTGGACGAGGGGGATTACATGGTATCACTGGACATCAAGGATGCTTACCTGCATGTCCCCATTTACCATCCTCACCAGGAGTACCTCAGATTTGTGGTACAGGATTGTCATTACCAATTCCAGACGTTGCCGTTCGGTCTATCCACGGCTCCGAGGGTCTTTACCAAGGTAATGGCCGAAATGATGATACTCCTTCGAAAGAAGGGAGTTTTAGTTATCCCGTACTTGGACGATCTCCTGATAAAGGCGAGGTCCAGGGAGCAGTTGTTGGTCGGGGTAGCACTATCTCGGGAGGTGCTACAACAGCACGGCTGGGTTCTAAATATTCCAAAGTCACAGCTGATCCCTACGACACGTCTACTGTTCCTGGGGATGGTTCTGGACACAGAACAGAAAAAAAGTGTTTCTCCCGGAGGAGAAGGCCAAGGAGCTGTCATCTCTAGTCAGAGGCCTCCTAAAACCAAAACAGGTGTCGGTGCATCACTGCACGCGGATCCTGGGAAAGATGGTAGCTTCCTACGAAGCAATTCCATTCGGCAGGTTCAATGCAAGAACCTTTCAGTGGGACCTATTGGACAAGTGGTCCGGATCGCATCTTCAGATGCATCGGCTGATAACCCTGTCTCCAAGGACCAGGGTGTCTCTGCTGTGGTGGCTGCAGAGTGCTCATCTTCAAGAGGGCCGCAGATTCGGCATACAGGACTGGTTCCTAGTGACCACGGATGCCAGCCTTTGAGGCTGGGGGGCAGTCACACAGGGAAGAAACTTCCAAGGACTATGGTCAAGTCAGGAGACTTCCCTGCACATAAATATTCTGGAACTGAGGGCCATTTACAATGCCCTAAGTCAGGCAAAACCCCTGCTTCAAAACCAGCCGGTACTGATCCAGTCGGACAACATCACGGCGGTCGCCTATGTAAACCGACAGGGCGGCACGAGAAGCAGGACGGCGATGGCAGAAGCCACAAGGATTCTCCGATGGGCGGAAAATCACGTGTTAGCACTGTCAGCAGTGTTCATTCCGGGAGTGGACAACTGGGAAGCAGACTTCCTCAGCAGGCACGACCTCCACCCGGGAGAGTGGGGACTTCATCCAGAAGTCGTCCAAATGATTGTAAACCGTTGGGAAAGGCCACAGGTGGACTTGATGGCGTCCCGCCTAAACAAAAAGCTAGAAAGATATTGCGCCAGGTCGAGAGACCCTCAGGCCATAGCTGTGGACGCTCTAGTGACTCCGTGGGTGTACCGGTCGGTTTATGTGTTCCCTCCTCTTCCTCTCATACCAAAGGTACTGAGGATAATGAGAAGAGGAGTAAGAACTATACTCATTGTTCCGGATTGGCCAAGAAGAGCTTGGTACCCGGAACTTCAAGAAATGATCTCAGAGGACCTATGGCCTCTGCCGCTCAGACAGGACCTGCTACAGCAGGAGCCCTGTCTGTTCCAAGACTTACCGCGGCTGCGTTTGACGGCATGGCGGTTGAACACCGGATCCTGAAGGAAAACGGCATTCCAGAGGAAGTCATTCCTACGCTGATTAAAGCTAGGAAAGAAGTTACCGCAAACCATTATCACCGCATTTGACGAACATATGTTGCGTGGTGTGAGGCCAGGAAGGCCCCAACGGAGGAATTTCAGCTAGGTCGATTTCTGCACTTCCTGCAGTCAGGGGTGACTATGGGCCTAAAATTGGGTTCCATTAAGGTCCAGATTTCGGCTCTATCGATTTTCTTCCAGAGAGAACTGGCTTCACTACCTGAAGTTCAGACTTTTGTTAAGGGAGTGCTGCATATTCAGCCCCCTTTTGTGCCTCCCGTGGCACCTTGGGATCTCAACGTAGTGTTGGATTTCCTAAAGTCACATTGGTTTGAGCCACTAAAAACCGTGGATTTGAAATATCTCACGTGGAAAGTGGTCATGTTGTTGGCCTTGGCTTCGGCCAGACGTGTATCAGAATTGGCGGCTTTGTCATGTAAAAGCCCTTATCTGATTTTCCATATGGATAGGGCAATATTGAGGACTCGTCCCCAGTTTCTCCCTAAAGTGGTATCAGCTTTTCATCTGAACCAACCTATCGTGGTGCCTGCGGCTACTAAAGACTTGGAGGCTTCCAAGTTGTTGGACGTAGTCAGGGCCCTGAAAGTCTATGTTTCCAGGACAGCTGGAGTCAGAAAGACTGACTCGCTATTTATCCTGTATGCGCCCAACAAGTTGGGTGCACCTGCTTCAAAGCAGACTATTGCTCGCTGGATCTGTAGTACGATTCAGCTTGCACATTCTGCGGCTGGACTGCCGCATCCTAAATCAGTGAAAGCCCATTCCACGAGGAAGGTGGGCTCTTCTTGGGCGGCTGCCCGAGGGGTCTCGGCTCTACAACTTTGCCGAGCAGCTACTTGGCCGGGGTCAAACACATTTGTAAAATTCTACAAGTTTGACACCCTGGCTGAGGAGGACCTAGAGTTTGCCCATTCGGTGCTGCAGAGTCATCCGCACTCTCCCGCCCGTTTGGGAGCTTTGGTATTATCCCCATGGTCCTTACGGAGTCCCAGCATCCACTTAGGACATCAGAGAAAATAAGAATTTACTCACCGGTAATTCTATTTCTCGTAGTCCGTAGTGGATGCTGGGCGCCCATCCCAAGTGCGGATTGTCTGCAATACTTGTATATAGTTATTGTTTAACTAAAGGGTTATTGTTGAGCCATCTGTTGAGAGGCTCAGTTGTTATCATACTGTTAACTGGGTTTAATATCACGAGTTATACGGTGTGATTGGTGTGGCTGGTATGAGTCTTACCCGGGATTCAAAATCCTTCCTTATTGTGTCAGCTCTTCCGGGCACAGTATCCTAACTGAAGTCTGGAGGAGGGTCATAGTGGGAGGAGCCAGTGCACACCAGTAGTCTAAAGCTTTCTTTATAGTTGTGCCCAGTCTCCTGCGGAGCCGCTATTCCCCATGGTCCTTACGGAGTCCCAGCATCCACTACGGACTACGAGGAATAGAATTACTGGCGAGTAAATTCTTATTTTTGTTTCCATGTACTTGAAATCTGTTCCATCCACCCCAATTTTTTATTTCACATTCTTTACAGTTATGACATTGGGCCTAATTCAGATCTGATCGCAACAGCAAATTTGTTAGCAGTTGGACAAAACAATGTGCACTGCAGGGGGTGCAGATATATCATGTGCAGAGAGAGTTTGATTTGAGTGGGGTGTGTTCAATCTGAAATCTAAATTGCAGTGTAAAAATAAAGCAGGCAGTATTTACTCTGCACCGAAACAAAATAACCCACCCAGATCTAACTCTCTGCAAATGTTATATCTGCCACACCTGCAGTGCACATGGGCCCTCATTCTGAGTTGATCGCTCGCTAGCTGCTTTTAGCAGCAGTGCACACGCTAGTCCGCCGCCCTCTTGGAGTGTATCTTAGCTTAGCAGAACTGCGAGCGAAAGATTAGCAGTTCTGCTATTAAATATTTCCCTGCAGTTTCTGAGTAGCTCCAGACCTACTCCTAGATTGCGATCACCTCAGTCCGTTTAGTTCCTGGTTTGACATCACAAATATGCCCTGCGTTCGGCCAGCCACTCCCCCGTTTCTACAGCCACTCCTGCGTTTTAGCCTGACAACGCCTGCGTTTTTAGCACACTCCCGGAAAACGGTCAGTTTCCGCCCAGAAACACCCACTTCTTGTCAATCACTCACCAATCAGCAGAGCGACTGAAAATAGTCGCTCGGACCTGTGTAAAATTGCAGTTTTGTGTGAAAATACTTAGCGCGTGCGCCCTGCGGCCCATACGCATGCGCAGAATCGCCCATTTTAAGCCTGATCGCTATTCTGCTAAAAATGGCAGCGAGAGAACAACTCGGAATGACCACCATGGTTTTGCCCAACTGCTAACAAATTTGCTGCTGCGATCAGAACTGAATTACCCCCATTGTTTCAAATGTGAGGTGTGCATCTCTAACCCCTTACAGATATTATATATATGCTCGGAATGTCTTACTTTGAGCATTCTAGTCATCTTTCATACATATTATAGACCACATTTGCACCCTATTACATAGATTTTGTTTTAGATGCGGAAGTACTAAATTGATATTATATGAAGATGAATTTATTGTGAACTCTTTATACAAAGGGGTCTATTAATGAAGTAGTGAAAAGAGTGGAGAAGTGAGCCAGTGGAGAAGTTGCCCGATGGCATCCAATCAGCTGCTACATATAATTTTATAGAATGCACTTGATAAATGTTACTTCAATGCTGACTGGTTGCCATGGGCAAATTCTCCACTGGCTCACTTCTCCACTTTTTACTGCTTCATGAATAGACCTCTTAGTTGTTTTAGTTTTCACAGTTCTACATACCAGGCCGGATCACACCCGTCGAACCCTCTAATACCCCTTTTTCACACAGAAACTGAAATTACCGAGTGAAGCAGTTCTACCCAGCAATTTCATGAAAAACGCGGGTCCTTTTTCTGTGTGAAAGGGTCAACCCGAGTATTTACCAAGGTCGGAGACACAGGAATTTCGATTGAACCTTTCACACAGACAAAATACCTGCGTTGATCTGCAAATTACCGGGTTGAAATTCTCGACCCGGTAATTTGCTTGTCTGTGTGAAAGGGGGGTCAGGCAGGCCCCGGCAAAACTACCCGGCACTTAAATGCCAGACTTTTCTGTCTGAAAGTGGTATAATATGCTACTTCTTTTATTGACATGATCTAAAGCACTTTTAATAAGTCTGGATCCTGTTTAAGAAGCTTCCAGTTTTTCTTTATAATACCTTCTATTTCAGGGGTGGCCAATCAGTCAGACAAAAAATCTTGTTGGGTACATCAAAGAGCCGACATCAAGCCGAAGGTGCGTGTGCAAAAATGGGGTGTGGCCTTGTGCCTGCTAGGCCACACCCCTGGTATAAAATACAATGAAAATGCCAGATCCACATAAAATAAATTTTAAAGCCAGATCCAACATAAAATACATTGAAAAAGATTCTTCCACATAAAATAATTAAAAAAATCCAGATCCCCATAACATATATTGAAACAGCCGTATTCACATAATACACCTCAGCTCCTCCATGTGTCACTCCAGCCAGCCCATGTGTGAATGTGTCACTCCTGCTAGTACCCCTCTGTCACTCCAGCCAGCTCCTCCATGTGTCACTCCTGCCAGCACCCTCCTTTGTCACTCCAGTCAGCTCCCCCATTAAGTCTCTCCTGCCAGGATCCTTCTGTGTCACTCCAGCCCACCTTCATATGTTAGTACAGCCCAGTATCTGGCTCCCTCAGTTTTCAGTTGCCGTAGTGGTGCTGTGTGTCTGGCTGGAGTGCACCAGTTTCCAGGATTTGTTGTGGTCAGGTGACTGAGTGTTGGGAGCCACATTTGAATAAAGAAAGAGCCGCATGCGGCTTAAGAGCCACGCGTTGGCCATGGCTGTTCTATTTATGTAGTGAATTATAGCATAAAACAAAGGACCAGTGCATATTCTTATGTGGTTCTTTCTTTGGCTTATTTTTAAGATATTTTTTCTTTAGTAAAAAACAGTTTCTCCACCTTTTTATACCCCCTTTTGCAATCAGACATTTGGTTAATCTGCTCTTATATACGGACTGAAGGGAATCCCCTCAAGTCAGTTCATATGGTGTTATTAGATTCAATAAATGAGTTTGCATCTGTTGTTTTTTTTAAGTTTTTGTTTCCATTTATTCTTTACACTGCGATTAAGGTCTAAGGAGTTAACCTCTTCCCGTCTATTCAAATAATGACATTCGTGAATTCAAACACATTCAGCCAATCACAGCCCATAGTAGCACTCCACACTTTCATAAAAATAGTTTGCCTAGTTCCCAAGCTGGGTGCCTTCTGGCACTTGCAGGGATGCCCTGGGTTGGTAGTCCAGGACCATTATGGTCAATGTCATAGGCAAAACCAGTGCTTGTGGCATCTAATCATAAAATATGTGGACCAACAACAGCAAATCCTGTCCCTCCCCACATAACTGAACCTAAGGACTTATTTAATATATTTTTCCATAACAAACTTTTAGCCTAGGGATGCAGTGAAAAAAAAATTCTAATACTCTGGGATGGCATGATTCAATATAGTTTTGGAACCACCGAGTGTAGTACTTTTTAGTGATCATTCAACAAGCTAATTTCACTTTGCTGGCGTAGTTTATTGTCTTATAGAACATTAAATTAAAAACACCACATTCAAAATAATCATACATAAAAACCTTGAACAAGTTGAAATTGGGGTGATTGGTTACTGGCTCTTTACAATTCCGTTTCAAAATTCTTAAAGCAGGGTCAATGAGCCATTTAGAAGACCAACTCCAATGTTTACAGATTTTTGAAAGTTATGGTTAAATAGACTTCTTTGGTCCCCAAAGCCATAAACCATAGTATCTGTAAAGACACTGTCACATTTACATACTAATAAAGGTATATCTTTTAATGCTGATGCATCATAAAAGCCTAGTATATTGTCTTGAAAGTCCAACTGCATTTTTAATATATTAACAACATGTTTCCCCAGCAGAAGGGTGGTTTTTGATTCATATGAAAGATTGCCTCCGTCACTCTTTAAGTACCACTGCGAGAATCCGTTTTGGACTCCTACACTCCAGTTAGTGGATTTAGTGACATCAAATAGAGAGTACACTGGGCTAGGATCCATGTTTTTTGTAATGGGGCAATTCAGAATTATAGAAAGTTTACACTTACAAATTGCTTTCTTATACATCATATTCATATGACTGGCAGTTACTGTTTTGTTGCCATTTGAAACCACCATATTGAAGTTACAGTGTTTGTATAAATTCTGGTTAAAAGTTAAAATCATTTTCTTAGGTTCCACCAAGCTGGCAGTAGTGACAGGCTGAAACGCATGGGGTCTGTGTCCTCCGAAACCTAGAGTCTGATGTGGAGCTTTTGTACCGAAACCAAATCCTCCGGAATATACAGTCTGATTTCTACTTGACCAGAACTTGCTTCCTTCAGAATCTTCAGTCTGATTTGGAGTATTTGGAACAGCCTGGTGTCCTCCGACGCGTACAAGCTGCTGGATCTGTGTAGAGAGAATAGTCTCTACGTGATTCAGAACACACCGGAGATGGGAAATATTATCAGAAGTATTGTTTTCTATCATTTGAATCATTTGCGGATCAACTTTCAGGTCCAGGACATGCAATGTGTTGATTTGTACATTTTGCTGTTCGATCCGTTCCTGTACTCTTGAGTAATCCTTCAGAAAAATCAGGGCATCCGCTTGTTCCCTCAGTGTGTTTAATTCCTCTAGAATTTGTATCAGATTTCCTTTGGTATCCTCCATCTGCTTTGCCAGAGCAGTCACCTGGGACACAGACTGCTCTCCCTTTTCAATGACCGTGTCTATAATCTCATCAAACAGGGACCACACTTTAGCAATTATTTTGTCAGCCTGATCCTTCAGGGCCTTAGAAAGCTGAACTGTGTTCTCCTTTACCTTTGCTAGGCCTTCGTGCAGGGCACCTATGTCCTTGGCTAGACTATCCACCCTATCAGTCAGGCTGGCAGCGGTCTGGGACATGGTAGCTCTCTTTTGCTCTTGCGCCTGCTTTAATGTGACGATGGTGTGTCCAGAGTGGGCGCCGGCGATGTAGCAGGTGACACAGATGCAGCTCTCGTCCCCCTGGCAGTAGTACTCCAGCAGCTTGTTGTGCTCGCTGCACTTCCTCTCCTGCAGCGACTGCCCGGGCTCCAGCAGGATGTGGCCCTTCTTGCTGCTGTGCCTCTCCAGGTGCTGCTGGCACAGGGACACCTCGCAGGTCAAACAGGTCTTCGCCGCTCTGTTGGGGACACCCAGGCAGTAGCTGCAGGGAACCTCACTGGGCTCACGGCTCTCCTGCAGCGCATTATAGTTCTCCACAATGCTGCAGAGCTGCAGGTTCCTCTGCAGGCTGGGGTAGTCCTCGTACACTGCCTGGCACATGGGGCAGGAGTACGCTCTCCCCTGCTCCTTCTGGAAGACGAGCGCCTTGGTGATGCAGTGTCTGCAGAAGCAGTGGCCGCAGCCCAGGTTGACCGGGTCCTGGTAGGTTGCCAGACAGACGGGGCAGGTCAGCTCCTCGGTGAGGGCCCGCTCAGCCATGTCGCCGGGGAGGGAGGCACGGTCCTTGCTGTCTGCAGGTACGGTACGCAGCGAGAGAAACGTTTATTTTACCCGCCAAGCCTGAGAGACTACGAGGAGGGTTGTGTCTATGTTACCGAGGGGAACGCGGCCAGTGGGCACTAGAGGATGACTTCAAACTTCCGTGTTCTATACGTGTCCCTACTACAGCAGACGTGTGTGTCTGCAGGCAGTGAATAATATTGCTGTAGCATAATCCCGGGCTCTCTGCAAATGGCCGCTGCCGCTACTTCCAGATTCTGACGTAGCTGGGGATACGCCGTGGCGGTCACCTGACCCCGATATACTGTAGCGTTCCCTACTGTTGTATTAGGAGAGACTGCTAGCCTCTAGTGGACAGAGACAGATCTCCGGCGCGTGTTGCCTCAGCCTGCCTACGCCGCTCAGTGAGTACTGTATTATAGCGCTGTTTGCTTACTGCAGTCTGCAGATTCATTTCATCTTCCTCAGGGTCTCAGTATAACTCTCCGTTACTGCGCTGTGGTACACGGCTCCGTGTGTCTAGGCTGCTGCAGGCGTTTGTAAGCGGGTTGACAAGAATAAGAATTTGTGAATAAACTACAAAAACATATTTGAAATAGAAAAACAAAACAACTTGATAAAACAAAAATGTTTTTTTTTTAAATAAAATATATCTCCTATTTTATTAATGAATTGAATGCAATAAAGGCTCACCCAAAATAACTAGTCATAAGATTTAGGTAGGGTGATAGACTAGCACGCTGGTTTTCAAACTCGGTCCTCAGGACCCCACACAGTGCATGTTTTCCAGGTCTCCTCATATAGAGTCGCAAGTGAAGTAATTAGCTCCACCTGTGGATTTATTGTAATGTGTCTGTGAGTAATGAGTACACGTGTGCACCTGCTGGGCTACCTGGGAAACATTGACAAGGGGGATCCTGAGGACTGAATTTATGAAGCTATGGACTAACAGAATGCAGCACTTTGCTGTTAGTGGGGGAAATTTATAAAACAGTGAAGAGTGGAGAAGTTGGCCATGGCAACCAATCAGTTTTGAAGTAACATCTATCAACTGCATTCTATAAAAATATAAGTAGCAGCTGATTGGTTGCCGTGGGCAACTTCTCCACTTTCTTTGTCTCTCTCTCCACAGCTGGAAGCAGCCTGATGCCATGACACTAAGGGGTACATTTACTAAGCAGTGATAAGAACGGAGAAGTGAGCCAGTGGAGAAATTTCCCCATCAACCAATCAGCAGCTCTATATCATTTTATAGTATGCAAATTATAGATGTTACTTCAGTACTGATTGGTTGCCATGGGCAACTTCTCCACTGGCTCACTTCTCCGCTCTTATCACTGCTTAGTAAATGTACCCCTTAAAAGCATACCTCCCAAGATGACTCTCTCCAGGAGGGACACAATGCTCTGCTTCTGCACTTTTCTATTAATTTATGATTGCCGGCACCTGTGTTAAATAGGTTAATGGATAAGGAAGGTGTTTCAGCACAGGTGATGGCAATCATACATTAAGAGGGAAGTCCAGGAGCAGAGCATTCTGTCAGTCCTGGAGAGGGCCATGTTGGGAAGTATGCTTAAAAGTGTTCTGCCTGGCAGGGAGGCAGGCGTTGCCGACCCCTGGTCTGTAACCTCTCAGGGATGGGCTCTCTCTACACGTCTCACAACTGCCCCTCTTGCCTGTACTTGTTCACTTTTTATGTGCGATTGCATTTTGTATAACTTGTTATGCCCTACACCAGGGCTGGCCAAACCGGTCCTCGAGATCTACCAACAGTTCATGTTTTCCAGGCCTCCTGGAGATCTGTAGAATTGTCTGTTAGTAATGAATCCATCACATCTTAATTAGTATTGACTACACCTATGCACCAGCTAGGTGGTCTGGAAAATGTGAACCGTTGGTAGATCTCGAGGACCGGTTTGGCCAGCCCTGCCCTACACACTGGCCGACATGACTGCACGATATGAACGATCTCGTTCATTAATGAACGAGATAACGTTCATATCGTGCAGTGTGGAGGCTCCAACGATGAACGATGCGCGGCCCCGCGCTCGTTCATCGCTGGTCCCGTGGGCTGTACATGCAGGCCAATATGGACGATCTCGTCCATATTTGCCTGCACTTCAATGCTGCCGGGTGACGGGGGGAGTGAAGAAACTTCACTGCCCTCCCGCCGCTGGGTCGCCCGTCGGCCGTATCCGCCGTCGGGCAGCTCGGCGGCGGATCAGCCAGTGTGTAGGGCAGGCATTCCCAACCACGGTCCTCAAGGCACACCAACAGTGCAGATTTTAGTGATATCCAGGCTTCAGCACAGATGGTTAAATTAAAATAACTGAGGTACTAATTAAGTCACCTGTGTTCAAGCCTGGATATCACTAAAACCAGGACTGTTTGTGTGCCTTGAGGACCGAGGTTGGGAATGCCTGGTGTAGGGCCTATTACACTGGCTGGTGCTGCCAGTTTTTTTTTTGTTCTTGAAAACCACTGCTGAAGATTATGACAGTGCCACTGTCCTGACAGGACCATTGCTCTAATGGTTGATTTTATATCGGAGTGGGAGAAGGGACCTTCTGACGTATCTAGGGGAGGAGACACGTCACCAGGGGGAGGAGCTACGGGCGAACAGGGTACCCGAAAAGTACCCTCGCGGGCTCGCTTCGCTCGCCACCTGATTACTAAAGGTAATGGATAGTAGAGGAACTGTCCCGCTGGCGTAGCTCCTCCCCCTGACGGAAAAGGTCCCTTAGCCCACTTGATTCTAGCATCTACCTTGCTCTAATGGCTGGTAAAATTGGGATATACATAGTGATAAGATGCTGAGCCCCAGGGACGTAACTAGAACTTTGTGGGCCCCATGGCATATTTTTAAAGGGTCACCCCAACCGTACTGGGCACACTTACCCCCCCTCTCCCCCCCCCTCTCCCCCCCCTCTCTCCCCCCCCCTCTCCCCCCCCTCTCTCCCCCCTCTCCCCCCCCTCTCCCCCCCCACACACACAGGCACTTGCTGGGTACAACTAGCATCACCCTTCCCACCTTGCCAGACAGACTTGGCACCCCCCTCCCTCACTGGACACATTTAGCACCAACAATCCTACTCCTTTCTGTGCACACAACAGACTCTTACAGTTGTGCCGTTCCTATGCAGTAAGTCAGCCAGCTAGAGATGGCTACTGACTCGCTGTCTCAACACAGTGACTCGAATCATCAGGAAGTATGAATGATTCGAGTCACTCACTGTTTAATGAGTTGAGACAGCTGCAGCAGTAGCCTCTCTCAGCCAGAGGGAGGAAACAGTCTCAGTGTGTCCTTCAGTCAGTGTCTTCTGCTGAGTGTCTTTAGCTGTGATTGGCCAGAGGCTATACCAGGTGACACCCAGTGGGAGGGGGGAGGGAGCAGTCACGACTCACAAGTCAGTGAGTGCTGCGCTGCTCTGCCTGATCCATTTCATGAATCATGATTCATCCTGAACCTGCCTGTGAGTTGAGACAGTTGTACACTGTGTAGACTCAGTGGCCAATATTTACTAAGAATTCGAGTTTGTCCGATTTGTGGTTTTTTTTTTTTATAAGTCCCAATACGGGAATTCACTAAGCACCAATCTCGGCAGTGTTTGGACTATTCGTAATGGTTTGATTTGCAAAGTTCCGAAATACGAATGAATAGACCATCGGTCAAACGCGGCTGTTATTTCATACAATACGGGAATTCACTATTCATTCGTATTTGGGTGTTAGTTTCTGAGTGCTCAATTGCGGTCGTATTTTTTTGCGAATCGGTAAAAAAAGCGGCAAAAAAATAGACCTGCTTTTTTCAATCGTGTTTACATGTGTTGCAACTCAAAAATCAATCACACCTGAATTAGGATGCCTATAAAAGGATGTTAGGCCCATTTCAATACACCTACACTCAGAAATGGCAGCAGGACTGTGGGCCAGTGATCTTTTGTGTGCTGTGGGATTCCTCAGACTCAGACATCAGCCTGTAAGTACCCAGGGCCAAGAAACTGAACATGGTCAGCAGGTTGTACAAATTCTGCGGAGGCTGCGCAGGCCTCGTTTTTTTAGGGGGCGTTTAAACTTGAACGCATTGTCAGATGATAAGGTCATACAGATGTTCCGTCTAAATCGTAACAACATTTTCCGTCTGTATGACCTTGTCAAACTGGGCCTAGACCCTGAGACGGCACGCTCTCGCTCTGTCTCAGGCCTGCACAAACTCCTGGCTGTGTTGCACTTTATGGCTACTGGCAGCTTTCAGGCTGTGTCTGGGGATGTCATAGGAATCTCACAGCCCTCATTTTCCAGAATCTTAACACAGGTGATGTATACCTAACTACCTCTTCTGTTTTTTGTTTGTTGTAATTTCTCGGTGGCCAGTTCTGTCCTAAAATCTCATGTTTATTGTTCTTTAAAATATACACACAGGTGTTGGCTGTTTTGCAGCCCCACATCGAGGCCTCAATCTGCTTCCCTACCCAGGAGTCTCAGTGGCATGCCGTCAGGGTAGATTTCTATGAGCTGGCTGGCATGCCCAATGTGCTTAGAGCCATAGATTGCACACACATTCAGCTGAGACCACCTAGGGGCAGGCAGCACATATATACTAATCGCCATTTCGAACACTCCACAAATGTGCAGGTGGTTTGTGATGCAAATCTCAAAATAATGAGTGTTGTTGCTGGTTACCCTGGGGGCTGCCATGACTCCTTCATCCTCAGTCAGTCATCCCTCTTTGATAAGTTTGAGGACGGACAAATGCCAGATGGATGGCTGCTGGGTATGTAATTTGATATGTGTAGGCCTGCGTATACTTTGTCCAAATACAGGTGCAGATGTATTAACCTGTAGAAGGCATAAGGAAGTCAGAAACCAGTGATATGTGCAAGGTGATAAAGGCACCAGCCAATCAGCTCCAATACGTAAATGAACATTTAGGAACAGATTGCTGCCTTTATTACATTGAACATATCACTGGTTTATCACTTCCTTATGCCTTCTACAGGTTAATACATCTGCCCCACAGTGTGTTACTTATGTGTTGCTGTATCTTAACATGAATCACGTTACTATATCTGTCTTTTAGGTGATGGAGGATATGGCTGTTTCTCTTGGCTTCTAACTCCATTGTCCCGACCTGATTCCCCTGCTGAACACAATTACAATCATGCACATAAGTCCACGCGGAATGTGATAGAAAGATGTTTTGGTGTGCTGAAATCTAGGTTTCGGTGTCTGGATAAGTCTGGTGGCCTTTTGTTGTATAGTCCCTCCAAGGTGACTCAAATTGTGTTCTGCTGCTGCTTTCTTCATAACATGTGTTTGCAACAACATCTGCCACATGTTGAGGAGGAGGAGGAAGAAAGCAGCCAGCAAGCAGAGGAATTAGAGACATCTGGTGATACTTGGAGTACAGATGTAGGGAGGCAGGTTAGGCAAGAGCTCATCACTCGCTAATTCTAAGGTAAGTTTGGTTTGCTTAATTCATTTGTTGTGTAATCATAAATAGATGTTTTGCCATTTTTATTGGCAAAACCATTACTCAGAATGTGTCTGTCTCCTTGACACATACAAACATACCCTCGCTTTATGCAAAACAAATGTCGCATGTGTATTTTAAAACTCAAAACAACAGATTATGAGTGGCATGCATTAAGTCTGGATAAGTGATCGTAAACTTGCAGTGCTAATTTATTACAACACATAATCCATTTAGTTTTTAATTTTATCATTGTGTGTAACGTCCTAATGCACAGGTTCACAAACTCGGCCCTCAGGACCACACACAGTGCATGTTTTTCACGTAACCCAGTAGAAGCACAGGTGTATGAATTACTCACAGACATATGTTAAAAGGTTCACAGGTGGAGCTAATTATGTCACTTGTGATTCTGTGAGTAGACCTGCAAAACATGCACTGTGTGGGGTCCTGAGGGCCAAGTTTGACAACCTGTGTTCCAAAAAAACACTCCTCAACATATAATATGTTAGCCTTGAGGAATACATGTGTCCCTATGTGTGATGCTCCATCATATTTAAGGGGGACAAACTTACTGTAATCCAAAATAATTTATTTCCTAATGTTTGCTGCAGTAAACTTGCTGATGTGTAAGTAAATACACAGTTTGCCACATATGTACATTATTATACACATTCTTTGTTTTCTGGTTAAAAAGTTCTTATTTGTTGGTTTCTGCATCATGTGTAATAACATTCTTACAAATTTTTAACACACACAAACATGTCCCAACAATAATGACATTCATTTTGTCAATGTTTTTAAAAAAATTCAATGCCAACATATTAAAAGCTTTTTACGCAACTCAATTGTGTTCTTCTTGTAATGTTGTATAGAGAAGAAAGGTAAAATAGTTATCAATAACATTGTAATTTGGATTGTCTGCAGGATATGAGAATGATTGGAATCTAGAAAGAGTAATGATTAGAAAAAAATCAAGTGGTCTGGTTACTTCCTGCTAACATGTATGTGGCTGCCTGACAATGATTGTGTGTGCAGGAGAGGAGAATAATTGGAATCTAGAAAGAGTAATTATTAGAAAAAAATCAAGTGGTCTGGTTACTTCCTGCTAACATTTCCCTCCTCCAATACAAAAAATATTGTAAAGAATAAATGTGCGTACAAATTTTATGTTGTTGTTTGTACCACTTATAATTAATGATGTTGTATAAATTGTCAAGGAGCTAAGTGTTATATATATTTTGCCGAACATACACTTACTAACCATTTAGAGTTAGTTATCAGAAATGTCTAATTTGTTTTTTTTTTCCACGTTTTTTTGGGTGGCTGCTTGTCCTGCCCTTTGCCTTTAGCACTGTCATGTTGTCGTGCTCTGGTGGGAGCGTCTTGGTGGTGATGAGACTGGCGTGATATTTGGAGTAGTCGTACCAGAACTGCTGCTTGTTTGCTGTTGGTGCATGGATCTGAGTGTTTCATTCAGGTTAGTGAGGGTGGCATTGAGATCACGTGTAGCAGCATTTTGATTGTCTACAATTCGGAATAAACTTTCATTCATCTTTTGATTGTTTTGAAAAATGTTCATATAACTTTGCTGTTGTCTGTGCTGTTCTTCCATTAGTCTGTGCTGTTCTTCCATTATGCGCTGTAAGTTGCCCATGACCTGTGTAATGTCTGTACGCATGAGTTCCATGGTATTGCCAATTCTGGTTGTTTGTTCATTTTGTCGACTCAGATTTCTTGATATTCTTCTGAGGTGACATGGTAGGCTTGCAAATATTTGTGTCTGCCTACGCAGGCAATCTTCATTAGTGGCCTGCTTTCTAGCCCAAATGGTCCAAAACACCTGATCAGGGCCTTGTGTTACTGGTGTTGTTGGGCTGTGTTGTGGTGGTGGTGTGCTTTGCTGTGGTGGTGTACTTACAGGTGCTGGGGGGCTCATTCCTTGGCTTAATGGCTGCATTTCTAAGATGTTTGTCTCCTCCATGTCACTGTGTTGCTGTTGTTGCGGAGGGATGCTGTTCCCAGGACTAGAAGCTGAAATGTTAAACAAATCTCCGTTAGCTATCCATATGTTTGAGAAATGTAAACAAATCACTACACATGGAACACATGTCATTCACTGTTGCTCTCAAATATTCTGCCTAGCAACATCATCACTCATATTTTAAATACATACATATGCCTGTTTGTGGCAAATGTGTCTGGTTACTTAATTGTGAAAGCAAACACTTTAGTTTTATTGTAGCTCACACATACTCCACCATAAAAACACATTGGAATCCATAATGTGTTACCTTATAGCTTTGATCAAACAAAGATAGTAATGTTTTTATATGTATTTTGTAATGTTACCTCAAACACACATGTGAAATTTGGAAAAAGAACCTTACTTTTTTCTAAAAAAAACCATGATTTTTTTGTTGCAGCATCTTACACACAATGTGATACTGTATGGCTCAAGTGGACATACATATCTTACTGGATGTGGACAAGGCCATTTAGCTTGGATTCCATTTCAGGTTTCACATACTGCGGTAAGTATCTAAGTTTTTGATGTGTTTTGACTTAATGCGGTTAAGAAAAAGTTGGATTACGTTCTGAAATTGTTTATATTTATTTCAGTTTGATACTCACAATCAAGATGAGGGGAGTGTGGATGACGTCTTGGAGGTGTCTCCAAAATTTGGAGTGGGGGGACAGAACATACGGACGATAATCTTCGTGGCGGGGTAGCCTGCTGTGGTTGGCCCTGGACATACGACCTTGCTTTCTTTTCGGCCACAGGTTTTTTGTGGTGATGTCTTACAGAAGTCCCACTTCTGCTGCTCCATACTTCTTTTGATGGACCTATTAATGAAAGTGCAATTTTGTTATGGCCATTCCTTTACAAACATACCCAATACTACAATGGACACTTTACCTGCTTCCGCAGCGTCATCATCATCAGATGTGATAGGAGTTACTGGCCGACGAGTAGTACTGCTTTTTTCAAACACTGTATAAAAAAAAAACAATATTCATGCTATTGTTGATACATCCACCCATTATGCTTATAAACATTTATTCTTTAAGAAATGCTTGCTTTATTTTTAATAAAAACAAAAGGACCGGAAACAAAAAATACATTACATAAAACAATAAACATTGTCCAATAGACATATGCACTATGGAAAAAACAACACAGGAAAACATGTACAGGACACTGACATAGGCCACAAGTAAAAATAAAAAACATTACCAACCAAAAACACACACATCTTCATTTTGTATTGAAAGGAAAAATTTTACAGATGCAATATATAAATTGCTCTGTGATGTGGCACTCCAAACACACATTACCACTATATGAGCCAAACCAAAATGTATAAATATTTTAAAAATTACACTGCAGTGTGGTGTCACGGTACAAATACAAACTAAAAATTATCAAAGAAATAGTGGTATTTTGTTAAAAAATATTACATTATCTAATAATGACATTACACATGTAAGTGGTTTCCAAACCACTTTCCACTACTCCAGCCTCTAACATGACAACCACTGTTTTTGAAACATTGCACATGGATCACGTAAATATAAAACATAGTCACAATTATAAAAAAAAAAAAAAAAAAGGCCCAAAAGGAAAACATTATTGCAGGACAATTCAGAGACACACCAAGTCCAAACTACACATGCAAAATATCTTTCATAAAAACACATGACAACCAATAACGTAAGATGTTACATTGGCTTTTGTATAAAACATTACCCAAAACAATGTATTTGCTGACACACACTTGAAGATGGGAGTAATATGCAACGTCACATGACACACATTTAAAAAATAAATAAAAAATAAGGTCATAGAATGTAAATGCAAATACACATGCTCACCATTCTTCCTGGGCCTATCGGAATCCCGGACATGGGTTGCAGAGACTACTTCAGTAGGTATGACACTCCGCATGGGCTCCTCATACTCCAGATATCTTGCAATATAGGGCTGCCCACCACCGGTTTTTCGAGCCGACTTCACCTCCTTGGCCATTTTGGACTTGACACGTCGCTTTATGTCATAGTACCGTTTGCGGCACGTGTCCTCCGTCCGCTTGACCACCCCCTCACTATTGGCAGCAGCAACAACTTTCGCCCACAACACCGTCTTCCTCCGTGTTGGCACCTTGGCGGACTCAGGGCCAAATAGCTGCCTCTGATACTTCATCAGCTCACGCACCAATGCCACATTTTCAGCAAAACTAAACTTTACATTCCGCCCAGTCTTTAGTAGTGGTGCGTGGCTGCGGAGCACACTGACTGTCACTATCACTTGAGGCTGCTGCAGCAACCTCACCCACCTCCTCCACCTCACTAACCTCACTAACACTCACCTCCTCCACCTGACCGACCTCCTCCCCCTCACTCACACCCTCCACCTCGCCCACCTCTGAGTCACACATAATTGTGTGTCTAAACAGTTAACACAGGGAAAAAAAAGACAAACAACACACTCCTCCACTACCACTACACAACTCACACACACACACACACACACACACACACACACTGACAAGGGACTATAAAGAAAAATAACTTGGACTAAAAATGAGACAAAACCACAAAATACAAGACTACAAGAATGACAAGACGACTTTCAAACACAATACCACACTCAGAAATCGCTACCAACACTCCTCACCAAACCACAAATTCACCTACCTCCACAGCACAACCTCCCTCCTCCTCACCACTAACTAAACCCACGAGGTGCGGATGGTTTGGGGCGTATTTATATGGTTGCGCACAGACACTCCTACCATCTGAAACACAACCAATCACGAACGGGGATGAAAAACGAAACTGAAAGTGAAAATGCGGCCGCGGGAAAAAAAAAACCCTGCCGCGTTTAACTTAGGAAAAAAAACAAAATCACGAACGCAAACGACAATGACGGCCGCAAATGTGCCAAAAAAACCCAACTGGCATCGACATCGGAAAACACGAAAACCATAAAGTCGACTGCTTCGTAACTTTGCGTATATGGATTCAAAAAGTTGCATGAAAATGCACCCGATACAAAACGAGTTTAAACACTACACAAACCGACTCAAAAACGAATATTAGTAAATATCGGCCAGTGACTCAGTGGATGGATCTGATTCATGCAGCATAAGCCTGCAGGAGGTGGAGCCCCTGTGGTACAGTGTTCTCAACTCACTGTTCCTGCTCAATGTGATTGTGGGTGGCAAACTCCCTGGAGGCTAGATAGTGGATAATATAATAAATCCAAGCCCACCTAAAAAAAAAGCCCACCTAAAATCATCCAATTAGCAAAGTAAAAAAAAATGTTTTCATTTGGTTTAGTTACAGACTGAATGATGTGTTGCATGGCTGTTAAGCTTTCTCTCCTCAATCAGAAGTAATGTGCATATTCTGTAACTAGTATGCAATAAGTGGTTATTTATAATATATCAACATAACACTGAATCTATGTTAATATATTATTAACAATCAGTGCATAAGCAGCTGCCTCCCCCAGATGCACTGCACACAATCACTGCATCTGAATAACTCCCTCCATGAGTCCAGCACTGATCTGCCAGCACTGGCAACTCACTGATTCATGTGCAGTCTTTGCAATACATTAAAATACAAATGAGTCATGACTCATGTGCCGAGACACTGACTCGAGACACTTCACTGAACCGAGTCATGTGTCTCAACTCAGTTCAGTGAATCACTTTGCCCATGACTACAGCCAGCCAGAAGCGCACGAGGCGCTGGCCATATCTCTCCTGGGATCCAGCTGGCAGCCTCCCAGAGCTGTAGCCGTAAATCCGACTCCTGGCGCTGCATGTGGCCCAGCCCAGTACACTGCAGTTTTAAGTGAGTGACACAGAATTGGTGAGGGGTTATGGCTGACTGGCGAACCAGGGGGCCATTGAAAAACTTCAATGATTGGCAAGTCTTCTCCTCCCATCAAGGTGTCTGCATGATTTTGGATCCATGTGTCTGCTGAAAGCAGAGTGATCGTGAAGTAGGACCACTGCCTTCCTAGCAGTGCCAGGAGAGAAGCCACTGCAGCATTTATGAAAGCCTGAGTTGAGCACCCTGGGTTGGACACTCATAGGCTAGTATAGTGTATGACCTGTATGTTTCTGATAGATTCATACAGTTTGTCATTATTATCCACTCCATCCACTTTGCTGCTGATCCTGCTAGATCTTCTATAAATGTGAGTCTGACTAAGTGCACCATATGATAAAAAGTGCCTACTCTGCATATGAGGCATGTGCCTGGCTGCTGCTCCGTTATTTGCACCTCGATTTTGTACACTTGCAGATAAATCCATATTACTAATATGCATTTTTATACATGACAATGCTCTGTTCATACCTACTGGGAAGATGGCTCTCCTTTTCATTTATGTGCCTTATAAGCATAGTGTTTTACACATACTCTAACTGCATTATTCCACATTTTTAATTGGAAAATACTTCTGTAATGTTTATATTGGTTGGGACCACGGCATTATCACACACACATATACTGGACACAGTGTGTTTCATATATTTAGGGTTTGTTTGCATTTTTATGGGATGTCCTTACCTGTTTATTGGCTTCAAAGGTTGAAGAATTAGTGCAAACACAGCAGTTACATAATTCATTGTAGGTTGCTTTGATAATGATTAAGCTATCTGCTGTATAACACTGGTATTTACATGGAAAGACTAGTAGTTTAATGGGTTTCTTAGAACTTTAGTCAGGTCATCTCTGCAAAATGGTAGTTGTAAAATCTGCATAATTTTACTTTCACTTGTCTACAACTGAAGCGTGTGTAACAAAGATGTATGTTTTAAAATTTTACAAGTGTATTAATCTTTCTTTCTGACTTTGGTAATGTCAATATATATATTTCTCTTACGTCCTAGAGGATGCTGGGGTCCATATTAGTACCATGGGGTATAGACGGGTCCACCAGGAGCCATTGGCACTTTAAGAGTTTAACAGTGTGGGCTGGCTCCTCCCTCTATGCCCCTCCTACCAGACTCAGTTTAGAAAATGTGCCGGAGGAGCCGGTCACAGCTAGGGGAGCTCTACAGAGCTTTCTTAGTAAAAGTTTTTCTTAGAGTTTTTATTTTACAGCCTCCCTGCATCGAGAGACTGAGGGGGGGAGCAGTGTCTGCCCTGCGGGGTCTGAGCCACTGTCTCCGCTGACTGGACACTGAGCTCCTGAGGGGATAGATCGCTCCCCGCCGCAGGGGAACGCTCACCTCAGCAGCATGCCGCCACCACCTTACAAAGCTGAAGTGTGGCGAGTGAGTAACCGTCCCCCCTAACAAGCAGGGGGTCTGTGTGAAGATGGCAGCTACAGGGGTAGGAGCGTAGTATTAACTGCACTCACGGACGGCTCAGCGTTACCTACGTGCGGTGCAGTGAGAGGTGCCCTGAGCCAGCGCCTGACCCTACACTGACCAATCCAGCCTGTCGGGGTTTGCGGATCTCAGCCAGCACACAAAACCTCAGGCCAGTATAATCTATAAAGAGCAGGAAGACAGCGCCATTAAGGGGGCGGAGCTTCTCAGAGCGGACCCAGCAGCGTTTCAGCGCCATTTTCCTGCCTGCAGTCGGATGCAAGTGGAAGATCAGTCCCTCCAGTGCAACTCCAGCTATCTGTACGGTACCAGGGGGTTGTAGAAGGGAGGGGAGGCTGTGTAAGACTGTGTCACCTATTAAGGAATACAGTCCGCGCTGGTTTAGGGTCTCCCTTTACCTGTAATAGTGCTGTGTGTGGGTTTGCTCCAATCTCTTTGTCTCTCTGCCATTCTTGGGGGGTAAACTCTGTCTGCCCTGTACCCTGTGTGTATGTGGGGTGAGTGGTGTGTATCAGCAAACATGTCTAGAGACTCTGTTTCATATGCTGCAGAGGATTTATCTTCTCAGGAAGATCCCATCCCATGTAATCAGGATTGCACTGTTGTAGCGCAGATCCCAGCTAGAGAACCGGAGTGGTTAGCCTCTCTTAGGGGGAGTATTTCTCAGATTTCTGAGGGGGTTGCAAGATTTGAGCATGCAACTCAGGTATTGCAATTCTCTATGGTTGTATGGTCTGATACTGCTCCCTCGGGGTCCCCTGCGGTTCATTCTCACAAACGTGCACTTGCCAAGATTATGCAGGATGACACGGACACCAATTCTGACACTCCAGACGGTGACGGGGATGTGTCGAGGGGGACGGCATCACTTGCTAAGGGGGTGCAGTTGATGATTGAGGCCGTACGGGATGTTGCATATTTCTGACACACCTCCTGAGCAGGTAGAGGAGGCCTTTTTCACGGACAGTAAGAAGGCCCCTCTCACCTTCCCAACATCTAAGGCATTAAATGCTATATTTAAAAAAGGCCTGGGAAAATCCGGAGAAAAAATTCCAGATCCCTAAGAGGGTCTTGGTTGCTTTTCCATTCCCAGAGGATGATAGAAAGAAATGGGAGTCTCCGCCTATAGTTGACGCCTCTGTCTCCAGGCTGTCAAAAAAAGGGGTTTTACCAGTCCCGGATCTACCGCATTGAAGGACCCGGCTGATCGCAAGGTGAATGCTACGCTCAAATCCATGTACACGGCTTCAGGGGCTATACTGCGTCCTACTATTGCCTGTGCATGGATTTCTAAAGCTATAGCCAGGTGGTCAATCACTCTGCAGGAGGACTTGACTACGATGGATAAAGGTGACGTTGATTTATTTTTACGTAACATTCAGGATTCTGCAGGGTTCCTGGTAGATTCCATGAAGGACCTGGGTTCCATGGCTGCGGGGATCTCCTCCATGTCCGTCTCGGCTTGCAGGGGTCTCTGGCTGCGCCAATGGTCTGCGGATGCGGAATCCAGGAAAAGCGTGGAGGGCCTACCTTACACAGGTCAGGCTTTGTTTGGGGAGGCGCTGGATGCGTGGATTGCCACGGCTACCGCGGGTAAGTCTCCTTTTCACCCCTCAGCTGCACCGGCTACGAAGAAGCCTTTTACACCAGCCACGTCACAGTCCTTTTGGCCCGCGAGGCCTAGAAAGAACAAGCCTTCTCACACCTTCAGGGGTGGTCGTGCTAAAGGAAAAAAGCCTGCGCCCGCAGGTTCCCAAGACCCAGAAGCCTGCTTCTGGTACCTCCAAGTCCTCCGCATGACGGTGGACCGCACAGCCTGGAGGAAGGTCAGGTAGGAGCCAGACTCCGGCATTTCAGCCACGTCTGGGTGTCGTCTGGCCTGGACCCTTGGATACAGGATATAGTGTCCAGGGGGTACAGATTGGAGTCTCAAACTCTCCTACCTCACCGTTTCTTCAAATCAGGCTTGCCGGCTTTGCCGGCAGACAGAGCAATTCTTCTGGAAGCCATCCGAAAATTGGTAGTGTCCGAGGTCATTGTTCCAGTTCCGCCTCATCAGTGGAACAAAGGTTACTATTCGAACCTTTTCATGGTACCGAAGCCGGATGGTTCGGTACGGCCAATTCTGAATTTAAAGTCTTTGAACGCTTATCTTAAGGAGTTCAAGTTCAAGAGGGAGTCTCTGAGAGCTGTCATCTCAGGACTGACGGAGGGGGAGTTCCTGGTGTCCCTGGACATCAAGGATGCTTACCTCCACATTCCCATTTGGTCGCTGCATCAGGCATATCTCAGGTTTGCAGTGTTAGACGATCACTGTCAGTTTCAAGCACTGCCATTCGGTCTCTCCACAGCACCGAGGGTCTTCACCAAGGTGATGGCAGAGATGATGGTTCTCCGCAAGCAGGGGGTGAACATAATTCTGTATCTGGACGATCTCCTGATCAAGGCGTCGCCCAGGGAGAAGTTGTTAAGATCCATTGCTCTCATGACACATCTGCTCAAGGAGCACGGTTGGATCCTGAACCTTCCAAAGTCTCATCTGGAGCCGACAAGGAGGCTGTCCTTCCTGGGGATGATCCTAGATACGAAGGTGCCGAGGGTGTTTCTACCGGTGGAGAAAGCATTGGTGATTCAAGCTGACAGGATCGAGCATGAAACTTTCCATACTGCAAAGCCTCGTAAGAGGCAACCATCAGTGCATCTGCCTTCTGGGGAAGATGGTTGCCTCTTACGAGGCTTTGCAGTATGGAAGGTTTCATGCTCGATCCTGTCAGCTATATCTCTTGGACCAGTGATCGGGATCTCACCTACATATGCATCAGAGGATACGTCTGTCACCAAAAGCCAGGATTTCGCTCCTCTTGTGGCTACAACTACCACACCTTCTGGAAGACCGAAGGTTCGGAGTTCAGGACTGGATCCTTCTAACCACAGATGCAAGTTTAAGAGGTTGGGGAGCAGTCGCTCAGGCGTAAACCTTCCAAGGAAGATGGTCGTATCAAGAATCCCTTCTCCCAATAAACATCCTGGAGATAAGGGCTGTATACAACGGCCTTCTTCAAGCAGCACACCTTCTACAGGATCGAGCTGTTCAGGTGCAGTCGTACAACGTGACCACAGTGACCTACATAAACAGACAAGGCGGAACGAAGAGCAGGGCTGCAATGTCAGAGGTGTCAAGAATCCTCCTCTGGGCAGAAAGGCACGCAGTGGAGATGTCCGCTATCTTCATTCCGGGAGTAGACAACTGGGAAGCAGACTTCCTCAGCAGACACGGAGAGTGGGGCCTCCATCCGGAGGTGCTCGAGGAGGTAACCGGTTGGTGGGGGGTTCCTCACATAGACATGATGGCCTCCCGCCTCAACAAGAAGCTGCGGAGGTACTGTTCCAGGTCAAGAGACCCGCAGGCAGTGATGGTGGACGCACTGGTAACACCGTGGGTATTCACGTCGGTGTATGTGTTCCCTCCACTTCCTCTGATTCCAAAAGTTCTTCAACTTGTTTAAAAGAACAAAGGTTCTGGCAATCCTCTGCTCCGGACTGGCCAAGGAGGGCTTGGTACGTGGATCTGCTGGATCTTCTGCTGCAAGATCCACGGCCCTTACCTCTTCGGGAGGATCTGCTGCTGCAGGGGCCGTTTGCTTATCAAGACTTACCACGGCGTTTGACGGCATGACGGTTGAGCGCCAGATCTTAGCTCGGAAGGGTGATTCCTACCCTGATACAGGCTAGGAAGGGGGTAATGTCTAAACATTACCATCGCATTTGGAAAAAATGTGTCTTGGTGTGAATCCAAGAAATTTCCTGCGGTGCAGTTTCAACTTGGACGTTTTCTCCTTTTCCTGCAAGCAGGTGTGGATATGGGCCTGAGATTGGGCTCCATCAATGTCCAGATCTTGGCTTTGTCCATTTTCTTCCAAAAACAATTGGCTGTCCTCCCTGAGATTTAGACCTTTTTGAAAGGGGTTCTGCACATTCAGCCTCCCTTTGTGGCGCCAACGGCACCCTGGGATCTTAATGTGATATTACAGTTCCTGCAATCGGATTGTTTTGAGCCTCTACAGGAGGCTGAAATCAAGTTTCTCACGTGGAAGGCGGTCACTTTGTTGACCTTGGCTTCTGCTCGACGCTTGTCGGAATTGGGGGCTTTGTCCTGTTAAAGTCCCCATCTGATCTTCCATGAAGATAGGGCGGGACTCAGGACTCATCCGCAGTTCCTGCCTAAGGTTGTTTCAGCATTTCATATCAACCAACCTATTGTGGTGCCAGTGGCTACTGACTCCTCAATTGCTTCAAAGGCCTTGGATGTTGTGAGGGCTTTGATGATTTATGTGAAGAGGACGGCTCGTCATAGAAAATCTGACTCTCTGTTTGTCCTCTATGATCCCAAGAAAATTGGGTATCCTGCTACTAAGCAGTCGATTTCACGCTGGATCAGGTTCACCATCCAGCGTGCATATTCTACGGCAGGGTTGCCGTGTCCAAAATCCGTAAAGGCCCACTCTACTCGTAAGGTGGGCTCTTCCTGGGCGGCTGTCCGGGGTGTCTCAGCTGTACAGCTTTACCGAGCTGCTACTTGGTCTGGGTCGAACACGTTTGCTAAGTTTTACAAGTTCAATACTTTGGCCTCTGATGACCTCAAGTTTGGTCAAGCAGTTGACAATGCCTATTCTATACCTTGTATAAAACACTCTAAAAGGTTAAAGAACACAGTACGCAACTGGCGTATGGAATACCGTAAGAGTACGCACGTAGCGTAACGAACGCTTAGCCGTGGACGAGACGCACGAGCGGCACGTTCGCTCACGGCTTAGAGCGTAAAGGCAAGCACGCTATAGGCTGCCGACTAACGTAATGATACGCTATCAGCGTAGCGGACGCTCGAGACCACGAGGAGATCACAAGCGGCGCTGACGCTCATAGAGTTAAACCTTTATAACTATACCATAAACAATGTACTTATACTGTAAACCCTTGTGCAGTGATAAGGTGTAAATGCAACACAGTGTAACCTTGTTAGTTTAAAAGATGTATGAGCGTATGTGACGCTCTGAGAACCCCTTAGCAATATAATAAACACTCAAATACCGGTCTAAGGGTCTAACGCCTTTTAAGGAAATGAATGAACGTTCAATTGCAAAAGAATAATACAATACAAGTTATACACTACCAAGATAACATAAAATACCTAACCGAATCACTACACATAAAATACAATAAAGATACAATTACATTTAAGGGGGAAGGAGAGAGAGAATGGCTTATAACATTAAATAAGAGACAATATGGTTGCAGAGAACTTACGCACCAGGGGAAACAATCGCAAGCGCCTTTCTGGATATCCAGCTCCCGATTATCAGCAATGAGAACCGTTGAAGAGAGTAGAGAGCTGGCCCAGATCGGCTTGTCCTTTTATACACTACACACAATACAGTACAATGGTCCCTACATTCTTATTGTTCATTGGACACAGGAATTCGTCTTCGCATTATAACAAAAGGTCATAGGTTGGTTCATACAGGTGGGCTGTGACTATTCCTAACTGCTCAGGTGGGTGGGAAACTGGGTTTCCCGCCGCATGGGTAATAAAGTGCAAATATAGTAAATGTCCATAAACTTCTTATGTCCATAACTATACGCACGAGCGATTAATCCGCTTCAAACCAACACCGGAATATTGCTAATTATATTCTCTTCCGATGGATACTAAACACCACTGTGTAACCCCTGTCTGACCCTTCGTATCAAACAAAGAGGGATCTCTTTGTCCCCGAACATACTACATTAACTAAACTTTCAGATTCTATCAAAGGGACCATAATCTACAAAATACATTATATGAATAAAATATGTTACGATTGAGTCACCCGCTAGACGAACACAAACTCTACCGTAAATGCGCATACCGCGCGTCCGCGAGTGCACGCGACCGCGAGTATACGCACGCACGGGAGGGCTCATGCACGTGCACACGCATGAGGTGCATATATGGCAGTGTGCAGCGTGATATTTTTCTGACTTTGACAGTCCACCCTTTGGCAGTCACCAATAACTGCCACTTCCTAAAACAGTTCAAAAAGAGAAAAATATATGTCATGTATAATACATTTCTATGATTGGGTAGGGGAGGAGAGGAGAAGGTAGGAAAAGGGTATGACCTAGTGAGATAGCAGAAGCATGTGTGTATGAATCCATGTTTGGGGGGTCATGTATCATCGTGCCGTACGTGTTTTAAATCAAGCTTCGAGGTATTGCGAAGTATACATTTGAATTCCTTCTTATCCCGCGGTACGGGTCTGTGGATGGGCTGTCAAACTTTACCGAGCTCTTTTCGGCTTTTGGTTGCGACAAAATGGGGGAGCACATTTTAGTTGATGATACATGAATAGGGGAATATGTGAGTGCTGATATCTGTGCCTATATTCCCTATCGACTATGTGTGTTATTACCTGAAGGTTGTAGAGATGAAGATAAAGAACAATTATGGTAAATGCAGTGATAAACTATGTGAGTTTAATATACATTTGCCGATTGAGGTCTTGTCTTGTGTCTTGTCTTGTCTCGATGTACATGTTGACTGTAGTCTCCTTGGGCTTTTGCCAAAGTGCGAGCAAAAGCTTTCTCAATGTCCATAGACTTACAAAAAGTGTTGGGCTAGCGTAAAATTAAAGGTACTAGGGATATGGGGGGTCTATGGCATAGTCCATCAGTTGTCTGTGTAAAAGGTTGTCAAATTCTTCTTCCAAGCGGATGTCTTTGTACCTTGGAGGAAAACAAAGGAGAAACGGGTGAAAGAAACGGACTGTGGAATCACATTTTCATCACAACATTGTCTCTATCGTTGGGTCATAAACCAAATCAGTCGTGTTGTTATTACAGTATCTTCACTTCTTAAACTCATCACTCGGGCGCTACGTTTACACTTTGTTAAAACCCGAACGCATCTAAATATCAGACCGACCAATATGATGACACCCAGAATACACAAAATAAATTTCCCTACATCCATGATAATACCTTGGGTGCATTCTCCTAAACCAGAGAACCAATTTCGTGGGTTCAACCATGACACCCAACTGGTCAGCTCATTACCCACAGCGGCAAGGGTGAGGTTGTGTTTCCTTCGGAACTCCCATTTTAATTGCAAAATGTCATCCATCTTTTGGTCTATGACCTCGGCCAAGTCCTCGGTGCTGTTTGTAATATATGTGCAGCACTTTATTCCATACTGAGTCGCTAGGGTAACACAATACCCGCCTGTCACAGCTGTGAGATAATTGAGAATCATCCTATGCTGAACCAGTTCTGTTTTATAAGCTTGGAGCTCCCTTCCGGTATACCTGAATGTGTCGTCATACATTTCAGTGATATTGTCTAATTAATTTGCAAGCGCAGATATATATTTATAATTTATCACTCCTCTGGCGGTACGAGTGATATCTAACGCGATTAGGAATTGAATCCCGGTGGACTCATGGATCAGGTCAGAGGCCGGATGCTCTGTTCTTTCTATCAGGTGCCGTTTAACGATGTGTTCGTAATGAGTGTGAGTATAAGGAGCTTGGGCACTGCGGTGAATATCCTTCATTTTAGTGTGGGATACGGTCATTACCTCAGGCAATACTTTTCCAATATAACATAACCCTTCTGAGTTTGGGGCAAGCCACTTATACGCCTTCCTCCCACATATGAAATATGCATCATCGGGGAGAACATATGGGACGGAGTATGACATTACCATATTACACATTTTCCATATGAAATCTCCTAACCCTAATTCTCCCATCTGTTTAGTACACGTATCAGTTTGTACGATATGTGCACAGTATCCTGGTGATACTTCTCCAACTCTCATGATCCTACTTCCTAGGGTATACCTATATCGGAAATATTTTCCACTACCGGCTATGTGGCGTATAAGTTCTGTATCTGTTGGCATTCTATCGGCTCTGTATGAAAAGGTCATGGTTTGGTTATTCCATGACACTTCCCAATTTCCTGGCTTTCGGGGATTGGAAATGTTAAAACATACTAGGGATCTATCCACATGATATTGGTGGAGCTTCAAACTAGGAGGACTGGAGATATTAAACCTCCTGTCCACCGGCCTCCCACCACTTAGCTCAAGTACCTCCCCTATAGTTAAAGGGAAGGGCACTAATCCTGATTTGCTATGGCCTTGAGGTACTTGAGAGCATACCCAACAATCTGTCTGATTTAACACTTTACCCACTAAGGAGTGATAGTCACTCAATGGATGCCGGTCCATGTTAATGTTAAAACTGGACTGACATTTCTTGATACACCCATCCTCAACTAAGTTATTACAATGTCTACAGATGCAGTTCTCTTTAGCTAACAATCCTTCACAATGTTTACAAATAACATGGCTGCTAGATCGTTTCCGGTACTCGCCTTTGCTCGGTGATTGTGTTGCTATTGGAAATTTACACCTCCGTCTCAGTCATCAGAACCTTTCTGGATCCTTTCTCGACCTCACTGGTACTCACCGAAACAGACTGCTCTGGTCAACATCATGGTCAACAGGAAAATCCATATCACAGTCTCTTGGGGCAAGTCCATCTTACAGGAGGAGAAAAGGAGAAATTTGTAATGGGGGTACAAAAAAAAACAGTTTGAGGGGGAGAGAAACTTGTTACGATAATTAGTTCTCTAGTCTTGTTGTTGTTCTTGTTCTGCTGTCATCTCAAAGGTGCTGTCTCTCAGTCTTCCAACCGAACATTCTGGTGATACAATACTTCTTCCAAACCAGCGCTCTTTCTGTAAGGAGAATAAATCTTGCATCACCATTTGTCTAACTGATGTGTGACATACCATCTTTTAAAACCTGAAAACATGAGTGAGAAGAGAGAAAACAAAAAAAAAACAAAAGAGAGAGAGAACAATTCATATATATATATATATATATATATATATATATATATATATATATATATTACATAAACCAACAATAAACAACAACAGGAAAAAAAAACATTTTTCAAACATTTTAAAACATTGTCAGATCTGCCGTTCATCATCAGGCTGTCATATCTACATGTCCAATGGTATCCTTGCTCAGTCCCTCCCACCAGCACCTCCATACTCCACCCTTTGTATCTGGCCAGGATACATTGATGCGGGTAGGTCATGCTGGGGTTTGGTAGACTTCTGCAAAGACCAAGTAGCTATGCAATGTTTGAGTCCTGCTGATGACCGTCAGAGATGGGGAAAAAGGAAACATTTCACAGATACATTACAAATTTTACCCGGTCATTCCTGTGTCTTCAGGGAATGACCTCACAATTTATTAACCGTTACCTCAGGCTTACCATCAGTCCTAATGATCACCTTTCCTGACTACATATCATGGGTGTGGCCCAAAATTCTTCCTATATGATCCCTGATTATAATTTGGTGTGTCATAACTTTGCTCATATTCATGTCTAGGGGGTCTGACTTTATGTGGGCTGTTGCAGTTGCTGGCATAATGCCCTTCTCTTTTACAAAGATAACAAGCCCTGGGCTTCCTCCAAGTGCCAGTGACCTGAGGTCTTGGTTGATTTGATGTCTCCTCTAATACTTGGATGCCCATCGCCATCAACCGCTCTTCCTGTGTTTCCCTGGTTCTTTGACTATTATGGTCATGTCGTTGTCTAGGGGGTGTATATACCTTGTGTGTGTTTTTAGACCTACAATCTCGTGCAACATGACCTTCCTTTAAGCAGTTGTAACACCTTTTCACCTTTGGCTTACCCACAGGGATCTGGGGCTTCTTACGTCTCTGTGTTTCCCTGTGCTTGCTGATGTTTTGCTCAAGCCCAACAGCGGACTTTCTTAGTGCAGCCACCGAGATATTTCTCCAGTTTGGGTTGGTGGTCTGTACCCTTGTTCTCAACACCTCCTTTAAACCATTCATTAGCACAGATACTGCTACTTCTCTGTGCGGTGCACTTGTTTCGATGTTTTCTATACCTGTATACCTAGTCATGTCGTGCAATGCCCGATGGAAATAATTAGAAGTACTTTCCCCTTCGTTTTGTCTTATGGAGAAGATTTTGTTCCACTCGACAATGGCTGGGAAATATATTTCTAACTGTCGGTTGATCTGCTTAATACATTCCTGATTGTGTTCCTCCGTACAAGGTACCTCTGTGTCTACTTTACAATCAGCAATAAATTTCGCAGGGTCAACGCTGGAGGGCAAACATGCCCTCA